>NC_081412.1:444084542-444429542 GCF_030272615.1 Cryptomeria japonica | reverse complement strand
AAAGGAAGTTGAGGCAACTTTTGGACTTGTTCAGATCACCGAACGTGAGGCAGAGCAAGGTTTGCAGGTAGACTGCCAATCCTAGAGCTTGATCTTGAGGCAATTAGTGGGTGGAAACTTGAATTGATCGCCGATTGAGGTAGGCTGTAGGTGGACTGGTAGATCACCGAGGAGAGGCAACCTGAACCTGAAGTCAGACTGCCAAACCCCTGAGGCAGCTGCAAGCACCTACTGACAGATCGCCGAACCAGATCAAGTGATGGGACCCACTTTTTAATTAACCCTGAGATTCTAATGCAGGAGCACCGGTGTAGTTCATACCAGTTTGAGAAGTTAGTTGTGGAATTACTTGGAGATCATGGCATTTCTTCATGTTTGATAATTTAGTGTTGTGGATTTAGATTTATCACCTTGAGTTCATTGTCTTTGTCATAATCAAGATCTTGGCATTTGGATTTGACTCTGGTGAGATATTGACTCTGGTATTGTCACGGTGTTGATGTGTTCTTACTGATTAGTCTTGCAGAGTGTTGAGCGAAATTGAATTGGGTTGCGGTTGATTTCCGTGACTTGCAGATCATTGAGTTATGTTTATTGTGTCTTGTCTGATGTTCTCAGAGAACCGCGTGTATTTTTATGCTTTTTGTGATCTTCTTAGTGATTTGAGCCGACATGTTATGGTTTACATGTTTCATTATGAACCGGTTGGTCTTTGGCCGATTTGATCGAGTTGTTATTGCTTGCGGACGGTATAAAGGAAAATTTTAGTGATTCATTTAGGATAGGAGATGGAAGATAGAGGACATAGGTTAGAGATCAAGCGAAGATGTAGATACTCGGTGGATTCTAGTCTGGTAGGATTGAGGTCCGAATCAGTGCATAACAGTGGAAGTTGTTATCGATTGATGATTTGTTGAGAGGATGATATGTGGATCATAGACCTAAGTTTTAAGCATTGTTTGTAATCCTAGGTTGCGGTCCAACATGTGGCATATGTAATTCTTCAAACTGTTATAAGAAATGTTTTTATTGTTTATCGGTTATGTATTTTGTGTTGTTATCAGTTGTTCTTTCTATTTTATCTTGTGTTGTGTTACCGGTTACCGGTATACCTTGCATGGTATTTGTGTTAGGTTGCAAGGATAGGACATCCTTCATTGGATCTCCCTACTTTGACTACATCAAATCTACATCTTTGCTCGATCTCTAACCTCTATCCTCTCTCTTCCGTCTCTTGTCTTGAAATGAATCACTAAACTTTCCCTTTATACCGTCCACAAGCAATAACAACTCGATCAAGTCGGCCAAAGACCAGGGTATGTGCACCAAGTTGTGGTACCAAAAGGGGGTCTTAAGATGCCACTGTTTTTTCTGAAATCAGCAAAGTCTGAACTTCAACAACAAATTAAAGATAGTTACACTCCAAATTTGAAGATGCAACAAGAACAAGAGTCAGAGTGCTTCGAGTCTAATTTCTAAACTACTAATTTTTTTTGAAAATGGTGGAGATTAAGGGCTTCAAAAAGGGGGGCCACAAAAAGTGGTCCTATTTTTATGCAAAAAACATAACATAGCGTCTATTGTGGCCCCCCTAAAATGTTAAATTTTTTTTGAATTTTTAAAATCGCTTCAGTGAGAAATTAGCTAACACCTTGTAGTTTATGCCAGATTTTTCAGCTAATTTTTTAATGAGTATATGATTTTATACTAATTTTCGAAGTGGAAACATCCTGAAAAACATAAATTTGAGCGTGCTCCCCCCTAAAATCATTGAAAACTAATAAAAAATAAAAACTTTTTTGTTAAATTGTGTAGAATGGAGTCTAGTTTCTAAAAATGTAAGTTTTTTCAAAATCTGGTGAACCTGTAAAAATCTATACCCAAAATAGTGCATGTTGGTTTTTGACAAAAAACGGACACACTAACAAAATAAATTATAGATGAAAGACTTAACGAAATCAAAATTTGAAATAAATTACATTGTTGGATAGCTAAGAGAGAGCTCAAGTTTACCAAGGTATTTTTTTAAACTTCATTGAAACACGTGCAAACCTGACGTAGAGCACGACCAAAAATATGTCAAAATTTTTAATGTTCTGATAAAAACACGTCTCTAGCCTGAAATGGTCATCCAAACCTTTGGGTTGGATGCCTAAGGCAAATCCAACCCATAGGTTTGGTGTTTCCCAAAGCGGGCCATTTGGTGTGTGCCAAATATGGCGCTCTCCCTATTTGATGCACGTCAAATATGGCACTCGCCCTATTTGGCGTGCGCCAAATGTGATGAATGGATTTTTCCATTTGGCACACACCAAATAGGGAGAGCGCCAAATGTGTACATAGAAACCCCCATCTCACCTCTCCCTTCTTTATCTTCCTTCCCTCATAGTTCCATCTCTCTCTATGAACTAGATCTCATATTCTCTCTCCCCTTACCTCTTCTCGGGCTCTTCATTCTTATAGATACATACTCTTTTTTGTCACTCCCCTCTTTAGCTCTCACAATTCCCTTATTCTCCTATCCATGAAGCTATCTCCCTCTTCATCCTTACACCCATCTAATTCCCTCTCTCACCTCTTTCCCTTAGTTTCTTCCTCACCCCCTCCTCTCTCTAGGTCCTAAGGGGTCATAAGACACAATATGACCCCTAAAGACACAATATGACCCCTAAAGACACCTAAGGGGTCATAGGATGCCATATGACCTCTTAGGTTACCATAGGACCCATAACGACACCATATTCTATCCTAAGTGGTCATAGGACACCATATGACCCCTTAGGTGTCATTAGGGGTCATATTGTGTCCTAAGGGGTTATATGGTGTCCTATGACCCCTTGGCACACCATATGACCCCTTAGTACACCATATGGTGTCAGTATGGTTTGTATGGTGTCTTATGACCCCTTAGGACACCATATGAGCCCCTAGTACATCATATGGGGTCAGTATGGTCTTATGGTATGTGATGATCCCTTAGGACACTGTATGACCCCTTAGGACACCATATAACCCATAATGACAACATAAGGTGTCCTAAGGGGTCATGTGGTGTCTTAAGGGGTCATAACACACCATATGACCCATTAAGACACAATATGATCTCTAACAACACCTAAGGGGTCATATGGTGTCCTATGACCCCATAGGACACCATATGACCCCTTAGGAAACCATACGACCCATAACAACACCATATTGTGTCCTAAGGGATCATATGGTGTCCTAAACAGTCATAGGACACCATATGACCCCTTATGACACCATACAACCCATAACGACACCATATTGTGTCCTAAGGGGTCATATGGTATCCTAAGGGGTCATAGGACACCATATGACCCCTTACAACACCATATTGTGTCCTAAGACACCATATTGTGTCCTAAGACACCATATTGTGTCCTAAAGAGTCATATGGTTTCACATTGTGTCCTATGACCCCTTAAGACACTATATGTGTTGAAATGTGGTGACTGATCAGCAAAGTACTGTACACTCAGCACGTATATTGTGTCCTAATGGATCATATGGTGTCCTAAACAGTCATAGGACACCATATGACCCCTTAGGATACCATATGACCTCTTACGACACTATACGACCCATAACGACATGATATTGTGTCCTAAGGGGTCATATGGTGTCCTAAGGGGTCATATGGTGTCCTAACGGGTCATATAGTGTCCTATGACCCCTTAGGATACCATATAACCCCTTATGTGTCGTTAGGGTTCACATTGTGTCCTAAGGGGTCATATGGTGTCCTATGACCCCTTAGGACACTATATGACCCATTAGGACACCATATGGTGTCATTATGGATCGTATGGTGTCCTAAAGGGTCATATGGTGTCTTAAGGGGTCATAACACACCATATGACCCATTAAGACACAATATGATCCCTAATGAAACCTAAGGGGTCATATGGTGTCCTATGGCCCCATTGGACACCATATGACCCCTTAGGTGTCCATACGACCCATAACGACACCATATTGTGTCCTAAGGGGTCATATGGTGTCCTAAGGGGTCATTGGACACCATATGACCCCTTACGATACCATATGACCCCTTAGGACACCATACGATCCATAACAACACCTTATTGTGTCCTAAGGGGTCATATGATGTCCTAAGGGGTCATAAGATATGACCCCTTAGGACACCATACAACCCATAACGACACTGTATTGTGTCCTAAGGGGTCATAGGACACCATATGACCCCTTAAGACACCATACGACTTATAACGACACCATATTGTGTCCTAAGGGGTCATATGGTGTCCTAAGGGGTCATAAGACACCATATGACCCCTTAGGACACCATACGACCCATAATGACACCGTATTGTGTCGTAAGGGGTCATATGGTGTCCTAAGGGGTCATAGGACACCATATGATCCCTTATGACACCATACGACCTATAACGACACCATATTGTGTCCTAAGGGGTCATATGGTGTCCTAAGGGGTCATAGGACACCATATGACCCCTTACGACACCATACAACCCATAACAACACCATATTGTGTCCTAAGGGGTCATAGGACACCATATGACCCTTTACAACACCATACGACCCATAACGACACCATATTGTGTCCTAAAGAGTCATATGGTTTAAATTTTATGGTTGTGGCTATCAAACTATAGGGTATAGAGTATAGATTATAAGGTATAGAGTAGAAATTTATCAAAGGTTAACAAATTTCAATGGAAGTCATTGGCTAGCGCCATATTTTTTTGCTAGCCAAATGAGCTGCACAAAAAAATGGTTATAGGGTATAGAGTAGAAGTTTATGAAAGGTTAACAAATTTCAATGGAAGTCATTTGGCGCTAGCCAAATGAGCTGCACTAAAAAACGGTTATATGGGACCCTTGACCCGTGATCCAAGCCCACATTCTCTCATTTTGTCTTCTTTCTGTGCATGATCAAACAAAAAAATGCTTTTTGCATGGTGTTGACATTTTATGCAAGGTTATTTTATACATTCCATTAGGTCTCCACTACCTTTTTTTTCATTTGGCAACGTCAAAGAGGAAGAACATAGTTTTTTTTAAATCAAATTTGAATAATTGAGGTAATATTTTCTTGTTTTTAGAATTCAAATACTTATTAAGTGTTATTTTGTTTAAATGTTAGAATAAAAGTGTGAGTCAAAATTGATTATAATCCTATTAGATTTACATTAGATTTAACAATGCATTTGAAGGAAGTTGCATAAGAAATTTTTTTTGTTTAGTAGTTTAAAACAAAATTTGCAATTTCATACATCCTTTTTAAGATCTTATGAAATAATTTAGAAAAGGAATACATGAAATAATTTTGATTTCATATATCCATTTTAACATATGCATAATTAGGACAGTCATAGATGCATAATTAGGACAATCATAGATGCATAATTTCACTTTATTCTCTTTTATGTGCATGTACATGTAGAAATCATCATCATGCCGAGGAAACGACCAAAAAATGTAACACCGAAAGAGCGTGAAGCTAAGAATGCAAAAAAAAAGAGAAGGAATGAAGTAACTTCGTGAACAAAGGAAATTGAATACCATAGAAGAAGAGGTGCCAATTGAAGAGGAACATGAAATATCCATCAAATCTAAGAGAGAGACAAAATTGGCCACACAAAGGCAACAGATACAAAACCTTCGTGCAATGAGACAATTGAATCCTGAGGTTGAGAGCATGTCTACCACAATTCAAGTTGAAGGCACCCCATTTCTTACATCTCAAGTTGAAGGCACACCATCTCTTATTGGCACACCGTTGGTGTCTACAACATCTCATATTGAATGCACTCCCTCTATGACATTTGACATTGCAAGTACTTCATGACTAACATCAAGTATTGGAGCTATAACATCTTGTACACCTCAATTTCAAAGTATGTCATCATTTTCATCTCCGGTTGAAGGTATGCCACCTATCCCTAATGTTGTTGACATTCCTAATATTGAGGAAACTCAAAGTTTGAGAACACCTCCTAGAGTTTTGCATAGAAAGCCTAAGTATTTGATTGATATTGATGCTAATGTTTTGAAACCAATGGTTGACAAGATTCTGAAGCGTACTTGTCAAAGACATGCTAACCAGATATGGAAAATATTTTTTGAGCCTTTAAATGAGACAGGAAGATGTCAACTATTTGTTGAAATGATGAGAAATCTGAAATTTAGGCCTATAATGAATATTCTTGGGCTAAGAACATCAATTGAATCAAGCGACAAATCTATTGTGAAGAATCTGATGAATGCAAATGATACCGTTGGTTCTAACTCACACACAAAAGATAGTAATGCCACACGATGTGTCATTACATCAACAATTGCAAGCACTCAAACTAAGAAAGATCGCCTCCTTAGAAAGACAAGTAAACAATTGAAGATAAGTAGAAAAACTCTAATGAGAGCTATGGGAAGGCGACAAAGAGTGGAGGATCCATATAACAATGAGTTATGGGCATTTTCCAATAGATTACCACGGAAAGATAAAGCAATTGTTGAAGCCTTGAGATCCTTAATTGAAGATTTTTGGAAGAATAACACAAGGGTCTCTCCAAATCAAAGGGATGTTGTAAGAAGGAGGATTGGTAGTAAAATCCATGATCCACATCCGAAACATTTTTTGGATATGACTCAAACACAATTTTTTGCCAAGTTTCAACGTATGTATCCTCAAATAAAAATTAGTCAAATATTCTTTGAAATGGTAAAGCCTTTTTATGCAAAATAAAGCACACAGGCACAACTTGTTGTTGTAGAGTGCATATTGAATTTTCTAACCATTATGATGTTTATCAATGCATATGTATAGATTTTCATGATAGCAATGTTTTGCAGGAATGCAACATAAATGGTCCACCGACATCTTCAAGGGAATTCATATCTAGCATCTTATGTGAAAGAGTATATGGTCAAGTATATTACAATAAGTTTTGCTTGGATGGCACATGTGTTGATTGTGGTGGATTGTGACATTTACAAATTTGTCAACATATGGATATTGGACAAGAAATTGGTAATGAATTAGTAGAATTTGGAAAATATAAGACAGTGGCCTACATGCTAAAAGATGGAAAAGAAGCAAAAAGGTGTGAATTGGTTAGTGAGAAGATTCCAATGTATCAGTTTATGGGCATCTTTCATGAGAATATAGTGTATGAGTATGCAAGGCATAACCATCGAGCTCGTTGGTTGGACACACAATTTAAGTTATTCAAGGACACATTTCCACTTCATACAATCGTTTCAATTGTTGACTTTGCAGAGAACTACACACTACAACCGTAGAACAAGGTGTAATCACAATATTACAACTCCAAACAAGTTGCCATATTTGTGCATATAGCATTCATTCATGCACATGATAGTATGGAAGAGGATAGGAAGATATTGAGGGAGTATCATTTTTACATCAGTGATGATCGCTCACACTCTACAGAGTTTGTGCAAGGTTGTTTTTAGATATTCTACGATGATTTGGCTAGTCGAGGCATATCATTCCGTCAACATATCATATGGTTAGATAATTGTGCATCGCAATTTAAGAACTCTCAGATGTTTTATTGGTTGAGTAGGATGCATAAGTTGACTACTATTCAACATATGTGGAATTTCTCTGAGGCTGGGCATGGAAAAGGGGAGCATGATGGTGTAGGAGCATGTATTAAAAGATCTTTAGCACGAGAAGAGTTAAATACAAAGGGAATGCAAACTTGAAAGATGCAAATTCAATTGTTCAATGGTGCAATGGTACAATTGGTCCAGGTAATCAAGGTAAGTCTTCAGTTCATAGATTTTTTTGGTTGGTAGATGATACTAACATTGCAAAATTAGAAGATTGTTGTACATTGACAGGATTGAGTGAGCTACACTCTTTCAAAAGATCTAATGCAGGTTCATGGATTATCCATACGCGACAGATGGCATGTTATTTTTCTTCATGTAGAGATGGTGCCTATAATGAGTGTGAGTCAAAGGAGTGGGTGGAATAATGGTGTATGAGGCCTCTAATCCCACTTGAGACATACCGACCTCCGAGTGAACTACAACTCACACAGATGGAAGCATCAATTGACTTTGACCATGTCTTAGATTTAATCCAGCCAGGTAAATTATCCACATGCAATTTTTTGTACTTTAATATTTTACATTAGTTGTTTGCTAAATTCTTCTCACTTTATCATTGTAGGGCATGTTTATGCATTAATTGCAGCTGAAGACAATGAAGAAGGAATGGATTATTACCTGTATCATTGTGTGGATGCAAAAAGGAAATTGGATCGCCCTATGGTAGATGGAGAAAATATTGAGTACCCTACAGGATTAGTAGTTGTTACTGGTACATGGATTAGAAGGTACCCAGTGAAGAAGTCTAACTTGTGGTTGTTTGAGGACGTCGAGACACATAGGAAGATTCTTCATTATTCTAACCTTGTTGTAGCTTCAAATGTTTATTTGATCAGATATGGGGGTAGACCACTAAAAAAGAACCTATGGAAGGTTTGTGAGTCTGACCATGAGGCCATACTAGACACGATAAAGAGTAGAGCAGATCGAGATGGTTCATTGGATTAAATGTAAATGTAAAAAATTGTAATATCAATCTTATTTGGATATATGTACATGACTTGTATTTTTGACTACTCGAGGCATTGTAATATAAAAAATTGTGTTTTTGTCTTGTTTTGTTTGATTTTATGTAAATAATGTCATTTTGGACCATTAGAGATCACATGGGATCATTTCGTGAAGTATACCCTGCTAATATGGTAAAAGATGTAAAAATTGCTCTTTTGTTGTCAATCACTCAAAGTGTGAAAAATTGTCAAAATTCAGCATGGTTTTTCTCGACGTTAGTGACATGCAAGAACAATTCGTCTGATCCTACAGGGTTGTGTTATGGCACTCTAAAAAATCCTCTCTCAGTTTTGGTAGAATCCTAGCCAGTTGTTTGTGGTGACTCTTTCTCGATTGCGACAAAAAGCATCAGATGAGTTCAATGAAAAGTTGCACAATGCCCCATCTTTCAATCTACTCGTTGCGGCACTGAACCGTTAGCTTGTACGCATCGGGGTGGTTTGTTTTACACTAGGAATGCCTTCTTTTTTCTCTCCAACTAGCCCGATCGTTGTAGGCCACACCCTAGCAACGAAATCGCCTAAGTGCTCAAATTGCTCAAAGTTGTCAATATTCGACATCGCATTTCTTGACACTCGTTAATCATAAGAACAATCCATCTAATCCTGTGGGGTCGTGTTATGGCACTCTAAAAAGCCTCTCTCGGTTTCAGTAAACTCAAATCCAGTTTCTCGTGGCGACACTTTCTCGGTTGCGACAAAAAGCGTCAGATGAGTTCAATGAAAAGTTGCACAATGCCCCATCTTTCAATCTGCTCATTGCGACACCGAATCGCTAGCTCGTACACATCAGGGTGGTCAATTTTACACTAGGAATGCCTTCTTTTTTCTCTCCAACTCGCCCGATCGTTGCGGGCCACACCCTAGCAGTGAAATCGCCTAAGTGCTCAAGTTGCTCAAAGTTGTCAATATTTGGCATCGTGTTTCTCAGCGCCCGTTAGTCATAAGAACAATCCATCTAATCCTGCGGGGTCATGTTATGGCACTCTAAAAAATCCTCTCTCAGTTTTGGTAGACTCGGACCTAGTTGCTCGTGGCGACACTTTCTTGGTTGCGACAAAAAGTGTCAGATGAGTTCAATGAAAAGTTGCACAATGCCCCATCTTTCAATCTGCTCATCGCAGAACAGAACTGTCAGCTCGTACGCGTCGAGGTGGTCGATTTTATGCTAGGAATGCCTTCTTTTTTCTCTCCAACTTGCATGATCATTGTGGGACACACCCTAGTAGCGAAATCGCTTAAGTGCTCAAATTGCTCAAAGTTGTCAATATTCGGCATTGCGTTTCTCGGCGCCCGTTAATCATAAGAATGATCCATGTGATCCTGCGGGATTGTGTTATGGAACTCTAAAAAATCCTCTCTCGGTTTTGGTAGACTCATATCCAATTGCTCATGGCGACACTTTCTTGGTTGCGACAAAAAGCGTCAGATGAGTTCAATGAAAAGTTGCACAATGCCCCATCTTTCAATCCGCTCGTCACGACACCGAATCGTTAGCTTGTACGTGTCGGGGTGGCCGGGTTTACGCTAGGAATGCCTTCTTTTTGCTCTCCAACTCGCCTGATCGTTGCGAGCCACACCCTAGTAGCAAAATCGCCTAAGTGCTCAAGTTGCTCAAAGTTGTCAATATTCGGCATCGCGTTTCTCGACGCCCGTTAATCATAAGAATGAGCCATTTGATCCTACGGGGTCATGTTATGGCACTCTAAACAATCCTCTCTCGGTTTCAGTAGACTCGGATCTAGTTGCTCGTGGCGACACTTTCTCAGTTGCGACAAAAAGCGTCAGATGAGTTCAATGAAAAGTTGCACAATGCCCCATCTTTCAATCCGCTCGTTGCGGCACCGAACCATCAGCTCGTACACATCGAGGTGGCTGAGTTTATGCTAGGATTGCCTTCTTTTTGCTCTCCAACTCGCCCGATTGTTGCGGGCCACACCTTAGCAGCGAAATCGCCTAAGTGCTTAAGTTGCTCAAAGTTGTCAATATTCGGCATCACATTTCTCAGCGCTCGTTAATTATAAGAACAAGCCATCTAATCTTGCGGGGTCATGTTGTGGCACTCTAAAAAATCCTATCTCGTTTTCGGTAGACTTGGATCCAGTTGCTCGTGGCGACACTTTCTCGGTTGCGACAAAAAGCGTTAGATGAGTTCAATGAAAAGTTGCACAATGCCTCGTCTTTCAATCTGCTCGTCGCGGCACCGAACCGTCAGCTAGTACACGTCGGGGTGGTTAGGTTTATGCTAGGAATGCCTTCTTTTTTCTCTCCAACTCGCCCAATCGTTTCGGGCCACACCCTAGCAGCGAAATCACCTAAGTGCTCAAGTTGCTCAAAGTTGTCAATATTCAGCATCGCGTTTCTCGACGCCCGTTAATCATAAGAATAAATCGTCTGATCCTACGGGGTCATGTTGTGGCACTCTAAAAAAGCCTCTCTCGGTTGTGGTAGACTCGGATCCAGTTGCTCATGACGACACTTTCTCGGTTGTGACAAAAAGCATCAAATCAGTTCAATGAAAAGTTGCACAATGCCCCATCTTTCAATCCGCTCGTCGCAACACCGAATCGTCAGCTCGTACCCGTCGGGGTGGCCAAGTTATGCTAGGAATGCCTTCTTTTTGCTCTCCAATTCACCTGATCATTGCGGGCCACACCCTAGCAGCGAAATCACCTAAGTGCATGCATTAGATGAATATAAGTTTATGGGCTATGCAATTTTTTTAGAATGGGTATTGGTACAATGGTGTCTTACATTGTCTAATTTTGGTTCTTTCCATGTTTCCTTTATATAGCCTTATTTCAACTATAACTATTGAATTTGTGTTGATCTCCATAAGCTTGTGTCTTGGATTACAAACACATATTTAGGTTCAAAGCTTAAGTAACAATAAACTTTGTGCAATTATTCATTTAATCATTTGTACTGCAATTATGGATAACCATGATAAATGATTTGCATTAACCAAAAAGCTACAAATCCATGCAACATTGTATGTCGTTAAAACTATCTGTGTGCGGGAAAAGCGAGGCTATGAAACTTCTTGGTGCAAGTTATGGTGTCATGAGGAATGACTCAACTTCCCAAGGTAGGTTCCATGGTTCTCTATCTCACAAGGTCCCTCAAGTCAATGCCTTTTCTCTCATATCATTGAGCAAAGTGAGAACAAGGGATGCTTTAGATTGGTTTTAACATGAATGCATCCTATTTATGCATGATTCTATAAATGAGTTAAACTAGATTATAAGATGACAAGGTTAGTAGCAATACTATCCTAACATGATAACAGAAATACTCTAAAATGCTTATTAGATTAATTCCTATTATAAAGAGAGGCTAGATGTATTGATAAAATTGAGTATAAATGAGATACTAAAAGCTTGGATGGATCCTTAAAATGGAGGAATGAGAGCTCTATTTATAGGGAAAATAGGGCAATGGATGGTCAAGATTGGAGGAGTTAATCAAGGGTCAGGATTAAAAGTTATCAATCCATGTTTACAATTTTCACTAATGAAATGGTGACAATTGTCAACATAAGATTGCTTGAGAGGAGAGGTAAGAAGCATCAAATGCTTGAGAAGACCTCATGGTTACCTTAGAAGGTAAGGGTTAAGGTTAGGTTAGGGTTATCCAATGGATAAAGCTTTTGCCCAAGGGGTAAACTCTTGTGTAAAGGTTAAAGAGATAACCATGGTCAAAGCAATGAATGCTTGATGAGACCCCTGGGTTAGATGAGGGTTAAGTTAGGCAAAAATTCCTTTAACCATGCCACTAAGGGTTAGTTAACCATTAATGGTTTGAAGACTTTGGGGACAAATTCGTAAGAGTCCTTCCAAATTTGGGGGTATTCAACAAGTTGGCTTGTTCAAGGCATAAAGGCTTTAATGCCTTTTGAAGACTTTACTCCAAATTTGAGAAGTGACCTCCTTAAATTTAGGGAAAGGGGATAATTGATGGGTTTGGGTTAATTGATTAGGATTAGATGGAATCTAGAAGAATTTAGGAAGAGGGTTAGGAGGCAAGTGGGAGATGTAGGAAAATGCAAGTGGATGGGGGATAATAGGATTTAATTAAAATAAATTGTTTTATTTCAATTTGGCTGCAAGTTGTGAATTTAAATAAATTAGATTTATTTAATTGGGGTGAACTGTTTAATTAAATGTAAATTTAATTAAAAAGTAGAGAGAAGGGATTTAATTAAATAAAATGATTTATTCAATTAAATGACATAAAGGACTTAAGTGAATTTAAATAAATAAATTGAATAATTTATTTAATTAAATAGAAGAATGTGTGTGATTTAATTAAATTAGATTTAACTAAATAGAGGAATGAGAATAAAATGAACATTAAATATTCATTTAGGAATATGGTCATTTTTATACATCTACATTTTCCCCCTCTTTGAAGTGACGTGTGTGCACATGTTGATTCAAAGAAAATGACCTGTCATCATGATTTGGTTATGATCAGTGTGATGTTGTGTTTGAGATGTTCATGTCATGCCTCAGATTTGATAAACGATGCCCCAGATTTGATAAATGATGTCGATAATGCCCCCTCAGGAGATGAATCAAAAATTTGAAAATTTGATTTGTTTTGATAAATTTGATTGCATTTTAAATTTTTGTCTATGTTGAATGCGATAAATTGATTCATCTCCTGATAATGATGTTTGCGAGGGTTAGAAATGAGACCATGAGCAATTTATGTGTTCGTCCACGCAACCCTAATTTTCATTTACCCTATAAAAAGGTAAAAAGTGATTTATTTTGTCTCATTTGTGCTTGTTGACTTTGGAGAAAGGGATACTTGGAGAAAAAGACAAAATGCCAGTTCCTTTTGCTTCACATCGATTCGAGCTTGTTTGGAGGTATCGAAGGCCCGCCACGTATGAACCACCGGTAAGTCAGCCTTTTTAACCCCTTTTGGAAATTTTTTTTGTCATTTTTGATCATGTTTTTGAATTTTTCCACGCGAATTTAATGGTTTAGCACGTCGAGGTTAAACTTTAGCGCATACAATAGGTTGTGTAGCTCGTAGAGTTTAACAAAGTAGGGTAGCGTCCGGGTAGATTAGGAAAGCGTACTGGTAGGTTAGAGTAGCACATAAAGATAGGTTAGTGCATCGGGGGCATAAGGTAGCACATAGGAGAAAAGGGGTAGTGCGTAGGAAAGACCCAGCGCATAGGGTTAGCCAGGGCTCGCATGGGTAGTATAGGATAGTGCATAGGTATGACCTAGCGTGTAGGGTTAGGTTCGTAACATAGAAACCAAGTAGGATAGCGCATAGGCTAGAAGTGGCGCAAAGGGTAGTTTAGGTGGCGTGTCGATGGGATAGGGTAGCACATAGGTGCAGGCTAGCGCGTAGGGTTAATTGGGTAGCTCTTTGATAGGACAGGGTAGTGCATAGGTGCAGGCTAGCATGTAGATAAGATTTTTTAGCACATGAATGGAAAATTTGGGTAAATTATGATTTTGGATGAAGAAAAATAGGTAGATTTTTGCCAGTTTTGTCAGGATGGGTGCGAATTGTTAGTTTGTGTGTCTGCTGTCATTGTTTTGATAAGTTATCCAATATGAGTTCCGATATGATTTTCGGATAGGTAACTTGATTTGATTTGCAATTTTTCAAGTTGAAATTGATTTGATGATGATGTGATATGATGTGGATTTTGATATGGATGTTTTGATATGAACTTGATTTGATATGCATTGTTTCAAGTTGATATATGTGTGAAACTTGAGTTGTTTTATAAGTTGATATGATTGTGGAACTTGAGTTGTGTTACAAGTTGATATGAATGTGAAACTTGAGTTGTTTTACAAGTTGATATGATTGTGAAACTTGAGTTGTTTTACAAGTTGATATGAATGTGAAACTTGAGTTGTTTTACAAGTTGATATGATTTGATATGGAAATGGATGTGATATGATGTGGAACTTGATTAGATTTTCAAAGTTTCAAGTTGATATGAATTTGATTTTGATATGAATTGATTTGATGAGGAAACTAATATTGGACTTGTTTTGCTTTGTGACAGGAGTGCATTGGAGTGGTTCAGTCGCGAGAGCGATTTTTGAGACTGTGGTCATTGATACCACAATTGACACGTGCCGACAGGGATATCGTTGAGAGGTGTGGCCTATCCTCTTTGTTAGAGATGCCTCAGTTTATCATTAACTGGGGTTTATTGATACCAACACCTTTCATTTGGCGACAAGTGAGATCATAGTGACACCTGAGGATTGCTACTAGATTATGCGGATTCCTGTGGTAGGTGCACTGTTACCATATGAGCAGACAGAGGAGGGCGGGACAGAGGCACTTCGCCAGATTCTACAGGATGATACGGTTTGTGAATATGAGATCCCTTGGCAAGAGTTCATTGATTTGGATTGCGCTCCTCTACCATCAGTGCTGGTAGGATTCATAGGCGGTTTCTTGTGTCTCGACCATAGGACGAAGGGACTAGCAGTAGGATGGGGGTTGGTCCTGGAGGACATGGTGACACAGGGTCACCGATTTGCATGGGGGTCGACTATGTTGGCCCACTTATATAGGGATCTGCATCAGGTGGTTTACTTGGGGTTCAACAGTCACTCTACTAGAGTGACACTGCTACAGGTATGGGCATGGGAGTATATTCCCATAGCCAGGCCACTGGCGGACAGAGATAGGCTTGCTGGGTGTGCTTATGCATACAAATATCGAGGGATAGTTGTTCAATGTAAGCTGGGAAAACTAGAGCATTGGAGGAGAGTGTTAGATGATATAGATACGGTCATCTGGAGACCGTACATGGAGTGCGAGGTATGAGCAGAGGATGGGATAGAGATGCCCTATGTCTACATGTCCCGATTTTTCATAGGGCAAGCACCCTTTATTATTGAGAGATTTTTGCATAGCTGGGTGTTGTGGCAGTATGCTCGTCAGCAGGGAGTTCTACAGGGAGCATGCTTATATGCTCGACAGAGATAAGATATACCAGAAAGGGGACCCACTATTGATAGCGTGGTGATGGTTGAGGAGTTCTTTCACTTAGCTGACTAGATATGGGACTATGCCTATGAGGTAGTGGATGCAGGGATGACAGAGGAGTTCGCCACACTATTTGTGGCACATGCAGTGGCCAGGATATCAGATCCATCAGAGATGATTCCTGCTTTTGATGATGATGAGGATGATGAGCAGACCGAGAGGCTAGGGAGATGGAGAGAGGATGGAGAGGAGCTGGATGTGGGAGGTGGGGATGGTGGAGGAGATGATGGTAGAGATGGTAGAGGAGATGGCCGAGATCGGCGAGGGGATAGAGGGAGGAGAGGAGATAGGGGTGGAGATCGGGGGAGGAGAGGACATAGGGGTGGAGATGGTGGTGCTAGAGGGATTCAGGTGGAGAGAGTTTTACTGCGAGCTGTGGTGGATAGAGGGAGAGGAGGTTTAGCTATTAGAGCTGGGGGAGAGGAGAGTGTAGGAGAGGTGATAGCAGCAGTGGGAGGGACTGACGAGTTGAGACGGTTGGCCCAGAGGAGGAGGTCTGATGTGTTACCCCCACTAGCACCGAGGACAGGGAGAGGGATAGGGGGTACCACTTCACAGGTACCCATCCAGATGTGGATTCCGACGCACTGGGAGGATGCACACATTAGGTCACTGCAGTTATCAGTGCAACACCTATAGACATAGCTATTGGCGCATCAACGACAGATTACACAACTCACCACTGAGCGGGATATAGTTCTGGAGCTGTTGGGTCGATCTGAGGCTCGATCAGAGGCTTTGGAGAGAGTGGCGATGAGTGGCTCGATGAGAGATACCCTAAGAGAGGTGGCTTTGAGAGCCAAGGAGGCACAATACTACATGAGACATTATGAGGATGTGGTGCCCAGGGAGCGCCGAGTGTCGAGTGCCGAGTTTCACAGCCTCGAGATCCAGTCGATCCCGAGAGACTGGGTCAAGGACAGAGAGAAGAGGCGTGACAGGGCCTCCTAGATAGGACCCACTTGGAGATCTAGGTGCTAGGACATCAGCTGCGAGACCATCAACCTCAGGAGATAGTCATACTAGAGAGACGTTGTCTCCATTGTATTTTGATAATTTTTTTGTTTTTGGCACAGACATGATATATTTTGTACATTGATCATTTTTGAGATATATATATATATATATATATATATATATATATGACACCATTTTCCTGGATCCTCATGTGATGTGTTATGGATGATGCTTTCTATATGATTTTGATTATTCTATAATGATGATGCAATGCTTAGATGTATGTGCTTTGATATGCGATGAATATGATGTGTTAATGCATGATGCTTATGAGATGTATCTTGAAAATGAGATGTATGATATGATATGCTGCTGATTGTAAAATGATATGCAACTAATTGTAAAATGATATGCAACTAATTGTAGCATCCTCATTCAGCGTTTGTCATCCCTGTATAGTCACATGTTTTTGCTTTCTTTTGTAGGTATCATCATTGAGCATTGATTTATTTGGGATATTTTGAAAATTTATACAAGCATAATAGTATAATTGAACCATAATGACCTGAGAAAAATTTACATGGTTTTTGATTTTGCAAGATAGCACAAGTGTCAAGGTATAATTGAACCAGGACGACCTAAGTGTGGATTGCATATAAACAGACAAGAGTAAACCATTTGTATGCGCAAAGTGGAATCGTTTCTTCAGTGATTTGTTGGAATCATGTCTCGTGACAAGTATTTGCACAGTACAGGTGATCGCCTCACAGACAAAAAACTAAAAAAATATTGGAGTCCCCATGACTTTCTCTAGCTTGATGCATCGTTGAGAAAATGTAGAGGATCCAATAGTTCAAAAAGTTTAAGCGCAAAAATAGTCAAAACTTCATGCAAGATGCAAACATTTGATACTTCAGAAAATCATCCATCATGTTTTGTGATTGTTGATCTGTTTGTTGGATATGATGCTCTGAGTTTTCTGTAATTTTTTGATGTGCTGAATGTACTGTAAGTTGTGATCAATGTTTCCCCTAGCTGAGTTTTCCTCTTAATGCGGATATGTACAGTGATTACCAAGCCATGGTGGGATATGATGAAATGATATTTGGATAAACCAAGATAGTGACTATGCTAAGTATGTCCTGGATAATGTGATAAAATGTCGGGTGATGGACGATAGTGCTTGACTGTGGATATAACGGTTTGGTAGTAAAGACAGATAGAGGAGCTGTCCTCTCACAGTAGCGCCTATTGCCAGGTTTTCACTAGTTGTTTTTATTGTACCTTTAAATTTGTTTTTTCTTGATTTTTTATATTTTTATATTTTTTTATATTTTCTACTATTCAGTGCATTAGACTGTTCAAGTGTAGTATTTCTTCAGATGGATGTTGTTAGTTGGTTCGTCGCACATCTCCTTCTGAAGTTGTTAGCTGATAAGCACTTGATCCATAGGCTGATATGATGACATAGGGACCTAACCAGTTAGGTTCAAATTTCCCTTTCTTTTCCTGATCTTGCTGATTTCTAGGATTTTCCTTGAGTACTAGGTCACCAATTTTAAAAATTCTGGGAATGGCCTTGTGGTTGTAGCTTCTGCACATGCATTACTGATATGCTTTGAGGTGAGTGTAGGCATGTTGGCGTCTTTCATCGAGAAGTTCTAGCTCTTGCAGTTGGTTGACTCGATACTCTTCATCTGGAATTAGGCCTTTCAAAGAGACTCTGAGAGATGGAATTTCTACCTCCAGGGGTAAAATTGCCTCTGATCCATATACTAATGAATATGGTGTAGCTCCCATAGGTGTGCAGATGCTAGTTCTATATGCCCAAAGTGTTGGATCGAGTTGTACGTGCCAATCTTTTCCTGCATCATTCACTGTTTTCTTTAGGATTTTCAATATTGTCTTGTTGGATGCTTCTGCTTGACCATTCCCTCGTGGGTAGTAAGGTGTAGAGAAACGATGTTGGATTTTGAATTTTTCACATAATTCTCGCACATCTTGGTTTTTGAAAGGTCATCCATTATCTGTGATGATGGAACTTGGGATGCCATATCTGCAGATTAGATAATTAAGGATAAAAGATGCTATTTGTTTCCTAGTCACTGTGGTCATGGGGACCACTTCAATCCATTTGGTAAAGTATTTTGTTGCAGTTATAATGAACTTGTGTCCATTTGAAGATGAAGGATGTATTTTGCCGACTAAGTCTAGTCCCCACTAGCAAAAGGGTCGGGATGTTGTGAATGGCTGCAATTCTTGTGCTGGTGCATGGATAAGATTGCCATAAATTTGGCATTTAGGACACTTCTTTGCGAAATGATAAGAGTCATTTTCGATTGTCAACCAGTAATATCCCATTCTTAGAAGTTTTTTAGCAAGAGTAGGACCACTTGAATGTGTACCACAGATACCTTCATGAAGCTCTTGTAAAGTAGAGTCAGATGCATTACGATCAAGGCAACAAAGAAGAGTACCATCTAGACCTCGATGGTACAAAGTATCAGTAGTGAGAGTATAATGGGCGGCTTGCTGGATAAAGTTGCGTTTTTAGTTTTGGGATAGGTCAATGGGTAGGATATTGATTTTAAGATAGTCTTATATCGGTCTATATAACAAAGAGTCAGAACTGGTCAAGGCATAGATAACATGGGAATTAGAATGGTCATACGCTGGGGAGAACAGTTGCTCTACTAGAAACTCGTAACGATTATTTGCAGTAGTGAAGTGATAGTAGCCATTGCATCAGTTGCTCTGTTTTCTAACCTTGGTATTTGCTCAAAGGTGATGTGTACAAAATATTGTTTGAAATCATCCACCATCCATTTGTAGGGTAGCAGCTTGTCGTCCTTTGTCTAATAGTCATTGTTGATTTGATTGATGACTAGTTGTGAATCTCCGTAGATTTTTAATTATGTGACTCTCCATTCTACGACCATTTTGATGCCTATAACCAGTGCCTCATATTCAACAATGTTATTTGTGCATGGAAACATGAGCCGATATGATCTTGGTATGGTGTGCCCTTCAGGAGTGATGAACAGAATGCCAACACCTGAGCCATGTTGAGTATAGGATCCATCAAAGTATAGGGTCCATTGTTTGGTGGAAATAGCAAGAACATCCCTATCCGAAAATTTGATCTCCATTGGTTGTTTTCTAGGTAGTGGTGCTTCAGCTAGTTGATCTGCAAGTGCTTGTCCTTTGATAGCTCGTTGCTCTGTGTAGTGGATATCAAATTCACTGAGAATCATGACCCATTTGGCCAATCTGTCTGTAAGAGTTGCTTTGCTGAGTAAATATTTGAGAGGATCAATTTTTTCTACGAGCTTGATAGTGTGAGCTAGCATGTAGTTCCGGAACTTTTGAGAGGCAAATACCACTATTAGACAAGCCTTCTCAATGAATGTATAGTTGAGTTCATATCTGTTCAATGTCCTGCTGATGTAATATATAGCTCGTTCCTTGCCTTGTTGATCTTCTTGTGCTAATAATGCCCCCAGTGATATATCTGTTTTGAAATGTAGAGAATGAGTGGCTTCCTAGCTATTGGTGGTACTAGAACTGGTGGGTTCATTAGATATTGTTTGATTTGATAGAATAATTCTGCACATTTGGGTTGCCATCTGAATAGTACATTTTTATGTAGCAAATGATTGAATGGTAGACTTTTATCTTCTAGTTGAGCGATGAATCGCACGATTGACTAGAGCCATCCTTGTAGAGATCTGAGCTGGCTGATTTTCTTTGGTGGTGGCATCTCCATTATGGCTTGTACCTTTGCTGGATCTACTTCAATACCCTTTGTTGAAACTATGTAGCCTAGTAACTTGCCTGATGTAACCCCAAAGACACACTTCTTAGTGTTGAGCCTAACTTGGAATTTCTCCAATCCGTCAAAAATCTTCTCTAAGATGCTTAGATGTTATGCCCGGGCAAATGATTTAGCTATTAAATCATCCACATAGTCCTCCATGAAGGTATGGATCATGTCATGAAAGATTGTTGTCATTGCTCATTGATAAGTTACCCCTGCTTTCTTTAAGCCAAAAGGCATGACATTCCAACAATATGTTCCCCAAGGACAGGTTAATGTTGTTCTATCTTGATCCTCTGGGGCTATCTTGATTTGATTATAGCCTGAAAAACCATCCATTAGTGATAGCATTGCATGGCCTGCTTTGAGGTTTACAATTATGTCAATACTGGGCAAAGGAAAGTCATCCTTTGGACAGGCTTTGTTGACATCTCTAAAATCTGTGCATATTCTGATACTGCCATCTGGTTTGGAAACTAGTACAATGTTGGAAATCCATTCAGCATAGTCGATAGGTCAAATAAATCCGACGTCCAATAGTTTTTTCAGCTCAGCTTTAACCATGAGTGTTACATGTGGGTTCATCTTTCGTAGTTTTTGCTTGACTGGCTTAGCTCCTAGAGCAATGGACAAGTGATGCATGATTAATTATGGATCAATCCCAGGTATATCTGCATATGACCAAGCAATGTTGATTTGCTTTTCTTTGAAAAATTGTATAAACTGATTTTTCTTCCTCTGTCAAAGATTCTGCAAGGTGTATGTTTCTGGTTGCTTCTGCCATACCAATGTTGATTGATTGAGTGGACTCAATCAATATGGGTGATTGCTCCTGATAATGTTCAGGAAGAGTGTCCAGTTTCCCATCTTTAGGTGCCTTAAAAAGGTTTTCACCCTCAGATGCATCCTTTATTTTTACTTTTTTGTGATCTATTGCTGCCATTGACTATTTTTCAACAGTAGATCTTTTATTTTGTTCATTTTTGTATCTGAGAGACTTGGCACTCCCCTGATTGCAGATGTCATTACTTTGTTCACTGGTAGAGTCTGTTTTTGGGTTAACGATACACAAGTAATGGATAATAGATTCATCATTTGGGAAAATTGGTATGTCATGAGTTTCAGGTTCGTCCCAGTCTATGAGGCTAGGAAAGATAAGTGGTAAAGAATCATTAGGTGGATCAAGTTCAGTTGAAGTAAGTGTCATGATGGACGTATCAACGTGGTTGGCTGGGGTGTTAAAGAAGTTAAGGATTTCTTTGAGGTCCTCGATGGCATCATCTTCTGTGTAGACTTGCTCATAATGTTGCTGCTCATTTTCTTTGGCGTCATAGATATTTTGTGGACCAAATTCAAGTGGTCTAGGTTCTGTGTCGTGTTCTTCTTGAGACATGGGTGTGTGACTGTCATTTGCAACAATATCTTCAGTAAAATTGGAATAGTTTCCCCATTCATATTCATTGGAATCAGTTTCAAAGGTATTATCCCAGATTCTGGTAGTGTTGTGGACGGGTATGTTGTAGGGTGAAAAAAGGTCTTTGATGATAGATACAAGTCTGATAGTTTTCTCTGATTCTGTGTCAGATCCTACTTCCACTCTTTGCATTTGTTCATATATTGTCTCTCCTTGGGGAGGAATGATGTTATCAGGAGTTTATTCCTCTTTGTCAGACACTGGTTCTGGAACATGATGTACTTCTGTAGTAGCGACTTTCGTGTTTTTTTTGATGGGCTTCTCTTGATGTTGCTTTCTTTCTTGATATTCTCGTTCTTTACGTATTGTCTCTGTTGACTCAAATAGTGCTTCTTGCAAGGAGTCCTCCTTGTATTTCTTCTTTTCCTTCCATTGAGGTTTTTGGTATTTGCTTGGTGTCTTCCTTGGTGGTAGAGTGTGTTCATAGCCCAATCCTGTTTTGTCTTTACTGAATTGTGAAGGAGGATCTAATGGTTATGTGATGCCTTCCTGTTGTTTGCCAATAGGTCCTTTGCCATTGTATCCCATTTGTTGCATGATCAAGTAACCTTTTCCATATAGGTGTGTTGGTATAGCTACCTCCATAGTAGCCGCTCTGTCTGCTTCCTTATCCTTGTATAGCCAACTAAGGATGTCTTTTTCCTCTGATTCATGTGCTAGAGTGCCTAGTTGGATAAATTTGCCATCAAACTTAGTGATGGGCTGGTTTTCTTGATGTGTCGATGTTGTAGGTAATCCATGAGATTTAGGCGATGCTAGTAAGTTGGCTAAACACAAAGGTTCCAAAGAGTATTCTCCCATGCCTTGTTCTTTGATATTCATTTTCTACTTGAAATCCATAGATAGTGATTTAGACTTTTCTTGCTGAATAGTTGGTGCTGAGGAACTTTGTTTTTCTCTATTATGTGGAACCAAGCTGTCTTGGGCTGCCCCCGTAGCATTACAATATTGAAAAGGGTTATGATCTGCTGATATAGAAATCTCATGTCCATTGTAGGGGAACTTAACACACTGATGATAAGTAGAAGGTACCGCTTGCATTTCATGTATCCAAGGTCGACCCAATAAGATATTGTATGCGAGGTCTATGTCTAAGACTTGGCACATAGTGTCCTTTTGTATTGGTCCCACTTGAATTGGCAACATTATTGTTCCTTTAGATGATCTTTCTTCATCATCATATGCTTTGATAGTGATCTTTTTGCATGGATCAATGGATTGCTCAGAGAAGCCTAACGTACAGATAAGTTTCAAGGTACAGATATTGAGTCCAGCTCCTCCATCTATTAATAGTCTTTTGACTCAATGCTTGTAGACCAAGACTTCAATGTGGAGTGGAGTATTGTGTGGATGGCTCAATGAGATATTATTATGCTCAGAAAAGGTAAGGTTATGAGGCCCTGTCATATGAGCCACCATGACTTGGAATTTGTCAGCATCCAGATCTTGAGGTACATTTGTTTCCAATAGTGCTTGTTCTAAGATTTCCTTGTGTCTTGGCGAAAGTTTTAGCAACTCCAGTATAGATATTTGAGCAAGAGTTTTGCACAGTTGACTGACTAGATCATATTGAATCTTGGGTACGATGTGTGTTGTTGACGTATGCCCCTTCAAGACATATTTTTGAGCTCTGGTTGTTACATTGATGGAATCATGTTCATGCTTGTCTTTGATTGTGATGACATTTACTTGATTGTCTTCAGCTGATATATGATTGATGGTGTTATTGTATATGTGATTGATACGAGCTCCACGTGTATCGTTTGATGTTGAAGCTCCATCCTTGTTGTAGTTGGGAGATGATTCTTAAAGGCTCCATGGTCACCATTTGTCTTGAGACCATCGACTGTTAAATCGCCTCTATCAATCATGTCTTGAACAATGTTTTTCAGTCTCATGCAATCATTTGTTTGATGACCTTTGTTTCGATGAAAATCACAAAAGTGTGAGTCATTCCACCAGGGTGGTTTGATTTGTGTTTCAAAGTTGTTGATTGTTGGTAAGGAGATAATTTTGTTTGCCAGGAGTTCTTTGAATGTTGATTCCAAGGATTGCCCTAGTAGTGTGTAAATGTGTTTTTGAAAGTTGTTGGTGTTACCTCGTGAGTTTGTATTAGGTCCTCGATTGGTGTTATTGTTTTAGGTATTGTTGGCATTATTTGCGTTGAGATGATCTTGATTGGTAGTTGGTGCATAAGTGTTAGTACCTTGGTTAGCACCTTTTGGATTCTTTGTAGTTTGAGGATTTCCTAATAAAGCTAACACTGGTTGCTTGGATTTTGCATCATTTGATTCATTTCCTCCTTCATTTCCATTGTTTTTGTTTCGGGTCCAGAACCTAGATTTGTCTAAGTTGTTATTGTTTTGGTTGTTGTAGTTGGATGAACTTGTTCCTTCTTTCAATAATTTCAATGTTCCTTTCTTGACACATGCTTCCTCTACTTGGATGCCATTCTCAATCAATTTAGAAAAAAGATAGTATGCATTGAAGTTTGAGTCTGTAACTCATCTCACTATTCAAGTTGTCGATAAAAATTTCCATCTTTTCCTTCTCAGGCACATCCCAAGGATATCTTGAGACCATCCATCGCCAACGTTGAAGAAACACCATGAATGTCTCGTTGTTCTTTTGTTTGGTATTGCAGACATCTAGCATGGTGATAGCATGTTGAATGTTATAGGAATATTGAGTTATGAATTTTTTGACTAATTCATCGAATTATCTGACAAGAGGTGTGATTTTGGATAACCATTCCATTGTTCATCCTCCCAAGCTTCTTGGGAATAACCTCATCAAATAGGTGTCATCATGGGCAAATTCTAGGCTCATGGTACAAAATTGCCGAACATGATCGTGAGGATCATTTTTCCCATCATATTTGTCAAATTTGGGAACATCTGAGTTTGGGGGAAAAGGCACCATGTTTAACCGTATGTCAAAAGGATAAGGACAAATTTCAGTCAAGGAGTACCGTGTTGTTGTCCCTTGTTGCATGTCTTACATTTATCTTTGCAGCATTTGCATTTGTTGAGTGAGAGCAATCAAAGGTGCATTATTTTGTTGAGGGAAGAGTTTTTCCCTTGCATTATTTCTAAGCCGAAATGGTGTGTGGTGGGGTATGTTTTGCTCGGGCAAATTTTGTTCTGGTAGATTTTGCTCAGGTATGTTTTGTTCAGGGTCATGTGCTTCCTCATCTCTTTGTCGTTCTTGATAGTCATAATGTTGAGATCCTGTTCTAAATATGTCAGTGTCAAAATCTTCAAGGAGTTTAACTCCTTTGCTTGTGAGCATGAGTAGATATTTTTCTTTGTCGTCCTCCATGAGTCTTTCCACAAGTTTTTGAAATGAAGCGCTTTCTTGACACTCTTGGAGAAGTTCCTCAGAAATTTCGGTGTCCTCTAGATTTAGACACTCGAAAGGATTTGATAATCTTCGATTCATGTTGGACTCTGGTTGCATTTTGCTTCATTTGTTTCGTTGAGAGCGAGTAACAACAGGCTTCTAGTAGAAGCTTTCTATGACAAAGGGAACGAATTCCTCTTCGATGTTTTGCTCAGGGGTTGGTGGTTCAAATCGGGGTATGTTGTAAGTAATACACTCTTCAGGGAATAAGGCCGGATTGATCTTTCCTCAATGGTTCTTTGTCAAATTTGTTGGTTTTGTCTTGAAGATACAAGCAGATATGACGAAGGAATGTTTGATGAGATTTGAAGAGTTGGCGATTGATGTATAAAAATTTATTCTGTTTGGCAAGTTTCAGAGAACTGGGTTGTTGTTTCCTCAACTTAGTGTTATGATAAATACTCTTTCTTCTCAGAATATGAGGATTAGTCATGCACAAGCGATCAATGGTTTCCTTTGATTTGTTTTGGATTTAGTTTAGCTTGTTTTGGAAACTCAAGTTTTACTTTATCAAATGAAGGTTTAGATGCCCCCTCATGACAAAGTGAGTCAAATGAAATGGAATACGAGCTTTCCCGATATGGAAACTCGATTTGAAAACTTGGAGTGTTAAAAACAAGTGTGTTTTGGATAGAAATCCTTTTGATTGAAGGACCCATTGATGCTTGTGATGAGGTTCCCTGATTTTGATAGGAGAGATGTGTTTTATCTTGTGACTAGTTTTCAGATTTTGACAACTTTGTTTTACGGAAAACTTGCTTTGAGAATAGGTTTTGATACTCTATTTTGCTTTTCTGTTTGATGAAGTTCAAGCTAAGGAAGGAAAGCTTCCTAAATTGTTTTCAAATTTTTCAAAAATAGGCTCTGTTTTGCCCCCTATTTTCTTTGTTTTTGCCACGTGCTAAGACAGAGATGCAATGCGCTACAGAAAGCCCTCAATGCGCTAGAGAACAGACTCCACTCGCTAAGCTGCCCTCTGTGACGTGCTAACTAGTTTGCCTTGGATTTGTCTTGGTTTAAAAAGTTATGCGCTAATATGGGCTGTTAATGCGCTAACTGTTGGTCTCTACGCACTAATTTTTGATCTCCACTCGCTAAGTTGTTGCTTCAATGCCCCAAAATGTTTTCAAAAAGCGCTACTTTTAAACTGCTAGTTTTGGATTTTGATGAAGTGCTAAAGTTCAGACTTAATGCACTAAGGTGAAGGTCGGGTGCGCTAAAGGATGGTTTCCACGTGCTAAGATGTTGCTCTTACGCGTTAAACTGCCCTGATAGTTTGACTTGGTTGTTTTTTTGCAATTTTTGGATTTTGTTTTTAATGATGATGGATGATTTTCTACTAGTTTTGGATTTTGATGAAGCGCTAAAGTTCATACTTAATGTGCTAAGGTGAAGTTCGAGTGCGCTAAAGGATGGTTTCCACGCGCTAAACTGCCCTAATAGTTTAACTTGGTTGTTTTTTTGCAATTTTTGGATTTTGTTTTTAATGATGATGGATGATTTTCTGAAGTAATAAAAGAAAGCACATCACAAAAGAGACAACCATTTTGCTAAATCTAAACAAAAAGTGTATGTTCTGCAAGGATGTGTTCAAATCCCCAATGTTTTAACAGGTTTAGATACAACAACATACAATTCAATCGGACTCTTTATTCAAGGGTCATAAGTAATATCATAGCCCACTAGTCTCGATACTCCGTCAACTCAAACAGTCATGTCACCCCCTAGGGGGCGCCCATTTATTTGCCTTTTGCCAAAAATTAACTCAAAGTGAATTGCTTCACAATTGAGTAGTTATCTTGGGAGATATATGGTGAACGATCTTGGGGGCGGATTCTTCCCCACCATTGCACTATGATATTACAAATGTCTAGATACTGACTCGACTCAAAGTTTCTATGTTAAAGTTCATAATCAGGCTTCCTGTTCGGCCGTCAGTGATAAAATCCCTCAGGAGGCTTCCCAACCTTTAGAACAAAGGCTTTACATATCTCAAGGATACTGGGAGAAGGCTAATCACTGTATGCAACCGTTGAAAATGACTTTCGTCACTTTCCACTTTTGATTATAGTGGGTTGGAACACTTGCCGTCAAAGTCGTTTCCCACTTAGGTCGTTCCCTTCACATAGCCAAAGAATGGCTTTAAGAGTTTTTCAACCCCTCGGGAAGGCAGGCCTGCTAAAAGATTTAATGCAATAAACACTAAAAGCGTAAGAGTGGTCTGGTTTTTTGATCACCCAGTTAAGGGGAGAGCATATTCATTCCACTTTCCTAGCAAAGCAAACAAGTGTTCTTTTTAACTTTTCATTGCAATGATTTGTTAAAATCTATATGGAGATGTTGCTCCACAAAAACATGGTGTTTATTTTATCCCTTCAAAGCAATGATTTTCTGATCTAGGAAAATAGCCTTGTCAACAAAGCAACTTCGAATTTTGGTCAACAAAAGAAATCGATCAAAAGGGGAAGATCTTCCCTCTTTAATTGTGAATGAACTTGGACATGTGTGATTCTTTTACTTTGCAAAAATTAAAGTGGAACCTTTTATGCACCAAAGGATGGTAAAGTTCTTTTTAAAGCCCTTTGTTTGCAAAAATGGAAAGATTGCCTTGTTCTTTTTAGAGCCCAAAGTGAAAAAATTTCTCCTAGAAAAGGCAAAAAAGATTATTTTTGTGGTTCTTTTTATTTGTCCAAAATAAGGTGAGTTCAATTTTATCCAACAAGAATTAAAAAGACTCTAATTTTTAACTAACTTAACTAAGTAAAAATTTAAACTATTTGTAATTCTAAAAATAAAACTAAGCTCCATCTGCAACAAACTGTCAAAAATCCTGCAAAATACCAATCAAAACAGTTAGAAAAAATCTTGGATTTTGTGAACTTCTACAAGTCTAAATTTAAGCTCGGTTACAATTTAATTTTTGCTTTCTGTTTGTGATGCACTACAGAAAAGATTGTACGCGCTACAAGATAACTGGGATGCGCTATCGGACAAACCCGATGCACTGAAATGTTTTCCGAATGCGTTACTCTGTTATTTTCCCACACCGAGATCTACAAGAAAAATGTTAATAAAGTTTATGCGCTAAGTGATGGTCTACACATGCTAGGAAATGAATCCCATGTGCCAAATAGTGAGCCGGATGCGCTGGACTGTTAACCAGATGCGCTAAGGGATGTTCCCTACGTGCCGATTCATGTTTCCTGCGTACCTGCAAAAGTGATTAGATTTAAAAACCGATTTGATTAATGGGGTTGAGCCCCACGGTGGGCGCCAAAAATGTGTGCGGGAAAAGCGGAGCTATGAAACACAAAATGTGAAAATGTGGTCTCAAAGGGGCTTGTTCACACACCCACAGGACTTCTTGGTGCAAGTTATGGAGTCATGAGGAATGACTCAACTTTCCAAGGTAGTTTCCATGGTTCTCTATCTCACAAGGTCCCTCAAGTCAATATTTTTGCCCTCAGATCACTGAGCAAAGTGACTTATGGATGACGAATGTAAGAACGAGGGATGCTTTAGATTGGTTTTAACATGACTGCATCCTATTTATGCATGATTCTATAAATGAGTTAAACTAGATTATAAGATGACAAGGCTAGTAGCAATACTATCCTAACATGATATACTAGTCAATGATTTAAGCTAATGATAACAAAAATACTCTAAAATGCTTATTAGATTAATTCCTATTATAAAGAGAGGCTAGATGTATTGATAAAATTGAGTATAAATGAGATACCAAAAGCTTGGATGGATCCTTAAAATGGAGGAATGAGAGCTCTATTTATAGGGAAAATAGAGCAATGGATGGTCAATATTGGAGGAGTTAATCAAGGGTCAGGATTGAAAGTTATCAATCCATTTTTACAATTTTCACCAATGAAATGGTGACAATTGTCAACATAAGACTGCTTGAGAGGAGAGGTAAGAAGCATTAAATTCTTGAGAAGACCTCATGGTTACCTTAGAAGGTAAGAGTTAAGGTTAGGTTAGGGTTATCCAATGGATAAAGCTTTTACCCAAGGGGTAAACTCTTGTGCAAAGGTTAAAGAGATAACCATGGTCAAAGAAATGAATGCTTGATGAGACCCCTGGGTTAGATGAGGGTTAAGTTAGGCAAAAAGTCTCTAACCATGCCACTAAGGGTTAGTTAACCATTAATGGTTTGAAAACTTTGGGGACAATTTTGTAAGAGTCCTTCCAAATTTGGGGGTATTCAACAAGTTGTCTTATTGAAGGCATAAAGGCTTTAATGCCTTTTGAAGACTTTAATCCAAATTTGAGAAGTGACCTCCTCAAATTTAGGGAAAGGGGATAATTGATGGATTTGGGTTAGTTGATTAGGATTAGATAGATTCTAGAAGAATTTAGGAAAAGGGTTAGAAGGCAAGTGGGAGATGTAGGAAAATGCAAGTGGATGGGGGATAATAGGATTTAATTAAAATAAATTGCTTTATTTCAATTTGGCTGCAAGTTGTGAATTTAAATAAATTAGATTTATTTAATTGGGGTGAACTATTTAATTAAATGTAAATTTAATTAAAAAGTAGAGAGAAGGGATTTAATTAAATAAAATGATTTATTCAATTAAATGACATAAAGGACTTAAGTGAATTTAAATAAATAAATTGAATAATTTATTTAATTAAATAGAAGAATGTGGGTGATTTAATTAAATTAGATTTAACTAAATAGAGGAATGAGAATAAAATGAAAATTAAATATTCATTTAGGAATATGGTCGTTTTTATATGTCTACACTATCAAATATATCCAATACAAACAAATAGGCTTACCAAAAGCCATATGGACTTAGAATTTCACATATTCATAAAATAAAACATATGTTCAAAATTGCTATAAAGGCATACAACATGATATCCAATAAACTCAAATAGGGGCTTGCCAAAAGCCATATGGACATAGAATGTCACATATTCGTAATACAAAACATATGTTCAAATTTTCCATATAGGCATACAATATGGTATCCAATAAAGTCAAATAGGAGCTTGCCAAAAGCCTTATGGAGATAGAATGTCACATATTCGTAATACAAAACATATGTTCAAAATTGCCATATAGGCATACAACATAGGACCCTATTCTATTCATTTCCCTCTAGGGAAAGGAAACAGATCATGAGATATATTTGCCTGTCGAGGGGATGGAGATGTCTATGATGTAGGTGTCTTTCGAGTATGTCCACTCGACCTCCTCTCCAGACTTTTTTTTAACTCCACCTGATACAATGAAAATAATGATGTTAGCATATACAAAAATTGAATTTTAGAATGACATATACTAAAATAGTCACTTACCGCATACAAATAATCATGATGTTCATCCACAATAGGTGCACATCCATGATCTGGAGTCACAAGCCCCTCGTGTAAGCATCACAATATAAAATAAACTAAATACAAGTGTCATTAAAATTTTCAATAACATATTATTAAGATAACAAATGTAATGCTAAATTTACTAAATTTACAAATATGTCTCATACTTCTATTAAAGCGGTTGAACTTGCTACTATTGCAGCAACACCGCACTCCATTGACGTGCGAACAACATGTCAACATCTGAAAATTAAACAAAGTATATTGATTAATCGCCAAAACTATCTATATTATTTAATAACAACATTAAAGATACATTGTTTACCTGGGTGAAAGATTGTCGATGAAATACACTACGAGGTGTTGATGTTGAAGCTCTAGCATCAAACTATTTGACATCCAAAATGAGTAATTAGAAAATCATTCACATAAGGTTCAACTATCTACATATAATAATTATATTTCTTCACTCGTTGTATACCTATGGAGTCGATGAAGTAGTGAAAAAGGGTGCTGCAGGAATGTTGCTAGTATTGTGAACACTTTGATTCTGATTTTTTTTATCATAATAATTTACTAATTTAGATATATTCTCAAATTTACATATAAGATTTAATAAAAAGAATGAAATGAACTTGTAATGTAATTCACCTGGGTATCAATGCCAAATGTTTCATTCAGCAAGGATTCTGTTATGACAATGTTCTCTATAGCAAACTCCGCTCATGCACGTGCATTCTCATAACTATTAGGATCATAAGTGCAAAGAGAACCACAAGATCGACAAAAATGAGCTGGAACTCGATGCCTAAAAGAATCAACATCATCACTCGCATCACCCTCTACTAGAGGCCTAACATATTGTATAAGGGTCTAAGTGAGTGAGCTAATCGATTCTAGAGTTTCGACCTCAATACTCTCCTTCACAATGGAAGGAATAATAACCTGCTCCACCATAGGTCTGGCCAAGAGTCTTGGTGGGAGATTTGGATCACGTTGTGCACCCTCTCTATCATGCGAGGAACCCCCACCTCTACCTTGGAAATCTAGAAAATCAAAATAGTTTGGGATCTCATTAAGGACAAACTCACAGTACAGTTTTCTCAAAAAGTATTGGGGTACCTCATGATTATTGCATGGGGGCTGATCAAATACCATCCACCACCTATCCCAAAAATTGTTCTTAATCCCTTCATGATGACACCAATGAATAGGGAATCTCCTACATCCAGGGTGTAAAGGTTGATTCGTTCGGGGGTTCGTAAAAAGAGCACACAAGTCAAATTTATTAATTTTCTTTTTCTTCACTGCCGCATATGATAATTTGTCAGCATAAAATTGCTTTTGTTCTTCCTTCTTATGGGACCAAAAATCTATTTGCCCACTCACAAATTGTATGTGAGATACAATAGATTGCAAAGAACTGACAAGGTTTGTCCTATGGGACTTTGTTCCAGTGGGATCTTTTAGCCTTGTGATTAAACCTTCAAGCTCTTTTTGGCTATTTTCTATTTGACCTAATAGGTTTTCTTGTGTACCTATGGGATGTCTAGGGATTGTAGGAGGTTCTTGATGTGCTTCTTCTTCAATATGGTCTTCATGAGGAGGTGATTGATGTGCTTCTTCTTCAATATGGTCTTCATGAGGTGATTGAGTGTTTTCAACATTTTCTTGTCTAATCTTATTTCCTGATAATGAACATAAATTTAAATCAATAAACCTAGTTTAATCTTCAAATTAATAAAAAAATGACAATAAGAAAATAAAAATACATACCTCTTCGAGCTCTTCGATGGCATGGCAGCATTTTGATGAGAGATGGACAACTTAGTGCCCAATTTCAAGCTTTTACAAAGGGCGAGCGCAAGAAAATGGCACCCAAAATCACCAAAATGCGGGTTTGGAATGCAGAATGCATCCAAAATGCAGAGCAGGGTTTTTTTAAAGTTTAAAATGTGCATAAGGTGCACACCTTATAAGGTGTGCGCACTATAGGGTGCGTGCCCTATATTGCGCGTGCCTTATAAGGCATGCGCCTTACGCACATTTTTTATTTTTTTTGAAGTGTGGCACCTTTTTGGTACCACAACTTCGTGCATATACCCACCAACCGGTTCATAATGAAATGTGTAAACCATACATGTCGACTCAAATCACTAAGAACATCACAAAAAGCATAAAACTACACGCGATTCTCTGAGAACATCGGACAAGGCACAAGAAACATAACTCAATGATCCGCAAGTCACAGAAATAAACCACAACCTGATTCAACTTTGCTCAACACTCTGCAAGACTAACGGGTAAGAACACATCAACACCGGGCCAATACAGAGTCGATATCTCACTGGAATCAAATCCAAATGCCAAGAATCTCTAATATGATAAAGACAATGAACTCAAGGTGATAAATCCAAGTCCACAACGCTAAATTCTCAAACATGAAGAAATGCCATGATCTCCAAGTAATTCCACAACTAACTGCTCAAATCAGCATGAACTACACCGGTGTTGTTGCATCACTTTCTCTCCCTTATTCAATTAACACATTATACATTATTTGATATGCACAAGAACATCCTCTTTGAGACCCTTCTATGCAAATCTCTCTTTGATTTGTCTGTAGGTTTTGAATAATGGATGTCCTACTAATAGTGCACCATGAAATGCTTCTAATATCTTCTTCTTCACCTTTGATTCAATAACAACAAACACTTTGTTTTGAATAACATAAGCCCATATACTATTGTGTATATCTCATCCTTCTCCACTTCATTAAGAATGTTAGTGGGAAATGCAATCTTCACATACTTCACTATGTCAAAAATTCTAATCTACAAACATAGTGAAAAGAGAACATAGAGTAGACTTTCTACAGAGAGTAAGCTATAACATTTTTCTTTCCCTTCATGTAATCTATGTCAAAATCATATACATGTAGATTATTTACCCATTTTTGTTGGTGATCATTCAAATACTTTTCATTTTGATTTTCTTAATGAACCAATTCTTGTTCGGTAAAGAGTGTTGTACACCTTGCACAAGAATGAAATATTATAATTATGTAAAATAAATTATATTTGTAGTGCATCTAGATGATATCTTTAGCCACATAATATATTTATTTGGATCCACTCGTAAATTTGTGTATAACATTGGGTTATTTATTTTGTGTGGAAAACATAATAATTAATAATTATTTGAGAAAATATTTAATATTGTAAAAACTTAGTGTTGATGTTTCCAATTGATTGTCTGGTTATCTCTATAAAGTATCTATATTTAGTCTTTGAGACTCTCATATCAATGGTCAACAAATAGGAGACAAAAACATTACTCTCCTCTACACTCTAGGTTCTATTAGACCTAGGGGTCAACTCTTATTAAAATATCTAAAATAAGATCCTTGTATTCTTAGATATTGATTAGAGAAGAGTTGTTCTCACACTTTTTATTAAGGTTTGAATGATTCTTTATCAAATTAGCTAGATCCTTAATAATCCTTCATTACAACACCTTGAGAACATGGAACAACTTGAAAAGACTAAAAGAAATCAAAGTAATATTTTTTTATTTTTAGGGTTTCAAAACCTAAGTTTTGTATCAAGAATATTATCCAGGGCTACAGAGTCAAACTATGGCATAAAAATGTCTTTTTTTGAAATAAGAGCTTCATGCTCAAACGATTTAAACTTATCACTTCTTTACAATGATACATCCAAGAAAGTGTATTGTTTGCAACTCTACTTAGCAATCCCTTAACACAAGACAATCCCTCCATATCTTATTTAAAGCATGCTTAATCCAGTACTTGAATAGAAGTAGTGAACAAGATACACCATATAATAAATGTATGCAGATAAGCTTGGAAACCCTTGATTTGTTTACTTAAAAAGAAAATGCATGCATCCAAGGAGACAATTGCAGAGAACATATAATGCCCACCAAAATACCCTAGAGAAATATAGCCATCTAACATGCAAATAGAGATTTTTTTTTAAAAAAAAACTTTATTGCATCACACATGAAACTCAAATAACATAGGTGTAAAGCGGAAAATCGCGATCGAACCCTAGTTGCTCTCCCCTCTTCCAACTCCAAGGAGAGAGAAGGGAGGTTACTCTAGGGTTGATGGTTTTCACTTAGGGGAGAGACTTTACATTCAAAAGAGGGGTTGAAACCCACAAGATCCAATCCCACGCAATGCAAGATTGGATGCTAAATGAGTTTCAAGGGTTATGACAGCAAGGCTACCCTCTTTTGTAAAGAATGTGCATAGAAGAATTAAGCTAGGAATGCATAGAAAGTGAGAAAGATTCGCTTATAAACTGAGATAGGAATACAGTATGAAGCTGCAGAACCTCCCTTCTCTCTCCTTGGAGTTGGAAGAGGGGAGAGACTTTACATTCAAAAGAGGGGTTGAAACCCACAAGATCCAATCCCACGCAATGCAAGATTGGATGCTAAATGAGTTTCAAGGGTTATGACAGCAAGGCTACCCTCTTTTGTAAAGAATGTGCATAGAAGAATTAAGCTAGGAATGCATAGAAAGTGAGAAAGATTCGCTTATAAACTGAGATAGGAATACAGTATGAAGCTACGGACCTGGAATTAGCAGTAAAATGTCGATACGGCGCTGTCCTGCAAATTTGAGTGAAAGTTTCCAGGACGATGGCGCCCGAGTGCCACGGTCCTCCGAAAAATCCGCGAAACGAAGGGGGATCTGTTCGTCTCTGCACAAGGATTCCAGATCTTCAATTTCAGCCGCGTACCTGCAACCTACACACAGAAAAGCGAAGACGATTGGGGGGTTAGGGATTAGGGGTTTGCCTTTAGGTCAAACCCCGGTTTTGGAATTAACCAAGAAATGAGCAATGCTGTAAATGTAAATGTCTGTAATGTAAAACAAGTACTAATACCTTGTTGTAAGGATGTTTGTATCCTTATGTGTGAAGGTATAGATGTTGTTGTTTGTTGTATGTAGTATGTAGCATGTAGTAAGTGATCTCCTCTTCAATGGTTGAATCCTTGTCTTGAATGCAACACTTAGCCTTGAATGGAGACTTGAAATGATCAATTGCTTGAAGGAATGCTTGAATGCTTGAATGCTTGAATATAGTTTCCACGCTTTTTCCCTCATGTATGTATCTCTATCCAAATGAGAGAGGAAAATGTAGTTTATATACTTGTCATTTAGGGCTGATAGACTGATTTTCCCAACCTTAGGCTGACCAGGAAAGATAATTTTCCAATTTGCAAACATAAAGACCCGAAGTCCAAAAGAGATCGGGCCCAAAATAGGACCCAGGGACCAGGGCGCTGGGCGCCATGGTCCTGGAGGACCAGGGCGCTGGGCGCTCTGGTCCCACCTCCCGGGACAGCAGGGTGCAAAGGAGGTTTAGGCCAGGGTGCAAGAAAATGCAGTTTTCAGTGTCATAATCAGGTTTCGGGGTCTCCATTCAGGTTGTGTGTTGCGTCGCCATCGTGAAGACCAAAATGCAGTCGAAATTGCAAGTGTCACAATTTTAGGACGCTACAATAGGCAATTAATCTAACTTCATTTTAACATACACATAATCATTTTACAATCAAGGTCATAAGAATATAAGTATGCAAGTGGAAATAAACAATATCTCATAAACCATCACTCCTTAGGGTATTCCAACGCCATTACTTAACATATCAATAAACACATTAACATAGACAAAATTGTAGTAACTCCACCATGTATTATTCCATCTATTATTCTTCTAATCAAGAGCATAGGAAATCAACCATTTACCTAGACTATCATTGACTCTTTCTTTCTTGATCCCAATTACCAATCATTCCTTAGATTCATTTTAAATGCACCAAATCCAAATGTTCCTACTCCATATAACCTTCATCTAAGACATATTTAATCCATTTCCATATTTAGACAATTACCATACATTCATCTAAGATACTTAATATATCATTACATTAATGAGACAAGTATAATAAGGTAGTACATTCCTTTGATAACAAGAAACATAAACACTATCCATAAGAATAGTCATCTACTACAAGGATAATCTTACGAGATTACAATTTCCTTTTCATCAAGGTACATAGTCTCTAATTTACAATTTAGAATATCTCATCTCATGATACATGATACAATAATGTCTAGCCAATCTCAAGGAATATAATAATCTGCTCCAATAATCCAATCATGAACTGAAGAGATAGAATATCCATTTCTACGCATACGAACATCCAACGAAGGGAACATCCCAATGGAAGAATGCACCAAACCACTTGACCATCTGGAACCACACCCCATGCTTCGCAAAATGACACAAGGTCCCACACACACTCTAGACCTAGGCTGACACCTACCAACTAAAGGACATAACATAACAATAACCACAACTGAAAGCAATCACATGAACCATAAACCACGATACAACACAAGGCTAATCAAAAGCATAAAAATCCCAGAGGCTATCCAACAACCAAGGCATAAGGAACAAGGACACATGTAGGGAAGATTATCATCACATGCAATCCTCACATAGAAGGAAGAACTATGAGATCTCCAACCTATTACGAGATCTCCACCTGTTGCACCTGATAGTCATGTGGAACTGTCTCAACCTATGTGAGAATCAAGGGAGTTCGGTTTACCATCTCCACAGCCTTCCCAAGCTCATCTCGAGTCTCAAATATAGGGCTATGAGGTGGGGCACCAAAACCATTTTATTATCTTTTTTAGATGAATCATAAATACCCAACCAATCTAATTAATTATTAAGGTTACCACTTATTAACCAAAAAACCTCCAATGTGTTCCTGGAGGTCTAGACTCCAAGTATCCTTACAAGGAACCTCTTGGCAGCCCATCTCTCATGACTCCAACCATCACATGAAATCCCACTCCCCCAAACCATGTTCCAAGACCTTAGGGTAAACAACATCAATACATCAACAAGGAGGTTCATTCAAATCCACATAATAACATCCACAAATATGTATTCAAATCTGAATCATCACCAAAATGTCATAATGCCAAAACACGTATAATAACCAAGAGCCTCATAAATAACCAGTCATGAGAAAGGCATGATCCCTCTTGCTTAGCCACAAAGTAATACAGTAATCCAAAACAAGGCAAATACATCTTGTTGGAACGATAAAAATGCTCAATTATCTATAGCAAGGCAAAATCATCTTGCTCCATCATAAGATGCAAATAATATCACTGATCAAGGAATCCAACTCTAAAAAACACAAGGAAAACAAAAAACAGCCTCTGGTACAAACACAAACTCAGAAAAATCGACCCAAATTGAGAAAAAAGACCACAAAATGGTTGTTAGGAAATTTAAGAAATTGCTCTATGAATGTGGATAAATAATAATTATGCGAATAATTATTATCATATAAATGTTAGTATATAGTAATATTATTGTTATATTAACAATAATATATATTAAGGTTTGAGTTGTTTTAACAACTCATATGGTTTGAGTTGTATATCATTACGTGAATAACAATCACAACTAAATAGGGAGGTTGTTCCATATGCAATATGTATTGAATGAAAATAGTAGAAACTATATTATTTTGTGTGTAAAGTTTTCCAGTGACTTCTATACCTCTGTTCATATTTCTTATATGGTATCAAAGCCCGATTAAAAAGAAAGAAAGATAGATTTTTTTGCCATTCTTTATGGCATGATATCAGCAATATCTCAAAGCACTAGATGGAATGTCTAGGTGTGAGGATTTCGAGCTCCAATTGATATAACTGATTTTCTATTTCATAACCTGGGCGTATTGTATTTGTAGCATCTACGACTCCCTTGCCTAATGATCTATTTGTAGTTTCAGAACCACCGTTCATCATTTGAGGAGGCATGCGATGACACAAGGATAACGTTTTTCATTATCATTGATTGGCCCATATACATTTGTGACAGGTGACTGATAGTTTTGAGTTTTCCCATTCAGGCATTCTTTATTAGTTTGTAGACTGAGGAAATTCTTCTAGAATGTCATCCTGATAGATCCAAGATGATACCTACACGCAAGAGAAGCATGGTGATTCCCATTGCAGGCCAATTCATCAGTTTGTTATCAGAACTCAAGGCTTTCATTGGCCAATTGGGTGTTGATAAGGACTTCTTCTTTGAGTCAAGACTTTGCAAAGGTGGATTCAATCCCAGAAGGTGGGTGATGCATTCACATCAATTTTCTTGCTGTTCTAATCGCATTTAAAGAAGTTTTTCCTACCACAATACATTGTTGGGTATCACCCAAAGGTGTTGTTCGAGTGATTTGTTAATGTCGCCACATGTGCTACCAGCAACTATGACCTTGTCGAACAAAGAGAAAAACTCATAAGTCCATCTTCAACGTACAAATGTCAAGTTATCGATTTAAATTCTAATAATAGCTTGTAACTATATTATGAATTGAATCTAGGTTGACTATCTTTGAGCAAATTAGTCATTTAGAATAGTGTTAAAGGATCTATATTTGTAGATGAATGGTAGTTTTAGAAAAGTGAAGTTTTGTTCAGGTTGGATTGTAATTAATTGGTAATTTACTATCAATATATATATGCTTTTCAAAATAAAAAAATAGATATATAAAAAAATTGTAATTGAAGTGCATGGTCAGTGATACCCAAGTACGAAGTTCATATAAGGGGAGGATATATTCTTTTCTTATAATTGAATAAATGAGCTTCAAAAGATAAATTTGCTAATTAAGTAGCAAATCTATCGGAGGCGGGAGGCAATGGAGGTTGGAGGTTAATCAACGACCTCTCGTCAGTTACCAATGATGGGGTCACGCATCAGGCATGGTGGCATTTTTTCAATTGTGTATTTGCTTCCAGTTGCAAATGTTTTGATGTGTGCTTCAGATTTTTGATTTTTTACTTTATGTAACGTGTTGGATGCTGGAAGGCCAATTGTATAGGAAAGCAGCTAATGTTCGTGATCCTTTGACTACGGAGATCCTCTGATTGCCATACTTTGTCAAAAGATGATCAACTAGTGAATACGTTCACTAGCAATTGTGATCATGTGCAACAAGATCCAGATAGCAAGATCCAAACATTGGTTTGCAGTTTTATGTGATTTATTTTCTTTTAAATGCTCCTGTGTGGTGTGAATAAGTGGAAATTTCACATTGTTGGGGGGGGGGGGGAGCATAACACCAATGTTTCATTTCCATTTTGAGCTATAGCGGCTAAAGTCAAGGGCAACTTCTAGTGGCAGTGGCAGTTTCCTATGTTGTTCGAGATTAGGTGGCAACGATTGACAACAATGAGTGCAATTGAGAACAACAATTGGTTCTCATAGATATAATGTGAAATTGTTCCATGTTTTGTTTTGTGTGAGTTGCATTTCATATATTTTCCACTTATGTTGGAGATATATAAGCACCAATATAAGTCAGTTCATGGATCTTGAAAAGGTTTGTGGGAGGATCTAGAAAACCACACAAAGTGAATAGTTGATGAGATCTTGTTCATGTCTAGGTTTGTGGTAAGCTTGTATGAAAACCATGGAAGGTTGATGGGAGGTACCTTTCGTTTAAATAAGGATCATGAGTTAGGAGAGTTGGGCTTAATATAGAAGGTTGTGAGTTTTACCATATTCACACTAAGGGGGGGGGATGTTAGGAAATTTAAGTTAGTGCTCCATGTATGTGGGTAAATAATAATTATGTGAATAATTATTATCATATAAATGTTAGTATATAATAATATTATTGTTATATTAACAATAATATATATTATGGTTTGAGTTGTTTTAACAACTCATATGGTTTGAGTTGTGTATTGTTACAATCACAACGAAATAGGGAGGTTGTTCCCTATAAAATAGGATTAGTAAATCCTATATATGTAATATATATTGAATGAAAATAATAGAAGCAATATTATTTTGTGTGTAAAGTTTTTCAGTGACTTTTATACCTCTGTCCATATTTCTTATAATTGTAAATAGAGCAGTCTAGCGCATATAAAAGCTTAAACAATGCATACACCCATTACTTCAGTGCTTTTACCAAATGATTCAGTGTATATGTAAACCAAAATAGCACCTTTACACATCAATTCAATGCATATGAAAAATAATACAATGCATATGGAAGATAGATTAGCGCATATGCCTTATTTGGCAACACGTATACAAGGGCAAATACCACATTCACCCATTTGTGTACCGCATATACATTCCAAACTAGCACATGCAGAAAGAAGTATAGTGCATATAATATAAACTTTAGCACATATGACCAATATACTAGCGCATTCGAGATAGAGGGGAAAAAGACTCGGAAATGGAAATGAAAAATATGTGATTAAGTCCATATTACATTAAGATCATAAAGACGACACCAAGAAAGACATTTTGGTCGTGGTACTATACAAAATCAAGGAACATCATAATAATAAACAACCAACATTGCAACACCTTTCAAAAACTTCTTATGGAGAAAACTCCTGATAGAGAAAATCATACCAACGTACAAAATAACGAAGCTACCAGACTTGCAAAACAAAATACACAACAACACATAAATATCAAATCTCAAGCCCTCTAAGGCACAATGAACAAATCCATCATTACATAGATATCCAACTTCAACAACCAAAATCATAGCCATACGAACTTAAACATTCATGGTAACACAGGGAAATAAGATCCCAACTCCCAATTTAAGAGAAAGATATTAAAATACAATACCCAAAGTTCTCATACATACATATATATATTTTATATAACCATAAAACAAATCCCAATTTTCCATTCCCACAGACAATCTTTCGGAATCAAAATGCAAGAAGGTAAAATCTCCAACCTAGTAAATTGAAGTTATGATCTATGAAAGCTAAAGAAGCGCAAACCACAATTCAACGAAAACCAAGCTAAGCTCCACTCCCATCGAAAACCAAAATCTTCAAACAATACAAAATTTTCTCCAGCCAAAGAACCCCCATAGAGACCCAGAAAACTAATTTTATTAAAAATCCAAAACTATACAATCTCCCAACCAATCAAAAATAATAAAAATTATCATTAATCATACCAACCATATCAAAATTCAAGATAAGAAATAATAAAATATCAATATCTCAAATCCCAATTCTCATAGCCAATAATAAAAGAGAGTAGGTAAATTGTAGTGCCCCTCCTTGATTCATCTTTTATTTTTGTGCTTTGATAGACCTATTTAGACATGATATTGATATTTTGTTGATTATCTATGACTCTATTTATATCCTAGTTGACACTTGATGATGCTAGACATACTATGTGACATGTGATACTTGATGATCCTTATGGATGATGATACTTCTGGACTATCGTGATAGATAGATTTATATGTTCATGGATCTATATGTCTTTGATACTCTTATGTGGATTATATTATTCATGATGATATGATGATACTATCCCCTATTTCATGATGATGATAACATGAGATGAGTTGATGCTATTGTTGTGTGACTATCTTGTTAGGCCCAATATAGAAAGCTAATGTACTGAGAGGGGAGGGGTGAATCAGTACTCCAAAACTTTTCTTTTGTAATAGCCTTACTATTATGCATAAATAGAATAGTGCAGTAACATAAAATAAAACTATAATCAACAGATAACAATCATACATGATTCACTCCATAACACATATATTTTGGTCACGCAGAAACTCTTGGTTAGAGAGAAAAACTGCGGTCGGGATGGCACCCAAAACTTCACTACTGCAATAATAAAGAATGCTTGGTTAGAGCTACATTTAGCTATTTCTGATAGCTTACCCTATTAGGAGTATTAAGATCAGTTAGATCTACCTTACTAAAGGATTTTTACAACACTATATAAGTGTAGCACCTGGTTAAAGGATTTACAATTTATAGACTTGGTTAGATTCTTTTACCCTGTTAAAGGTTTCTCTTACAACTTCAAAATATTACAATATAATCATTACAAATATCTACAACTTTACATCTGAAATGTTAAAGCGGATTCTATGTGCTCTGAATAAAATTACCTAGCTTGTAGCATACCTCGGTAACCCATAATGAAACTCGGTAAACCCTTCTGTTTACTCTGTTCTTCGACTGTTCACTGATAACCTTCTCGGTGACCTCTCTGTGTCTCTGTAACAGTCTTCTTTCATGCATACACACTACTATCTCATTGCATCTCTTATCACATCATATCATGTCATATATCTAACCCTAGAATCATGTTGTATATATAGATCTCTTACAGCGGTGATCTAATTCATTGCTTCGATCTTACAAAAAGATTCTTCGAATGAATAACTAAACAAAATATCTCATAGGTTAGATTGGCCTTGTAATCATACACAATCTCATAGTGCAATTTCCAATGCAAAAACGATTAGATGTGCCTCGATCTTGTAACACGTTTTCATGTGCATGTCCAGGTTCAATGTATCTAGTAAAACGTTTCACTCAATGAATATCAACTCGGTGGGTTAACTTTACAACTTGGTAGCCATGAACCTTTACTTGGTAAACAACTCAGTGAATACTGTGTTCTGTGACTACTTTCTTCAGTAACCGACTAGACTGTTCATACCGACTTCTTTGTGTGTACCGACTGCATGATTCGATAATACTAACTGACTAGAATATAGTATGACTTTGGATATGAAACTAATGGCAATTTGATAAGTAGTAACATATCTTACTGTCTTCGTGGTAAGAGATGATTCCATATCACTCATTGTGAGCATGATGTGGCGTTGCAATTCTCTTTTCCTTATTTGATCATTTATGATGTACATGTACCGTATAAATGTTGTATCGTGTTTAGTGGTGGTTGCAGGTACCAAACATCAACTCCACCTAGCCTAAGTGTGTCTTATTCCGATGGAAAGTTGATCAGAGATGGCATGATTTTCCCTCACATACTCTAGGCTTAAGTTGTCTCCCTTGTCAGTTAAAGTCTTGGTTAGAGTTGTCTTGTGGTGCATGTGGTTGGTGGGACCCGTGTCGTGTGCTCTTGTGAGTGGTTATTGATTATAATAATAATTGACCTTATTGTATAGCTTATTAAGTAATTAGATTAAGGTATTAATATTATTGATGATTTATTATTTATTTTATATTTTTTATGGATTGGTATTATTTATTTATTTCGATCCAATGTTTATTTTATTTATTTAATTTAACTAGTTTAATGATTTATTGTTTAAATGATCCTTAATTATTTATTTATTGTTTAACTATGATTTATTATTTATTTAATTATTATTATTTAATTAATTATTGTGGAGTTTATTTATATTGGTTTTAATTTAATTTATTTACCTTTTGGGCCTTGGTTTATTTATTCTTTAGATATATTATGTATATTACCTACCCTATTATTCTATTGGGTATATCATATAGTTTTTGGGAATTTTCTAATTGGAGTATGCATTTCTATAGTCTTGGCTTAATTTTTCTATTTATTGGCTTTGGCTATGCGTTGTTGTGGTTGGCATTTCTGCGATTGTTGCTTGAAGATTTTTGGATTCTTGATTGTTGAGCTTGGATTTGGATTGTTGGGGTTTTAGATTGGATTGTTGCTCTACTTTGAATTTCTGGGCCATCACTTCAATTATTTTCAGGTTGGAGCTGAGCCTTTATTTTTATTTATTTTTATTTGTAGAATGGATTTGTCTTCTTCGTGTCTTCTCAAAGATTGTCTTCAAGGTTAATGTGGTTTATATTTGGTATTATAATAATGTATATTGATTGGGGAAGAAGTTTTTGTTAAAGTTGTAGAATACAACCTCACAAAACCAAGTGAACACCTATATGCAAATAACCTGTCACAACAATGAAAGATTCACAAAACACAAAGATTTCTTTGAAAACCTAGAGCAACAAAATGCAATAATAATAATTAGATAATGAATTAAAAAAGGGATCAATCTTAATAAAAGGAGATAAAACCTAAAAGGAAAAACCCTAAAAGCAATTAATAATTAATAATGAATTAATTATTAATATTCCTAAGTTTAGCTTCCTAAATTTAACTTAAGTGAAATAGAGAAAAGGTGACTTAATTATTAAATCTATATGATTTAATTAATTAAGTAAACTAATACCTTTTACTCTAACACCCCCCCTTAAGATGAAGTTCGGGAGAAGCTAAAAAAAACCAAGGACTAGATGATAGAAAGCTAAAATGGGTCCTGACAACAAGGCCTGATGAGGTACCCAAGTACAATGAAATCTCTGTAAAATGGAGAAAAAAGAGAAAACCGAGTGGGAAAAAAATCCTCTCCTAAAAGAGATGAAATCATGCTAAAAAAAACATGAAGGAAGGAAAGCCTCACAAAGACCCCAAGGACAACTTCCTTCATCTCGAGCATAGAGCGCAACTAAAGATAGAATGATAATGCCAAAGGTTTTGTGAAGATGTTAGCAACTTGCTCCTCTATATGAATGTACTCCAAGGTGAGTGAACCATCCTGAATCAACTTACTGATGAAGTGCATGTGGATCTCAATGTGATTCGTTTGTTGATGCTCCACCGGATTGCGGGAAATGTGTATAGCACTCTAATTGTCACACCAAAGAAGTGTGAGACTATCAAGAGAAAAACTAAACTCTGTCAACAACTATCGAAGCCATAAAATCTCCTGGCTGGCTAACACCACTGCTCAGTACTCAAACTCTATAGATGATATTGTAATAGAAGATTACTTCTTGCAAGACCATGTGATAGGATTAGAACCAAGACATAAAACAAAGCCAGAAGTAGACTTTCGATCATCGACATCACTAACCCAATCTGAGTTAGTAGCCAACTATGTGAGGAGCTCCTGATGTGTAATGAATGCCATACTGTAAAGTGCCCTGAATGTAACTCAAAATACATTTGGAAGCTTTCCAATGGCTTTGATGTGGATCATGTGAGAACCTAGAGACAAGGCCAACTGCAAAGGAAATATCAGGACATGAATGCATCAAGTACAACAAACTGCCAAGCAATTGCCTGTCTAATGTAGAATCTACTGAAGGAGTAGAGCAAGTGGAAGACAAAACAACACCTAACTAAATGGTGTTGGGGCAAGCTTGTAATCAAGCATGTCAAATATCTAGAGCATACTTCTGCCGATGTATGGAAATCCCATCCGAAGACTGAACAACCTATAGACCAAGAAAATAGTGCAAAAGATCGAGATTCGTCATCTCAAACTGCTCCATCAAAACTCTCCGAACACTTTGAATCATAGAGGATGAGCTACCTATAATAATGAGATCATCAACATATAGCACAAGAATCAAAATATCACCTTTTAGACGCTTAATGTAAACTGTGGGATCAAAATGAAAATGAGTGAAGTGAGAGGAGAGCAAAAAAGAGTCCATCTTCTCATACCAAGCCCTAGGGGCTTGTTTGAGACCATATAATGAACGCCTAAGTCTGCAAACCAAAGAAATGTCTTGCACAAACTCTTGAGGTTGCCCCATATAGATATCCTCATGTAAGTCTCCATGCAAGAAAGCACTCTTCACATCCATATGAAAAACTGGCCATCCCTGTGAAGCTGCAAGTGATAGTACAAAGCGAATAGAATTCATCTTGGCAAGAGGAGAAAAGGTCTTAGAGTAATCAATACCCTCAACTTAAGAAAACCCCTTCGCAACAAGACATGCTTTGTACTTATCTATCGAACCATCTATAACATACTTGGTACAGTACACCCACCTGCACCGAATCAACTTTCTTCTATTAGGAAGAGAACAATGATCCCAAGTATGATTCTTCATCAAAGAAGAATACTCCTCATCCATAGCCTTATCCCACTCAGGCCGACCTATCACCTCTGAAAACCTTTGAGGATCATCCAAAATGGCATGACTCAAGAGACTACAAACTAAAGTATGTGATCGTGTATGGCGAATATCTGAAGGGTCACCTACCATAGATCCAGTTGCCTCTACAATAAAGCAAGCCCACTTGGGCAAATGTTTTGGATTTGGTGGTGGTGGGGGTGGTGGATCAACATCTACATCATCGTCAAGAGATAAAAATGTTGGCCATTTGGTGGAATTAATTATGTGTTGCATTGATGTTTCGTCATTGATGCCAACACTAGCTATTTGGATGCTTTACCGGCACCCTTCTGGTTGTGGTAGGTTAAGTGGATTGTGGTTGTTTTGGATCTGGAATGATCCGATATAGTTTGGTGATGGAATTGGATTGTTCATGATACTCATGCTCATATTCGGTCAATTGGTTTTGGTCTGGTGATCGGATGTTATCCTGCTTGCTTAGAAGCTTAGTTTCTAGTTTCGGGGAGGGTTTCACCAACAGAGCTTTTGATGAATATCTTTGATGAATTGCATAAGTGGTGTTGGTGCAGCTTCTGGTGGAGTTTCAAGATTCTTTTAGTGATCATGTTCGAGACTTGGCGTATGGAGATCATTGCTGTTGCGTGAAGACCTATACTGGGTCCCGGTTGATCTAGGTTATGAACCGACTTTAATGTAGCGTGTGGATTGAACCTCTTGATGTGTTTCCAAGATGTCTTATGTGAGATATTATTTGTTTGGTCTAAGGCTGACATAGTTTGTAATTATGTAATTGGTTTATTATCTGGTGGCCGACCTAATTGTTTATGGTCAAGGGTTTGTATATATAAATGTAAGATCTCATTGTAGATCATCATGGTTATGTTAGAGGTCATGGTCAAGGAATGTAATGTGCAAATAATGTAATATCATTCACACAGAGGATTTGGTCGATCATTGGAGATCGAACTGGGTTTATGTAAGAGGATTCAGTCCTCCGGTATTGAGCTTAACCGAAACTATACTCAGGCATAGGAGAAGCTATCTTTTGCAGTTCAACACTTCTTCGGATTGTAGTCTAGATTTCTATGTAGTCAGTGAGGCTCCTTTTGTGATGATCAATACGCTCTAGGTTGTTGGCCTTCCTGCTAGTGCAGGCCCCTCAATTGTAATTCACTTACTTGCTGTAGAAGTATTATCTGACTGTGGGTAGGCTTCCCACCGTGGTTTTTCCCTTTATATGGTTTCCCACGTATAAATCATGGTGTCATGTGGATGGTTTTTATTATGTGATTATTGTTTATGCTTAATTGGTTTAATTGCTATTTCGGTATTAAAGTTTTAAATTTGTAATAGTTCCGGTAATCTCTGACAATTGATTCACCCCCCCTCTCAGTTGTCTTCCGGTTATTTGAACTGTCTAACAATTGGTATTGGAGCTTTGGTCCTCTCTGCATAAAGCTTAACGGCTTGAGAAAGATCCTATGGCGACTAACAGTTCAAGTTCATCCAGATCTTCTGGAGCTATCTTTCGAAGGGATATTCTAAGGCTTGATGGAACAAATTACAGAGTACGAAAGATTTAGATGGAGACTCATCTGAGATGTCTTGGCAAGGAGATTTGGGAGATCACACAGAATGGTGTCACACCTTATAATCCAAGATCTGGCAATCCTCCTCTAGCAAACCTAGACAAGGAGCTTAAGAATGATTGTAGAGCAAGAGAAGCCCTCTTGTGTGCACTTTCTGATCAACAAATAATGGGATTAACCGACAAATCATCTGGAAAGGCTATATGGGATAAGTTGGAGGCTCTTAATGTTGGTGACCCTATAGTGAAGATTGCTAAACTTGATGGTTATCGGGTGAGATATGAAAACCTAAAGATGGAAGAAGATGAAAGGATTATTGCATTCATAGAAAGGGTAAATGAGATTGTTATGGGAATTAAATGTTGTGGTGGAACTCTGAGCGAAGATGAAATTGTTTCTAAATTCCTGAGAGCCCTACCACCGACTTACAAAATGCAGGCTACTTCTATCAATGAGTTGAGAACAATGGCTAATACATCTGTCAACAGAGATACTTTAGTTGGGAAACTATCTGCTTTTGAGCTTGAAGAATTTGGACCTTTTGGAGCTGTGAAGTTTGAACCTGATTTTCATGCATCTACATCTACAACCGGTAAGCAAGACTGGAAAGCTTTGTATGCAAAGGAATTAGAAGATATGAAGAGAGAAGATGATGAGTTTGAGCAACTTGAAGCACTATTTGCTAGAAGAGTACCTAAAGGACCGATAGGAAGTAAGTATGAAGGAAAACACCTTTTAAATATTTTGCATGTAATAAGATTGGTCATTTTGCATCTAGATGTCCTGAAAGGAATTCAAGATTTGAAGAAAGAGCTAGAAGATCATTTAAGCCTAACCCAAGATATCAGAACAAGTACAAGTACAAGAAAAACAAAGACAAATCATGCTACATAGCGGATGAGGAAGGCATTACTGATTCTGATGATGAACTGACAAAAGACTCTGCTAGTGGTTCTGGCAATGGGAAGAAATGGGTGTTCCTGGCTAACAAGGAAGATGATCCGACACTGGAAGTGAATGTACCTAAAGAGAAGGCACTTGCTGCTAAAATTGAAGACAAGGATGAATGGGTAATTGACAGTGGTTGTTCATAGCATATGACTGGAGATAAAGGGAAGTTTCTATCTTTGCAAGAATTTGATGGTGGTATAATTAGATTTGGAGATGACAAAGCATGTATGATAAAAGGAAATGGAACTATATCATTGGATGGTAAGAAAAATACTGACAATGTTTATTGTGTTGAAGGTTTAAGGCATAATCTTTTGAGTGTAGGACAATTGGTAGATAAGGGATTTCAATTATAGTTCAAGGATGGAAAATCCAAAATCATTAACAGATCTGGTTTAGAGATTGCAACTAGTACACAGACAAAAGGTAATATATTTCATTTGAACTCCGATGAGAAGACATGTTTGATTACACAGATTGATGAGAGTTGGCTATGGCATAAAAGGCTGTGACGTGAATTTTGATTGCATTGTGAAAATCAGTTCAACTAAGGCAGTTAGGGATATACCTAAGATTATGAAGCCCTATAATTTGGTATGTAAAGAATGCCAAATGGGTAAACAGGTCAAAACCTCTTTTAAGAGTATACAAGATAAATCAAATAATGTTCTTGATCTTATTCATATTGATTTGTGTGGCCCTGCTAGAGTTAAAGTTTTCAAGGTGATGGATATTTCATGCTAATAATTGATGATTATTCTAGAATGATGTGGGTTACTTTTCTAAAAGAGAAATTTGAAGCATTTGAAAAGTTTCAAATATTTAAGGCTAAAGTGGAAATTGAGACAGGATTGATGATTAAATGTTTGAGGTCAGATCATGGTGGAGAATTCACATCCAGTGAGTTTAATAACTTTTATGAGAAGCATGGTAAAAGAAGACAATTTTCTGCTCCCCGACACCTCAACAGAATGTAGTTGTGGAAAGGAAGATCAGAACTATCTTGGATACTGCTAGAACAATGACGATGGAAGCTAATATACCTCATATCTATTGGAGAGAAGTAGTGAGCTCAGCGGTTTATACATTCAACAAAGTACATATCAAAGGAGAAACTGGTAAGACACCTTATGAATTATGGTTTGGCAATAGACCTACAGTTAAGTATTTCAGAATTTTTGGTAGTAAATGTTATATCAAGATAGATGATATCATTGGGAAATTTGATCCTAGATGTGATGAAGGCATATTTCTTGGTTATTCTAATGAAAGCAAAGCATATAGATGTTATAACAAGAGATTGCAGAGAATTGTGGAGAGTACTAATGTCAAAGTAGATGAGCTTAACAGAAGTCAAATCAGGGTTTATGGGAACCGACAGTGGAAATGATTATATCTCAACTGGTAGCACCTTTACCAGAACATATTGTTGAACCGGTTACTCCGACAGTATCAGAGAATTCTATAGTAACTGAAGAATAGGGAAGAGGAACAGAAAGTCAAAAGACTCCTAGGTATGTGAGATTGAATCATTCAAAAGATCGGATCATTGGGGATAAGAGAAATGGAGTGATGACAAGAAGAAGACTGGAAAATAATGAGGGATGTTTAATTTCACAAGTTGAACCGGTATCAGTAACTGAGGCATGTAAAGATGAATATTGGTTGAAAGCTATGGAAGAAGAATTAGATCAGATTGAGAAAAATAACACCTTGGTTCCCCGACCTAAAAATAAAAATGTTATCGAAACTAAATGGGTTTTTAAGAATAAATTGAATGAGGATGGTCAATTTATAAGGAACAAGACTAGATTGGTTTGTAAAGGATATTCTCAGAAGGAAGGAATTGATGAGGAACAAGCCTATGTTGCTTATAAAAATGACAAGGTTTATTAGATGGATGTTAAATGTGCATTTTTGAATGGGGATCTTGATGAGGAAGTTTATATTGAGCAACCTAATGGTTTTTCACTATTAGATGATACAAATATGGTTTGCAAGTTAAGGAAAGCTTTATATGGATTGAAACAAGCACCTAGAGCTTGGTATGCAAGGTTGGATAAAAATCTTTTGAAGCTTGGTTTTACTAAAGGTAATGCTGACATTAATTTATATTATAAGATCACTAATGATGATATACTGATTATTGAAGTATTTGTTGATGATATTTTTTTTGGAGGTGAAGATAAGCTATGCATAGAATTTTCTAAGAATATAGAGAAAGAATTTGAGATGTCTATGATTGGTGAGACGAAATTTTTCTTAGGTTTACAGATTACTCAGACTAACAAAGGTATTTCCATCTATCAAACCAAATATGCTAAGGAATTATTGAAGAAATTTGGTATGGGAGATTCTAAACCGGTAAGTACTCCTATGGTTACAAGTGATAAATTGACAAGAAAAGATGTTTCTGCACTGGTAAATCCTATAAGATACAAATCTATGATTGGAGGTCTGCTTTATTTAGCTCAGACTAGGCCTGATATTATGAATGCTTCTTGTATTGTTTCAAGATTTCAGAGTGATCCTAGAGAAAATCATGAGATTGTGGTGAAAAGGATTTTTAGATACTTACAAGGTACATCAGAATATGGTTTGTGGTACCCTAAGGATGATAACTTTACTTTATGTGCATATACAGATGTTGATTGGGTTGGAGCTGTTGATGAACAGAAAAGCACTTCCGGTGGAGCTTTCTTTCTTGGAAAGAAGTTGGTTTAATGGATCAACAAGAAACAGTCATGTACTTCTTTATCTACCATTGAAGCTGAGTATGTTGCTGCTAGTACTAACTGTACACAAGTTTTATGGATGAAGAAAATTTTGAAGGATATAAAGGTGGATTGTGATGCACCAGTAGTTATTCACTGTGATAACTTTGCAGCTATTGATATATCAAAGAATTCGATATTTCATTCTAAAATAAAACACATATCTATCAAATATAAATTTTTGAAGGAAAAGGTGGAAGCAAATGAAGTTAGACTGGTTTATGTGAACACTAAAGAGAGAGAAGATTGTAGATATTTTTACTAAACCTTTGCCCAAGGAATCATTTGAGTATATGAGAGACAGATTGGGAGTTTCTACCCCTCTGGTAGAGACTTGATTGATGCGGTTCGATATCAGTCCGACATGCATTATCAGAGATACTATTCATTTTGACATTGATGTGGGATGCTACTACTCAAGGGGAGTAGTCAGCTTTGTGATTCAGTGGTTTATGTTTTTGCTTTTATATTTTTGTCAGATTTCTGGCATTGATGTCAAAGGGGGAGAGATATTGATATGAAAAAGACAAAGAAAGAAAAAGAAAAAGTCAAAGGGGGAGAGATATTAATAAGAAAATTAAAGGGGAGAGATATTGACATTCAGAGCTGTATGTGGGAGATTGTTGGTTGTCTTCCATTGGGGGAGACTTGTTTGGCATTTCTTGGTACTTAGATGTTTTTCACATCTAGTGTTGCCATCAATGCCAAAGGGGGAGATTGTTGTCCGTTTGGTGGAATTGATTATGTGTTGCATTGATGTTTTGTCATTGATTCCAACACTAGATATTTGGATACTTTACCGCCACCCTTCTGGTCCTAGTAGGTTGAGTGGATTCTGGTTGTTTTGGATCCGACATGATTTGGTAGGCAACGGTCTAGTTTGGTGATGGAATTGTCTTGTTAATGATACCCATGCTCATATTCGGTCAGTTAGTTTTGGTTTGGTGATCGGATGCTATCCTGCTTGCTTAGAAGCCTAGTTTCTGGTTCTGACGAGGGTTTCACCGACAAAGCTTTTGATGAAGATATTTGATGAATTGCATAAGTGGTGTTGGTGTATCTTCTGGTGGAGTTTCAGGATGCTATTGGTGATCATGTTCGAAACTTGGCGGATGGAGATCATTGTTGTAGCGTGTGGACCTATACTGGGTCCTAGTTGATCTAGGTTATGGACGGTCTTTAATGTAGCATGTGGATTGCACCTCTCGATGTGTTTTGGGGATGTCTTATGTGTTGGATATTATTTGTTTGGTCTAAAGCCAACATGGTTTGTATTTATGTAATTGGTTTATTATCTGGTGGTCGACCTAATTGTTTATGGTCAAGGGTTTGTATATATAGATGTAAGATCTCATTGTAGATCATCATGGTTATGTTAGAGGTCATGGTCAAGGAATGTAATGTGCGAATAATGTAATATCATTCAGGCAGGGGATTTGGTTGATCATTGGAGATCAAATTGGGTTTATGTAAGAGGATTCAATCCTCTAGTATTCAACTTAACCGGAACTGTACTCAGGCATAGGAGATGCTATCTTTTGCAGTTCAACGCTTCTCCGGACTGTAGTCTAGATTTCTATGTAGTCAGTGAGGCTCCTTTTGTGATGAGGAGTGCGCTCTAGGCTGTTGGCCTTCCTGCAAGTGTAGGCCCCTCGATTTAAATTCACTTACTGCAGAAGTATTATCTGACTATGGGTAGGCTTCCCACCGTGGGTTTTCCCTTTACAAGGTTTTCCACATATAAATCTTGGTGTCATGTAGATGGTTTTTATTTTATGATTATTGTTTATGCTTAATTGGTTTAACTTTTATTCTAGTATTAATGTTTTGGGTTCCGGTATGAAAGTTTTAAATTGCTAATAGTTCTGGTAATATGTGACAACTAATTCACCCCCCCCCCCTCTCATTTATCTTCCGTTTATTTGAACCGTCTAACAAAAAAATACTCAAAAGATGAAGAGGGAGGAGTAGGTAGTGAGGGAGAAGTTGGTGAAAGAGAATCTGTTGGAGTAAAGTGCTCATCAAACTGGACATCCCGTCGAAACAAGACCTCTTTGGAATCAGGATCAAACAACCTGTATGCCTTCACATCCTCACATTAGCCAACAAAAAAAAGTGGTCAACTCTTCCTCTCCATGGCTTTCCTCTAAGCATCAGGAATAAATGCCCAAGCCTCACAACCAAATACTCAAAATGTAGAAACATCGGGCTTGACATGGGTCCAAGCCTCCTCAGGAGTCATATGTTGTAATGCCTTATGAGGCATCCAATTTTGAATATAAGTGGCACAATTTACTACCTCAACCCAAAAAGAAGAATCTATAGACTGTGACTAAATCATACAATTGGCCATCTCTTGTAAAGTCATGTTCTTTCTCTCAACAACACCATTCTGCTGAGGGGTATAGGGAACTGTAAACTGATGTTGCAAACCATGCTTAGTGCAAAAATAGATGAAGGCTTGATTCACATACTCCTCCCCATTATTTGTGCGTATCTGCCTAATAGAGAGTCTAGACTACTTATCCACAAATGTCTTAAAGATTCAAAATGAATCAAAGACATCAGACTTGTACTTAATAAATTACACTCATGTACATCTGGAGAAGTCATCAATAAAGGTGAGCACATATCTAGCCCCTAAAAAAGGAGTTGAAAATGACATGAGGTCACTATGTACCAACTCCAAGGGTACCATAGCATGTGGAGACTCACTAATAGGAAAAGAATCTTGGTGATGTTTTCCAAGTACACAATCTCGACAAACACCATCAGTATAGGAAATCTTTGGGAGCCCAATCACTAGTGCCTGTGTACTCATCTGTTGTAGATTTATGTAATTGGCATGGCCATAACGCTCATGCCAAAGTCTGATCACTGTGTCTGCATGCACTATAAGAGATGAACATGTACCATCTGTCATGTAAAATCCATCAAATCTGTATAAGCGGGATGTAGGATCAACGCTCCCAGTAGCCACAACTAAATCAGGATCATGAAGGTCTCGATTAACTACATCATGTGGTGAGAACTCAACTGTCTTACCAGTGCCAAAGTGGCAAATATAATATATGGAAAGGAGGTTTGTCAAAATGTCAGGAACAATAAGGACTTCCTGAAAACAACCACCATCCAATGTAACATGACTTGAACCCATAACAGAAAGTTGTGTAGAGTCACCAACTGCAATCTGTGAAGTGCCACAATGGGCAAGTGTGGTGACAAATTCATGAATGTGTGTCATATGGTGAGAAGCATCAGAATCTAGGATCCAAGTGGATCCTGAAGGAAATGCTCATGCAGAAAGAGCATGACCTTTCATTATGGGTGGGGAAGGTGTCTGAGGTGATGTGATGTTATGTTGCTGCATGGCCTCCTCTAATGCCTTAATCATTTCCAAAAATTGGAAACTAGATGTACTTCCTTGCCACATAAATTGTAAGGATCACTTGATTTCTTCTTAGTCTTGGAGGAAGACTCACCAGACTTAGAAGAATTACCCTTCTTAGGGTTGGATTATGGTTTAGAAGTAGACTTTGGTGGAGGCCTGCAGGAACTCTCACTGTCTGTTGAATTTGTCTTTGGCTTATGTTTATGCTTTTGCTTCCCTTTAGATGGTTGAGCTACCAATGCTTGGTTCTTAGAACCAGGGAGAGTATCCAGCTATGTGAGGCGAGACTTCTCTCATGTCAACCTATCACAAAATACCTCAAATGAAGGCACAATGAATCGTGTGCCCAAAGCATCCATGGTGGAATAGAAGGTAGAAGAGATATCTGAAAGGAACCTCAAAGCCTAGATATAATCAGGTATATACACCCAGTGTCCGTCTTGGTCTTACCACAACCTTGTAACAATGATTGCAGTGATTTGAATTTCATCGAGAAATCCTCAATAGATGGAAAAGAATCAAGTGTCAAGGTGGTCAACTCTGCTTCAAACTGAAGTTCCTTGAATTGATTAATGGTGCCAAAAAGATCATGAAACTTAATCCATGTAGCCTGAGGAGTTAGCTAACCCTCCAGGTGAAACAGAAGACAATCTGTAACATGTAAGGATATCAAACCCCTGGCCTCATCCATTTTTGTTCCTGTGTTGTATAACCTCAAAGGGTCTTTTCAAGAGAGGCTGAACCTCATCCAAATAGGACCATAACCCCTTAGACATGAGAAGTCTTGTCATGTGTGCTTTCCAGGTATGATGATTGTGTGGAGTAAGATGATCACATGAAGAAGTATATGACATGATGTTTATGGTTTTGAAATGTGTTTATAGAGAGAGGATTCTGATTTCTGATATGATAATACAGAAAGCAAGAAAAATACACCCCCGCCCCACAACACAAAATCCAAACCCCAGTACAATTTTGAAAGCTGGAAAGCTGGAAAAGCAAAAATAACTTCTGATAAATTTTTGTATACCTAATGAATTTTCTGATAAAATAAGTTGCAGATCCCTGATAGATCATTCCAACACCTTTCTAACACCTATTCATTTGCAAAAAACAGAGTTTGTATGCAAAAGATATGCCCCCGAAAGCACCAAAAGGAAGGTTAAACTTTGACTAGAAATAAATGAAGCAAGACAAAAAAATAGGAAAAATGACCTTTATAAATGGGTTCATCTTGGAAAGATCTTTCCAACGATATATGGTTTGTTGAAAAACGCCTCTGTTTGCTCCTGATATCGCAAAAAAACCAACCCCCTGTTTTAAAAAATAATAATTTCACCCTTGGTGGCTGGGAGGTGGCTCCTGGGCTGATCTGCTAGTGGAACAACCCTAAAAGCAATTAATAATTAATAATGAATTAATTATTAATATTCCTAAGTTTAGCTTCCTAAATTGAGCTTAAGTGAAATAGAGAAAAGGTGACTTAATTATTAAATTAATATGATTTAATTAATTAAGTAAACTAATACTTTTTACTCTAACACCCACCCTAAAAGCAATTAATAATTAATAATGAATCCTAGCAACAAGGCCTGATACCATGCTCTGATACCATGTTAAAGTTTTAGAATACAACCTCACATAACCCAGTGAACACCTATATGCAAATAACCTGTCGCAACAATGGAACATTCATAAAACACAAAGATTGCTTTGAAAACCTAGAGTGAAAGAATGCAATAATAATAATAATCAGATAATGAATTACAAAAGGGATCAATCCTTATAAAATGAGATCAAACCTAAAAGGAAAAACCCTAAAAGCAATTAATAATTAATAATAAATTAATTATTAATATTCCTAAGTTTAGCTTCCTAAATTTAGCTTAAGTGAAATAGAGAAAAGGTGACTTAATTATTAAATAAATATGATTTAATTAATTAAGTAAACTAATACCTTTAACTCTAATAGTTTTAGGATTCTATTTATTCATATGCTCTTATGAAATGGAGGAATGTGACTGTGTGATGTTGTGATGCAAGTGGTTGCCTTTGTTTTGTGTATTGTTCTTGTTATTTCGCTTAATCCTGAACTTATACAGCCTTTGTTTCTTTTCATTATCGTGTAAGAGACATTCCTTTACCCCATTATATCCATTGGTGAAGTCTTGTGCAATTTGGGTGAGTGTTGTGCAAGTTTGTGTACATTTGTGTGTAGGGGGTGCTGGGAAATGTTGTTGATTCCAGTTGTATGATCTTACTGTTTTGTTTTTTGAGTTTCCTTGCCTTTTTTTTGGCCTTCCACACTTTCTGGGAGTGTCTTGTGTTCATCATGAGAGCCTATGTTCAAGATTTTGAAGTTTCATCACTTAATTCTTCCGTTTCATGCCATTTTTATTTTCTCTAAACCCAAAATGCTATAAGATTTCACCAAAACACCAAAAGAAGACCCCACAATGCCAAAATATGTCATGGATGCGCTAAAATGTCTCCCAGATGCACTAAATTGGGTTTTTAATGCACAATTCTGCTCTAAGTTGTCAGATTATCAGTTAGGTCTTGTGAAGTCACTTTTCTAGATTTTGTGCTTTTACCAGAGGCTTCTTGTGGTTGTTTTGAATTCTAAGAGAAATATTTTGAAGGTGTATTGATCATTTCATTATCGATTTGGGCTCCGATAAGAGGGTTTATGCCTTATCGTTGAGGAATGAGCTTATGTGTTGTATAGCTCCAGCAAGAGGGAGAATACCTTACTGTTGAGAAATGATTTATGTGAGCTCCAATGGGATGTTTGTGCCTCATTGTTGAGGATTGGGTTTGCATATGGATTAGCTCTTAGATTCATGTTCTATCTTGGTTCATTGTTACATTGCTTGGGTGAAGACTCTTGATTTACTTGTTGGCATTATGGCTCTTGTTATGCTTCAAAATTGTATCAGTAATGTGGTTATTGGTTTATTATTTGTATGAGCTACTTTTTTATGTTATTGTGATGTCATTGTAGTTTATGTTTCACCCTAAGGCCTAGGAGAATTATTAGGGAGAGTGGGCTTACATGAGTCTATCAAGGTCACGAGGAATGGACAACTAGGATTCCTTGTTGTTTGGAGCCGAGGTCTAGACCGTTTGGATAGCTCATTGGAGGTTTATTCTAATAATCAAGTGATAACCTAATAATTAATATTAGGTGGGTTGGGTATTAGTAACTCATTTAATCAAGATAAGAAATGTGTTTGTGGTTCCCCATCTCATGGCTTAGAATCCAGAGTGAGGTGGTAGATCTAGTAACCAGATAAACCGAACTCCCTTGATTTCCTCAAAGGTTGAGATGATTTTGCATGTGTATCACAGATGTCGAGCTGATTTCTAGGATATCCTTATTGGTGATAGCATGTGATGACATTCTTCCCTACATGTTGGTCCTAGTTTCTTATGCCATTGTGTTTGGTGAGCCTCTAGATGTTCCATAATTGTGATTACAAAGTACTCTGTCTTGGTACTCCCTGTTCATCACAAAGTACAATGTCTTGGTACTCCCTGTTCATCACAAAGTTCCTTGATCTATCTTATCCTAGGGCCTCTGCTTGAGTGTATCCTCTTAAGTAGTTTCCTAATTGGCAACGTATGTTCTATCACAGAATTGTCAATCCTGGCCCTATTTGCTATTTTAGTCTTCCCTAGAGGACCTGCTTGAGTGTATCCTCTAAGAAGCTTATCCAATCGACAATGTATGTTCATCACAGAACTGTCGATTTGCCCTAGAAGACATAAATGCACATTTTTGACACAGACGCACCTCGGCATTTTTTGACATTGTTTGACATATTCTAAAATGCATTTATTGCTCTACCTAGCATGCATTAATGACAACATTTATTGTGACAAAGTACAAGGAGGTTTTGCGGTACTTACCGGCTCTCCTGCATCTGTTGGCCTCTGATATCGACGAACGCGATTGAATCTATGCACCAATGCCATCGCTGTTGACTGCTGCTACTCTATTCTCTCTTTGCACTATGATCTCTTGGATGTGTGGATGATAATGAGGATTTTTTCCCCTCGTGGTCTATTTTATAGACTACCCTAGCCCTAGCCCTCGTCTCCCGAGTCAGTCTTCATTATCCCGTGACTTTGTCACTCTATCCTATCTAGCCAGTCCATTCTAGCCTTTCTTTCTTATCGAGAGATTGTCTGCGATCTTTCCAGACATTTTCATCCAATCTCTCGAGGGGGCATATCATTCCCATCTTGGGCAACTTTGTATCAGTTCATATTATCTTCTTTGAAACAACGCGACAAGTTGCATTGTCTCAAGGAGGGGCAAAATGTAGACACCTAAAATTGTCCAGTCTAATTAAATAAAGATTTTATTTATTTAATTATTTTAGCCTAATTCTTCTATTAATTAAATAAATCTTTATTTATTTAATTAATTCATTTATCCTCTTCTAGCCTTATTTATATTTAAATAAATACATTTATTTATTTAAATTATCCTTTTTCCTAAATTAAATAAATATTTTATTTATTTAATTGATCCCACTTCCTCTATTAATTAAATGAATATTTATTTATTTAATTAAATCATTAGCCTTTTCCACTCATGACACATGTCATTCATCTCTTAATTCATACACTACCTACCCTCTTATTATTTTATTATTTCTTTTACCTACCCTCAAATCATAGCCGACCTCTTTTACACCTCTCAATCTTAGCCCTCCATTTCATATAGTGTCTTCTATATAAGGAGATGCTTCCTTTATTATCAAACCCTCACTCACTTACTCACTATGCATTCAGCCCTGACTACGCTTTTGAACTTGCATATGCAATCAAGCCTACTTGCAACCACATTTCCGTTCTTTGTTGAGCTCTTGTGCACATAAAATCTGAGAGCAAATATATCAAGCAAGATCAATGGAGATAGGAAGAATGGAGATTCAAACCCTATTGGACATGTGATGGTATAATCTTTATGATTTCATTTGATTTGCATTGTCTTAGGTAATCTTCATATGTTAAGGTGGATCTTTGTTGTTGTTGGGCTAGGGTTTTGTGGTTGAATTCATTTAGTCTTTCATCACTGTTGTTATCCATTTTCACCATATACAACCACAAAACCCTAGCCTAACAACAACAAAGATCCACCACAACATATGAAGATTACCTAAGACAATGCAAATCAAATGAAATAATAAAGATTATACCATCACATGTCCAATAGGGTTTGAATCTCCATTCTTCCTGTCTCCATTGATCTTGCTTGATATATTTGCTCTCAGATTTTATGTGTGCACAAGAGCTCAACAAAGAATGAAAATGTGGTTGCAAGTAGGATCGCATATGAAAGTGCAAAGCGTAGTCGGGGCTGAATGCATATTGAGTTAGCCAGGGTTTGATAATGAAGGAAGCATCTCCTTATATAGAAGACACTATAAGAAATGGAGGGATAAGATTGAGAGGTGTAAAAGAGGCCGGCTATGATTAGAGGGTAGGTAAAGAAAATAATAAAATAATGAAAGGGGTAGGTAGTGTATGAATTAAGAGATGAATGACATGTGTCATGGGTAGAAAAGGTTAATGAATTAATTAAATAAATAAAGATTTATTTAATTAATAGAAGAAGTGGGATCAAAATAAATAAATAAGATATTTATTTAATTTAGGAAAAGAGATAATTTAAATAAATAAATGTATTTATTTAAATGAGAAATAAGGCTAGAAGAGGATAAATGAATTAATTAAATAAATAAAGATTTACTTAATTAATAGAAGAATTAGGATTAAAATAATTAAATAAATAAAGATATTTATTTAATTAGACATGACAATTTTAGGTGTCTACATTTTGCCCCTCTTTGAGACAATGCAGCTTGTCGCGTTGTTTCAAAGAAGATAATATGAACTGATACAAAGTTGCCCCAATATGGGAATGATATGCCCCCTCGAGAGATTGGATGAAAACGTCTAGAAAGATCGCAGACAATCTCTCGAGAAGAAAGAAAGGCTAGAAAGAACTGACCGGATAAAGTGACAGAGTCATGGGATAAAGAAGACTGACTCGGGAGACGAGGGCCAAGGCTAGGGCTAGGGTAGTCTATAAGATATACCACGAGGGGAAAACATCCTCATTGTCATCCACACATCCAAGAGATCAGAGTGCAGAGAGATAATAGAGCAGCAACAATCAACAACGATGGCATTGGTTCACAGGTTCAATCACGTTCGCCGATATCAAAGGCCAGCCGACGCAGGAGAGCCAGTAACTCCTTGTACTTTGTTGCAATAAATGTTATCATAAATGCATCTTAGGTAGTACATTTAATGCATATTAGGTATGTCTAGAAAAATGTCAAGCGGGGTAAAAATGCTAAGGCGCATCTGTGCAATATGTAAGCGTGTTTATGTAATGAAAGCGTGTGTATGTCTTCAAGGTCGAATCGACAGTTCTGTGATAAACATACGTTGTTGATTGGATAAGCTGCTGAGAGGATACACTCAAGCAGGTCCTCTAAGGAAGACTAGGATAGCAAATAGGGATAGGATTGACAATTCTGTGATAGAACATACGTTGCCAATTAGGAAACTACTCAAGAGGATACACTCAAGCAAAGGCCCTAGGATATGATAGATCAAGGCACTTTATGATGAACAGGGAGCACCAAGACATAGTACTTTGTGATGAACAGGGAGTACCAATAGGTGCAGCACTTTGTGATGAACAGTGAGTGCAAATATAAGCAGCACTTTGTGATGAACAGGGAATGCAAGACTCATAGTACTTTGTGATGAACAGGGAGTACCACTAGGATAGATAGCAACACTTTGTGATGAACAGTGAGTGTCACTAGGATAGAAGCAACACTTTGTGATGAACAGTGAGTGTCACTTTGACTGACATGATTGTTTTGCTTGACTGTAGGAGTACCTACCTATGCTAGAGTCACGAGAGAGATTCCCGTCGACTCAGAGATTACGACCAGAGCTGACATTCGAGGACCGAGCTGCTATTGAGGCTATGGGTCTACAATACATTATGTATGTGCCTGAGTTTTGAGAAAACATGGGGTTGTTGATTGTGCTGGCTGAGAGATGGCACTCAGAGACTTGTACTTTCCATTTGCCGATGGGTGAGATGACAGTCACCTTGGAGGATGTATACAAGATTTTGAGGATACCGATCGATGGGGAGTTAGTTCCTTACGATCGAGATGGAGATAGGGACGCACTGAGATGAGTGTTTCAGGATCCAGGACTAGAGGTGAGGGTCAGACATGTGGCATGGGATACGATGACATGGACTGGATTAGAATTACCAGCAGTACTGGCAGGAGTGATCAGTGGGTTTCTCTGTCTGGATAGGGTGACACGAGGGTTGGTTGTAGCCATATGTATTTTGACATCATTGTATCATGACATTTATGATTTTGATATATATATGAGATGATTCATCTTTGTGGCAGCTATATGCATGCATACCTATGTGATGAGATGTTTCATGATGTATGTTTCTATGTGATGGTTATGATATGGATGCAAATATGTACATGATGAAATGCCATATTTTTGTTCTTTTATGTTTTTTAATATGTTATGTAAATGCAAATGAATGAAATGCAGATGAATATGATAATGCAAATAACTATTTACATGATGAGAATGTAAAATGTTCTAATATGTGTTGTGTGCAGGATGTGATGCAATTGTGATATCTATATGTATGTATGAAATGTTTAATATGTGGTAATGCAGGTGCAACTACATGAAATGTAGATATTTTTTGGTGTGTCATTATACTCAGTCATCTGATAGCAGGCTACACAGACTCAAGAAGGACGGTGGAGGTCAATCAAGAAAGGGGGATGTAAGATAGAAGATATGAAAGTGAAAAAGCTTCTTGTGCGTTATCATCATTGAGCTTATTATGGCAAGTAGTTTTTGACAATCGAGGCATATGTTCGACCCAGAAAGTCATTGTACCTATTTGCATGGAGATAAGACAGTCACAACCAAGGAATGCCCCAGTTCATACTAGACTCTCAGTGTCCTCATATCCTTGGACAAGTCATAGCATTACTAAGAGACAATCCACAGACAGCAAAGAAAAATAGGTGACGATACCCCATCCTCGCCTTTCTAGTCAAAGACATCCTGGAGATAGAGTCTCTAGTCAGAGACATCCTGGAAAAGCTAAAAGACATGTCACCAAAAGATAAAATCAAAATAACACCAAGACTCGACACCAACATCCACTATAGTCCTCAAGTTTAGTGTCTTTTGTCACTTGTATAAGTCTTATTTGATTGTGGTCACAATGTTTACTTTCACAAAAAGGATAGATAGCACTAAACCATAATGTTGTCTGAGTCTGTTGAAAGATTTGATTTGTTGAAGCCCATTGTTGCTGTTGTGTCTCATCTAAAACTGACTGAATCCATGAAACTGATACTTTATTGCGGAGAAAGCAAAAATTTATTGTGGATTGGCGATGCAAGTGCTGCTTTATTGTGGATTGTGCGCGGATAGACTGAAGAAGGTTGGAAGAAACTGTACTCCTCGAAACATGTGATGCTCTCAGTTCCACACCCATTACGAGATGTAGGATTTGTCTTAGCCATAGATAGGAGCTGATTTATTATGAATGGAAAGGAGTGAAAGGTAAGGTTTATTATGAATGGTGAACCAATCTTGGGTAGATCAATAACAAGCCATGATGGGAATGGGTAAGTTTATTATGGATGGAGAGGTTGTGAGTGTGTGCAAAGTGAAAGGATGAAAGTGAATCCTAAAGGAGGGAGGAGCAATGTCTGTACACATGGCGTCGGTGACCCAGTTTTCACCATGGTAGTTGCCTAGGGCGCCATCGAAGTGGTTTTCACCGTTGCACGAAATGTTTTTCTGTTTTTACTTTTTTCAATTTTTTGTATTTTGATTTTTTGTATTTTTGAATTAGGATATTCTGAAGAGCTATGTGTAAAACCTGCGAAGGTGCATGTTGTTGATAGGATCCTCCAAGGGTTCACCCTCTGTGGTTGAGAGTTGATATCCACCAGATCCATATGCTGCTGTGATGATGTAAGGACCAAGCCAGTTCGGTTCGAACTTGCCCTTCTTCTCTCAATCTTGCTGATTTTTAGGATTTTCTCTGAGAACCAAGGCACCCACCTCAAATGTATCAGGCTTAATCTTATGATTGTAGCTGCATTATTCCTTGACTGAATGATATGTTGCTCGATTGATTGTCTTCCTTGATAAAGGAACTGAGATAGAATTACTAGTGTGTGGACTACATAGGCCCGTATGCATGTCACCTAAAGAAGTTTGGGCACCCCTGATAACAAATTCCTTCAAGGAAGCTCCATTAAAGGTCCATGATGTATCACCAAAAGGGAATAGATGTATGGAATAAGTGGATGAGTGATGAAGGCTTATGATTGTGAAAAGAAATGAAAGTAGGATAGCATGATGGAGACTTAGGATCAATAAGTATGCTTTTTGACTTGAAATTTTAGAACTTTTGCCCCCAGTTATTTTGATATTAGGGGAGATCATCTCTTTTTCTCTTTCTTTCATAGGATTTTTATCCTTGACTTTGATTCTTGCAGAGTCCAATAGCTTTTGATTTTGATTTGAACTAAAGGACTTCTCTTTATTTTTTACTTTTAGTTTTTTCTTTTCAAAACTTGATTTTTGATCCCCAATGAGTAAGGGCCTTTGTAATTCTTGTTGATCCAAGTCTGGGAGAGGAGTAGAAATGGAATGAGTGGATGAAATGGTAAGGCTATGTGAGTTCTCAAGAGGGTTGGTGATACACTCAATAGATTCTTCGTTGGAACCACTCTTGGGACTATTGATATCAAGAGATGCTTGCACCACTAGAGGAGATTTACATTCAGACTTAGTAGCCACAACACTAGGTGGTTCATACCCAATTCCTTGCAAATTGTTTATAGATTTTCCCTGTCGACTGAATACCTTAGGAGATAGTGGGAGTTGATCAACATGAAAGATATACTCACCACATCCCATGTCTTTAATCTTGAATTTTTCTTTTAGCTCTGATTGTTTGGATGTAGAAGCTTTTAATGATTCTGGATCCACATATGCTGATGAAGGAATAGATTCTCTATTAACTTGAATTGTTATTTCTGATCTAGGTTGCAGATTGTTGCAATATATGAATGGATTTGGGTCAGCTTTGATGGTCACTTCAACTCCATTGTGTGGAAACTTGATACATCGATGATATGTAGATGGGACTGCGCTCATCTCATGAATCCATGGACGTCCTAGCAATATGTTGTATGTGAGATCTAGATCAAGGACTTGGCATACCACATCCTTCGTAACTGGCCCAACTCTGAGAGGTAAGGTGACTATACCTTTGGATGAACGCTCTTCATCATCATATGCCTTGATGGTAATTTTGTTTGTAGCATTCACAACTTTATCTGAATATCCCAATTGTTTAATAGTGCTCAATGTACAAATGTTTAGACCTGCTCCTCCATCTATCAGGACTCGTTTTATTTGATGTTTGTGTATGAAGGATTCAATGTGTAATGGTGCATTATGTGGCTGACTTACGAAGGCATCACCAACTTCTGTGAATGTAAGGGAGTGTGGAACAGAAAGGTATCCCACCATGGCTTGAAACTGGTCCACGTTCAAATCATTAGGAACAGCAGTGTCTCTCAAGATTTTGTCAAGAATGGCTTTATGTGGAGGGGATATGCGTAAGAGCTCAAGGATGGATACGAGCGCGAGTGTCTTCCCTAACTGTTCTACAAGGTCATACTCAGGTTTGGTTGATGAGGAAGCTGTGTTTTTGGTTGGAGCACCTTGCAAAGTGAATTTACCTTGACGAGTTGTAACATTACATTCAGAGGTAGGTTCAGAAGAAGATCCAACGCCTTTTAGGACAATCTTGGGTCTCTGGGTAGAATTCTCAGGCGTTTTGTCCTTGATGATAATAGTAGAGACATAATTATCCATTGAAATGTGATTGATAGTTGAATCATAGTTATAGGATGCTCTGGTATAGTTGGTCTGGTCATTTGTGGCTGCAGCTTTTCCCTTGTCATGCTTTGGGAATGGTTCCTTAAACATCTCATGTTCTTGATTGGATGAGTGTCCTTCAATCTCAATGTCACCTCTATCAATGAGATCTTGTATGATGTTCTTCAGTCGATGGCAATTTCCTATTTTATGCCCTTTGCTCTTATGAAATTCACAATATTCATCATCATTCCACCAATTTGGTTTGACCTTTGGCTCATATGGAGGAAAATCTGGAATTGTGATTATCTTGTTTGCCACTAGCTTCTTGAAAACTAACTCAAGTGGTTCTCCCAATGGGGTGTACTTCCTTCGTGATTTGGAAGCTGTTTGAGTATTCACTTGATTGTTTGTAGAGATTGATCTAGAAAAAATGATTTTGGGTCGTACTATATTGGCATCAACAACACCATCATTGACCATGTTCTTGTTTTTATTCCAAAATCTTGGCTTGTCTTTTCCTTTAAAGTCCTCTTTGTTTTCTTTGAATATCTTAATGACTCCTTGTTCAATTAGGACCTTTTCTGTCGCTAAGCCTTTTTCAATGACGTCCTTGAAGGTGGACAAACAAGCTTTCCTTAGATCATAGCCAATGTCCTTGTTAACATTTTGGGTGAACATCTCTACCATTTGTTTTTGTGGAATTTCCCAAGAGCATCTACTAGCTAGATTTCTCCATCTTTGTAAAAATGATGAAAAGGATTCTCCATCCTTTTGTTTGTTGTTGCACAAAGTAGTGACGGATATGTCTATCTCTATGTTGTAGGAGAAATGTTAGATAAATGCCTCTGCTAGGTCACCCAATGACTTAATACCAGGTGGAAGTTGGGAGAACCATTCCATATCTTGATCACCTAGGCTTTGTGGGAATAATCTCATCAAATATGTCTCTTCTGAAGCTACCTCAATGCAAGTTGTGAAAAAATGTCTTATATGTGCCTTAGAATCCCCTTATCCTCTATACTTATCAAACTTAGGTGTCACAAAGTGTGTAGGAAATGGAGGCATTGGAATACTCTTGTCAAATGGATAAGGACATATGTCTCTCATTGTGTATGTTGGCTTTGGTGTATTTATGTCCTCCATTTTCCTTTGTAAGTCCCTGATTTGTTGCTCCAAATTGTTCTTTGGTGGAGACCGACTTCTTGGACCATACCCCATGCCTAAACCACCGGGTGGAGGAGGAGCATGTTGCATATATGGATGATATTGATCATACACATGTTCATAAGGAGGAGGTCTATAATGATGTTGCGTATATGGACCACTTGGTATAGAGTCATGGTGAGGAATGGAATATCTGCTTTGTCCATGTATACCATACTCTATAGGCATGTCATGAGTTTGTTCTAGTGTGTTGCCCCCAAATTTGACACAGGGTTTCCTTGTGTCCAAATTTTGAGCATGCCTTTGAATATCCAGTTGGTTTGGTGGTTAATCCTTAGCATTGGTATGTGATTGAGCATATTTTTCTGCATAAGACCTCCATAATGGTCTGCGAAGGTGATTATCATATGCTTGACCATGTGTATGTGGGACTTCTTGTTTTTGAAACAAAGATGATGGTGATTCAGGCACCATATGTGGTCCTCTATTGCCTCCACTATTAGGCCTCCTTTGATCCATGTTGGAGTGAGGTTGTTGCAAAGGTCGATTTTCCATTATTTGAGACATGTCAAAATCATGAGGGATCTTGGCTCCACTTTGTGCCATCACTTGTAGAAAGTATTGTCTATCTCTCCTCATTATTTCCTCAACCAATCGATTGAAATGGGGATTCATAATGGTGTCTTCCACTTCTGCTAAATGTATGGAGAAGTTGTCCATATTGTCATTGTGTGTATCATTGTTGTTTGTAGTGTCCATGTTCTCAACATTTGGAATGTTTCTATAGGCATCCATGTCAGGTAATGTAGTATGATCAGAATTGAAAAAGATATCATTGTCATACTCATAAGAACTCATGTTTGCGGACTCTTGAGCCTCTTTAGTTTCTCTCCTAGATTTTTGGGAACGAGTTTCAACCATGAACTAGGTTTTGACCAAGATGTTTGAGACTAGATGAAAATGGAAAGAGTATGGAAGACCAAGAGTTGGATGAAATGTAAATGAATCTGAGGTATACTTGCAATGTCCAAAGTGTAAGACCAAGTATGTATGTAGTAGAGTAGGTGTGACTTCCAAAGAGATGATAGTTTCTCTTGATGAGGTAAGTTGACCTTGACTCTAAGTAAGACCAAATGAGACCCGAAGGTGAGAGACCTTGATGAGGGACCACTTAGCAAAGTGTTGTTGTATGTAGTATGTTGACAAAATATGATGAGGACAAGCAAGTGACCTTTTGACTCAAGTTTAGACAAATGTGTATGTAATGTAAGGTGTAAAGCAATGATGGACTTTGTGAGACCCAAAGACAGGTTGAATGCTAGGTGAAAACCTGAAGAGATAACCTAGGAAGCTCAAGAATTCTGAAACTGATTGCTCTTGTTTGTTGGACTGTAAATTTTTCCAATTTGTGAAGTTGTTGTTGTGACCAAATCTGAATTTTTGACTGTTTTTCCGTGACAAAAGGACACAATGATGATGAAGACTCAATGTTTGCAAGTGTTTAGACTCAAAATGACTCCAAGAAAAATGTGTTGTTTGATGAAAAAAAAATGTTTTGCATACACTTGAAGACACAAAAGACACAATGTTTTGTTGTTTGGTCTTGAATGTTTGATAGTTCAAAATAAGACAAGCACAATTTTTATGGTTGGCCAGGACATTAGTTGTTGATCCCACATGGAGTTTCCCCCAAGGCTATGCTATTCAAAGCGGATACTTAGATGCTTGACCCCACTGGCTCCACCCTCGGCACTCACTTCTCGGGGCAGCCAAGCATCAGTCCCCACGAAAACTCCTCGTGGAAAACTTTGTATCTCTACTAAGAACCGTATGTGTGTGGGCCGCTACCAGAGGTCCGATCTCCTGCCCCAACAACTAGAAGGATTTTGGGTTCTAAAACAAAAAGGTGCTAGTAAGGGCATCCGCTCATGTGGCCATACATGCGGCACTTTTAGCTCTGTAAATACAGAAGGCTCCTAGCCGGTATGGGTTATGCCCTACAAATGATCAAATAAATTTGATCAAACGGGTTTATGGGGAGACATAGTGTCGGTATGAACTAATCAGCACATGTTATCCATAGTTTTCACCATGAATACAGTTATTTATAGTGGTTTGGAAGAAGATGGCTTTTCTTTTGCTACCACTTGGGTCATTCTCTCCTCACTAGTAGTCCTAATGACCACACGGGGAGACAGGCCCTCTAAAGATGAAACAAAAAGAGCCTATTGTTCAAGACACAAAAGACAATGGTTCAATTTTAGTGCACCAATGGAAGTGTTTGCTAGTCTATGAGAACAAGACACACAATAAAGATCAAAAACCCTTGCCAAGGTCCTGCAACAAATATTTGTTAGTAGTTTGGATTGTTTCAAATGATCACCCCTTCCTCCAAGCACACAAGTTAGGTAAATTTTAGATCCAAAAGAGTTTGTGAAATAGGGGCCTTCAACAATGCATTTTGTTGACCAATTCAAAGATCCAATTCATCATAAAAAAAGACAAGCTGTAAAATTTTAAGAGATTTCCAGAAATGTAAGAAAATCCAAAAAAATTGCTAATTTGTTCCAAAAATTAATTTTTTATGAAAAATCATAAAAAATTCATATAAAATGAAAAATCAAACGAAAAAATCACAAATTTTTATTGGAGATTCCAGATGGTCTTCCAAACCTTCATAAAAAAATTTCTGCAACAAATCCAAGTAGTTTGTGAGATATGAGTAAAATAATGCAAAACCCTAATTTTCAAAAATTTGATTTTTGAGGAATTATTTTGCATCAAATTTAAAATTAAAAAGAACAGATATTCTATATAATTCTGAGATATTTCCAAAAATGTAATAAAATCTGAAAAATTCACTAATTTGCTCTCAAAATTAATTTTTTATTAAAAATCATAAAAAATTCATATAAAATGAAAATTTGATTCAAAAAATCTGAAATTTTTACCAAATACTTTTGATACTTTTATTAACCTACACAAAAAATTTGATGCTAAAATTCGAAGTCGTTTGTGATATCTAATCAAAATAAGGAAAAACCTTAATTTTTAAAGATCCAATTTTTTAGGAAATATTTTGCATCAAAATTAAAATCACAAAGAATAGATCCTCTGTATAATTATGTGAGATTTCCAAAAATGTAAGAAAATCCAAACAATTCACTCATTTTCTCTCAAAATTAATTTTTTATGAAAATCATAAAAAATTCATAGAAAATTAAAATATGCTCCAATAGATCTAAAAATAATTTTGAGAGCTCCTGATACTGTCTTCAACCTGTAAAAAACATTTGGTGCAAAATTTTCAAGCAGTTTGTGAGATATGGTCAAATCTCTCCAAGATCTTGATTTTGTGTCCAAAACCCTAGCTGCACAAGGTTATTCTCCAAATTGTTTTACAAAACAACAATATAGGGTTAGAAAAACTTGCAAAAAACACAGATCTAACAAAAATCCATGTCCCACTGGGTGTGCCAAAATGTATATGGTGAAAGTGGATTAACAACAATGTTGAAAGACTAAATAGATTCAACCACAAAACCCTAGCCTGACAACAACAAAGATCCACCATAACATATGAAGATTACCTAAGACAATGCAAATCAAATGAAATCATAAAGATTAAACCATCACATGTCCAATAGGGTTTGAATCTCCATTCTTCCTATCTCTATTGATCTTGCTTAATATATTTGCTCTCAAATTTTATGTGCACAAGAGCTCAACAAATAACGGAAATGTGGTTGCAAGTAGGATCGCATATGAAAGTGCAAAGCAGAGTCAGGGTTGAATGCATAGTGAGTTAGCCAGGGTTTGATAATGAAGGAAGCATCTCCTTATATAGAAGACACTATAAGAAATGGAGGGATAAGATTGAGAGGTGTAAAAGAGGTCGGCTATGATTAGAGGGTAGGTAAAGAAAATTATAAAATAATGAAAGGGGTGGGTAGTGTATGAATTAAGAGATGAATGACATGTGTCATGGGTAGAAAAGGTTAATGAATTAATTAAATAAATAAATATGTATTTAATTAATAGAAGAAGTGGGATCAATTAAATAAATAAGATATTTATTTAATTTAGGAAAAGAGATAATTTAAATAAATAAATGTATTTATTTAAATGAGAAATAAGACTAGAAGAGGATAAATGAGTTAATTAAATAAATAAAGATTTACTTAATTAATAGAAGAATTAGGATTAAAATAATTAAATAAATAAAGATATTTATTTAATTAGACATGACAATTTTAGGTGTCTACAGGTAGTTTGAGAGTTTGTTTTATCTCTTGGTTGTTAGATGTCAGCCTAGGTATAGAGTATGAGTTGGAACCTTGGTTCATCTCCTAGCATGGGGGGTGGTTCCTTGTTGGTTCCACATGGTCGGGTGGTTGATGCCTTCTGCCATTGGGATGATCTTCTTAGATGCTAGCATGCGTAGATTTGGATTTGATGCATCTTCTTATGCGAATGGATCTTGGAGCATATTCTTGTATCAATGTATCATTAAGATGTAAATATAATATATATTATGCACTCTTCTATCATGTAATCATATGTATTAGGACATGATGTTGTATGCCGGAAATGTGGGATCAACCTGCAATAGAGAAGAACACTTCAAACATACACATGAAAAATTGCATTAGAGTTAGAAATCAAAACAAAACAAAGCAAGTTAATGAATCAAAAATCTTTAAAATTGTTCCATTCTCCTCTACCTCTAAAGATCTCTAAGATTCAAGGTGTCCCTCACTTGGAAGAGCACTTGATCCTCAAGATGACAACCTAGAGAACGAGATTTAAATGATTCTAGGATCAAAATGGATGCAATTATGATCCTAGTGAATGATCTAGATATGAAACTAGATAATGATATGGTGCAAGATATTGATATGAAGCTAAAGCTAATATGAAAATGATACTAAAATGAAGCTAGCATGATATGAGATTAACAAGATATATCTAGGATTATAATGCTGTCAAAAAAGATCTAAAATGTTATTCTATCAAAGAGAGATAATGTGTTTAATGTTATGAGACTATAATGTAGATGCATAAAAACTTGATATGGAGAATGAAGAATGAGAGCTCTATTTGTAGGGAAAATAGGGCAATGGGGGGTTGGGATTGAATAATCTCAACAAGGGCTAGGATTGAGAGTTACTCAATCCATGTTTACAATTTTCACCAATGAAATGGTAACAATTATCAACAAGAGGTAGCTTGAGAGGAGATGCAAGAGGCATTAAATGCCCGAGAAGACATGAAGGTTACCTTAGGAGGTAAGGTTGAGGTTGGGTTAGGGTCATCCATTGGATAAAGCTTTTACCCAAGGGGTAAACTCTTGTGAAAGGGTTAATAGGATAACCAAGGTTAAAGCCATGAGTGCTTGATAAGACCCTTGGGTTAGATGAGGGTTAAGTTAGAGAGAAAGTCTCTAACCACGAGGGGAAGGTTGAGTTAACCATTAACGATTTGGAAGACTTTGGGGACAAATTTGTAAGAGTCCCTCCAAATTTGGGGGAGCTCAACAAGTTAGCTTGTTGAAGAAATATAGCCTTAAATGCATTTATAAGACTTTCCTCCAAACTTGAGAAGTGACTTCCTCAAATTTAGGGAAAGGACATGATTAGGAGTTGATTACGCCAATTAAGATGGTTTAGAAGAATCTAGAAGGCTCTAGAAGAGGTTTAGGAGGCAAGTGGGAGATGTAGGAAAATGCAAGTGGGTGAGGGAAAATAGGCAATTTTGATAAATAAAAGATTTGTTTTAGCCAAATAGGGGATGTAGCTTGCATTTGTAGGATTTTGCAAGTGGGAAGATTTTTAAATAAATTTAGATTTATTTAAATGCAAAAGGGGTTTTAATTAAATGTAGATTTAATTGAAATGGCTAGAGGGGGAATTTTAATTAAATGTAAATTTAATTAAATGGCTATGAGGGAGATTTCAATTAAATGTAAATTTAATTAAATGGCTAGGATAAAAGAAGGAAAATTTTAATCAAATCTTTGATTTGATTAATAGGCTAATTTAGAGAAATAGGGATATTAATTAAATCTTAATTTAATTAATTGGAAGAAATAGGGATAATTAAATGAATAAAATTCACTTAATTTGTTGTGCAACTTTTAGGTGTCTACATATGTAGTTAAGATTATGTTGGAAAGAGGAGATATTCATTGTATAAGTTATGTTGTAGAGAATGTACATGTAATAGGTTGTGTTCATTATTGTACTCTTTATGTATCTTGGATAATGCTCATTAAATGGAATAATGGAATTGGTTCTATGATTATGCATTTAGTGTTGTATGTTTTACTATTGTGATTTAAGGAAATATATTAGTAATGTGTTAAATAACATTGGAAACAAAATTATGGTGTTGTGATGTTGAATAAGTGATTGGGGTTATGAACATTTGGGATTAGTGCTTTAAAATGAACCTAATGGGGTTTAAATGGTTTTGCATTGTAATGAATGTATTCATGATAGGTGGATTAGTAAATGATCACACATATATGCATGGGAAGAGTAAATGTTAGTAGGATAGTGTGCATCAAAATATGAAAGTAATTATCATATCATGTTTATAATGAAATGTTCTCGGTAAGGTTTGTGTTATGGATATATTAGGTAATGATGTTGAGATACCCTAGGGAAGAATGGAAGTATGCATTTATATGTTAGTATCATGTTGTTATTTTCGCTTGCGTGATATGACCATGTGTTTATGTTATTTAGTTCATGTGCATATTTATGGATGGATAGTTAGATGCATACGTATTTTGTAATCTTATAAGTGGTATTAGTTGATGTTAATTTTTTTTTTGTCTCCATTAGTATGTTAGATATGTTTATTTCTCTAGGGTATTTTGGTGGGCATTACATAAATAAAATAGATAAATAAAAAGGGGTAAATAGTAAAAATAAACCAAATACCAATAAATAAACAAACAAACAAACAAATAAACCATAAGCACAAATAAATATAAACACCCAATTAAACCCACAAAATAAACATTAATAAATAAATAAATAATTAAATAATATTATCTCATAAGCACAACTCCCAACAAGGCCAATCACAACCAGGAGTAAGTAAATAAATGATAACAAATAAATATTCAATAAATAAATAAGGAATAAACAAATAATTAAATGTACGGATAAATATAAATGCTCTAGCTAATATAATTTAAACTCAATACCATTTATATCTCCCACATACATATAAAATATAATAAACAAGTAAATAAATAATATTTCATGCATAATTATAAATGCCAAATATTATGATCCACAAAACAACATTAATAAATAATAACCCTCAATAATTAAATATGTCATTACACTTAAATATCAATGCATTCATTAATTTAATTTAATATCAATAAATTATATAAATCAATGAATTATTAATTAATTAATAATCACAACTCCACAAAGGAACCCGACATAAGGTCGAATCAACATACCACACGACACCTACAAGACAACTCAAGCCAAGACACTAAACTAACAAGGTATCAACTTAATCCTAGAGTGTGTAGTAGGAACTCATATCACCTACGATCAACTTGTCATTGGGAATAAAGACATGCTCAGACTTGTGAAGCCATGTGGAATCGATGTCTAGTACCTACAAACCTGTAACCACTAATATATATGAAATGATAGGTGAAAGAGTCACAACATCATACCATACTCTGAGGCGAGTGGTATGGCATCGTCTCTTTCATTGACGCAGTAGTAAAAGATTCATGACAACATAACATCATCTTCATCATCATTACCCAATATAAACATGAACTGAGGTTAGCACAACCAAGATACCATCATATCATCATAAACAAATATAAACCTCACATGCATAATGAGTGCATATAAATCACCAATCCTAGGTCCCTCATCATAATAGTCATGAATATATGTCATCCACATATCACCATAGTGTCTCATCCATCAATATGAAATGTCTAGCACAAGATAAATCATCATAAGGAATAATCATGAACCACATTTCCTAAATGGTGTAGTAGTCACAAAGCTCGGCATAGTCCTAACTTTAATAATCAAACTAAATCTTTGAGTCAACATAGTAATCATAATGAATCTACAATTGTCAAACAAAATATCAATATTAAAAATGAAACATGAGGCATCAAGGACATTAACAAATCCAAAAGTATTTATCACATCCTCTCATAAAGGATGAATTGGGGAGGGGCATTGCAGAACACACACATCAATTATTTTCCATATTAGCTTCAAATTGAATAAAAATTTATCATACAAAGTGTTTCAATTGAAAAATAGTTATGCAACTTAGAATAGTCACTCCTCTTATTGAATATATCCCATAATTATAATTTTTTTTAACTAGATCCAATCATGGACTAAAAAGTTTATCCATTTTACAAAATTACGAGTCTGTTATATAGAAAAAGAAAACAATGTCAACCTAAGGACCTAATAACAACTTTTGTTTTGCATTTTGATTTTTCACTAGACAAAAGCTACTTGGGAACTTGTGCCCATATTAATATAATATTTTGCATTTGAAAATACATTAAAAGATCACATGTTTCTAATGAAAATTCTTGGGAAATTGTGCTCCAATCTTGATACTTGAGCTACCTAATTGGACCATAATTTTTGCACCACTTCAAAACTGCCAAAATCAAGTCACTTGTAGAGTTGTATCTCATCTATTGGAATTTCATGTCTGATTGAAATGCAGACATGCTTAAGCTCCATATTTCTCCTACTATGACACATACATCTTCTCATGTGGCCATTGGAACTCTTGAATTATCTTATTGATTTTTCCATTATGTTTAGCATATTTAGCATCCAAAATTGCCCTAGTTTCTTTACTAAAACCATAAAAATATCTTCAAGGATACATACATCTCATCCAGTGTAGAGTTAACATACTCATATTTAATTCATCATTTGCACATATAGAGGATACAAGATTTGGGCCTATGTTGCCAAATTCATCCTTCCATTTCTCTAAGGTTTTAGCTTGACCTTATTCATCATTGATCCCATGCATCACCTTTATCTCAACTAAAGCAATTAATTTGAGCTTGTCTCTAAATTAATTTTCAAGCTTCATCATGTAGGCTATTGCCTCCTCAATAATCTCCATCATTTCACTAGTTACCTTTATTTTTTCAAGTGTGTCAAGATCAAACCTAGACACCTTGGCAATTTGCCTTATTATTGAGTCCTTGGCATCCACCTATCTTTTAGTGTTTTTATGTTGTCATAATCCAATTCAAGTTTAGATAAGGAATATTTCAAATCCACATATGCTTTCTATGTATTATCTAATTTGCCAATTATTTTAGATAACTTGTGGTTGACCAAGTCTGACACCACCTTACCAATGATCTAAGTTTTGTGTTTTTTGGCTCCTTTGATCTACTCCAATTCTTTAATCTCTACAAAAAATGATTCCATTTATAATGAAAATGTTTTTTTTGAGCTTAAAGGGCTTGAAATGACTGACACGAGTGCACTTGTTATTGCCAATTCTCTAGACGTTAATTGATTAAGTTCAGTCACCACTTGCATATACTATTGATCCAATTCATCATGTTTTACTTGCAATTTCTTGAATATGGCCTCACTAAACAATGAGATAGTTTTATAGTGACATGTTCATCAAACAACACCTTATGCAAAAAAGGAGGCCTCCTAATAATTACTCACCATGGTATGGTTGATGAAACCCTTAGGATCAAAGACCCTTGTGCACTCAAAGGACATCTTGTAAGACTACAATATGGGATAAGATCAAACCATCCTTATTTGTTTCCAAAAGTCTAAAAAATTGAGAGAAGTGGGGAAGAAAGACCCCTTCTTCCATCCTCTTAGGTGAATCTTATTTGACTTATTCAATTGCTAGATGATTTCTAGATATTATCTTGGCAAAAAATGTGGCTTCATAGAACTTCATACACTCTAAAGGCAATAGTGTAGGTATGTAAAAACCAATTATCCCAATTATGTGTAATCTCATAATTTGAGGTTCTCTCTATAGGCCTTAATAAATCCTTGATTTCCTTTGGGAAATTGACCTACTTTTCACCAAAATAGCCTAGAGGCTTTCTCAGAAAATCTTCTTCAAAAATCACAAAGCTAACATTTTCACATTCTCAGTCCCAAATGTATGTCTAATATTAAATAAAGAGGGGAACCTTATTTTAAGAAATATCTCTAACCTACATACTTTTATCCCATACATCCCTACCAACATACAAAAACATATGACACAATAGGGAGCACCATTTGAAATTAAACTTCTTATCATTGTCCTTAATAACCACCATTTGTTTATGCATCTTCTCTGCTATAAATGCAGAGAATTCAAATTCTATGTTTACCATTAAATCTTATATGTCTACAACAATATACATTAAATATACGGGCCCCTTCAACTCTGCATCTTCTCTCACTATTTGGCACGAGGAATTATATGTCTTAATAAAATGGTTTTCAAAGGTGTCCAACTTAAAGGGATCCTTCTCAAATTTTGAGATCTTGATACGTTTCTTGTCTAATTTTTTTATTTCATGCCTTGTATATAGATAGACCTTTAAATATCCTTATGTGCCTAAATTTTCTCTTTGAAAGCATCAAAATTTACTACCTTGTTTGCTGCCATATTTAGACCAAAGACATCTAAAATGAAATCTTTTGGAAAATAGATCATTTGAGCTCCATTTATTGCCAATACTCTCCTTGTTTGCATATCATATCCTTTGGCAATTTCTCTGAAAAAATAAACATCAACAAACACATTTGGCACCATTAATTTTCCCAAATCCAACACCCAGGTATTATGAAGAGGGAAGTGAGCCAACCTTTTTTGTACCAATGCTTTGACAATGACCACCTAGTCATTAGTAAGTTTGCATCTCGACAATCTCCTAGACAATTAATCAACTTGACACTTGGACCTCCCAGGTTGTATACATTGGCATGTCTTTTCAATGATCTGGGACATTACATGGAAATATCTTCTCCAAGTCCCCTTTTTTCTATTAAAGATTGTCTAACTAATTGTAATAGTGAAAAATTAGGGTTTCCACCACTAGATGTATTAGAATCCCTTAATTTTTGCTTAGGAACCACTACATTAAAGGGGTGAATCCAATAGATCTAGCCTCAAATAAGCAAGGATAGGGTTGAGAATTCTGATTAGATTCATTGGTTAATATTTGAATACCCTCTTCTTGAGTTGAATTGTGAAAATGTTGAAATTAAGGTAAATGTGTTGGAATTGAAGTAATTATGCATAAATAGTGAGCTACAGTTGTCAAACAGAGCCACAAACTTGGATATGAGCAATATGAGAGTGTTCAGATTTTCTCCCTAAAGGTTGTCCTGAATTGTCAGGACCAGAATGCCCGTTGCTTTGGTCCTCCACACTTTTCGTCATCCAAAGGGGAACCTGTTTGTCTCTACACGAATTATGTTGATCCTAAAAGTTACAGCTTTGCACCTATTCATGTGCATAGTAGAGAAGGGAAAATAGTTGGGAATAGGGGTTTGCCTAAGTCAAACCCCAGTTTAGGAATTAACCTTGAATGAATAAATACAAACACTGTAATAAATGATGGAAAGATATACCTCATATCTGCAATTGTTGATGATGATGCTCTTCTTATTGAATGTAATCAAATGTGTTGTATGAAATTGCATTGACATGACAAAACTCTAATCACACACACATTCTTGCATATGAATGATGTAATTTTGCTCCACAATGATTGAATGAAGGATATGCAGCCTTGAAGATATCTAAAAAATGATTGACGATGAATGCTTCACAGATGCAAGGATACTTGATTTCTTGGAGATGGAGACTTATGATGCTTGTATGGAATTTGGTTGATCAAATATATTTATATAGAGGTGTCTAGACCATTTATTGACTAGGCCGACCTCCAGCGGTCATGCAGAGACACAAAGTTGAATTACTGTTGGAGAAGTGAGACCCTTGCCCCATTTGAAATAGGCCCCAACTAAGAAGGACTAGGGAATGGGAGCTCTAGTCTTAGGACTAGCGTGCTAGAACCTTGGTCCTTCTTAGTTAGGAACCTTAATTTAGCCCTAGGGAGAAGGATACAACTCTGGGTAGTCAACTAGTGGGTGTACATGGTATCAGAATTGGAGAGTTAGCACAAATTGGACCTAAATAGGAGATGAGGGGAGACACGCTAGAGTAGGGGCACAAACATGAGGTGTAAATTGGATTGACGACAATTTACAATTCTACACTAATCTGCTCATTTTCATAGATTAAACATAGACTTACGGTTTTTGGTTATAATTAGTGTTTACTAATTTCAGTTCAACTCAATTCTTCAACAAAACTAGTTTTTACTAGTAATTACAAGTCTAGAAACATCAAAATTAGCAATATCAAGTGAAGTTGAGCTTGGCATGACCACTTACACCAATTCGCAATAAACCCTAGTTTAAACAAAAACTGTTTAGAGAGCTCAAATCACAAAAAAAAATTAATTGCAATCAAAAGTATTTGTTGGAGTGGTCTTAGGAATGTATTTAATTCCTTCAAATAGCCAAAAATCTAACCAGAACAATTCATTTCACCATTACTACTTGCATGCTCAAACACTGACTCTAGAATTAGCCATTCTAAACATTGAACGTGAGTCGTAGATTTGATCAAATTGCAACAAGATTGATGACTAGGATTGGTCAATAAAGATTTGAAAAATCCTCGCATGCTTTGAAAATACTTGGACCAATCAGAGCACACAATGTGAGACAATAATTTTCATGGTAGCCAATAGTCAGTGCCAAGTGTTGTAATTTTGTGTTCTCATAGTTGAATTTGGGACCCATCATTTGGACACCGTGGGATCACAATAAGATCTTCTTTAGTTTATAGGCCATAAGGGGCCTAATCCACTTGGCATGATCCTACAATAACACATAGCTGAGTGGACTCCAACACTTCTAACATCATGGGGCCATACAACCAAGAAAATGATGTTGAATCAGACATAGTGCTTACGGTTTGTTGGGGACTACCGAACAAATGAGAACATATCTCTGGACCCTGTGGGTGCATGCTAGCCATTGATTTTAGTCCTTATCACATAGGCCTATAGGACATAGGAAAAAATAAAATTGAATTGGGCCGACCAATTACTAAGTAAAGGAGACGATAAAATATGACTCTTTGACACTTAAAGTTGTAGCTTAAGAGCAAGTGACTGGGCATAACAAGTCAACTGAGAAACATTACATAGGGTTTAGGGATTTTAGGAAAGATTTCCTAGGACAAGGGTTTCCATATCTAGGTAAATTTTTGCTAGGCTTGACAAACCAAAGAACCTAGAAAATTTGTAGAGTTCCTATCACTTAGTATTAGAAAATAAATGAGGTCTCAATTGTGAAGTTTTGAGGCATATAGTTTTATCCTAGCACTTGTTTGTATGTGTGTAAGCTTCAATCTATTAAAGCAATCAAATATTTAATGGTTAAGGTTAGCTGGTTGAGTGGGTTTTTAGATTATTGAGTTTCTCTTAAAACTGCATACATGAAGCATGACATTAGATGTGTGGTTACATACACACATCAAGAGTGCATTGGAGGAGCAAGTGATATTTTTCAAGTATTCATGAAAACTTTGTAAGTGCACTATAATGTTTTCTTATTTAAAAATAGACAAAGTGTGGATTCTTTTGGAGGTTTTCTTTTTATTCTCTCTATGAGGTTTTTCCAAAGATATATCGTGTGCTATCTTATGGGTTGTTTATGTGATCTTTACATTATGGTTATTTTGTAAGCTTGTGTGCATGTTTTATCTCATGGGGTTATATACAAAATGGATTGAGATTCTAAGTATCAAGCACTAATTTTGTAACAAGTGGCATTAGCGCTTCATTCATGGTCAAAGGAGGTGAGAGCTCCTAGATTTTGTATACAAATTATTTGAGTAGTTTGGTGCAAAGTTGGATCCATGAAATTCCAAGAAATATTTGGGATATTTTAAGGCATGAGAGTTAATTGTAGATCTAGGGTTTGAAAAATGTTTGGCAAAAGGAGTTTTTTGGCTGTACTTTATATAAGATTTTTTAGGAGAATGTAGTGCCCCTCCATGATTCATACTCTGATATTTATGATAGATACTAGTCAACTCTTTTCATGTCTTGATAATTCTTTGTGATAATACATTCGCTACCTTTGATGGACTTTGTGATAATACATTCGCTACCTTTGATACGGTTCATATTTACTACTTGTGGTATTATATCTTGTGCTAACCCTGATTCAAATAATCTCATTGGATATGGAAGATGGTTGTTTGATTATGTTATATACATGATTATGATATTTTATTGTCTATAAGTGTGTAAGGGATGATATCTATCACATCACTTATCATGATATATCATAATGAGTATACACACACATATATACATATGTATGTGTATACACATGTATATACATATGTATGTGTATACACATATATATGTATATGTATATCTATATATGTATGTATGCATATGTATATATACATGTATGCATATGCATATATATATATATATATATATACACGTACATATGTATATATATTATGTGTGTGTGTATGTATATATATACATACATATATATACATATATATATACATACATACATACATACATACATATATATGTATATGTATATACATATACATACATATATATATACATATATACATACACATACACACACACACACACACACACACACACACACACACACACACACACACACACACAAACACACACACACACACACATGCACACATGTTTTGTCTAATGTTGACGTTGTGTAGGAGTACAGGTACTAAGCACCAACTCCACTTGGTTCCACAGGTTTGAGCATGCCTCCTTTCCCAATGGTAATTGATCGAAGGTGACACTAAGGCTCTACCACATCTAACCCTAGTCCATGTCTTTGGTTTTGTTCTTTTGTCTTGATTGCATTATCATTGACCTAATCTTTTTTCAGGATGTGTGGTCTTGTGGATGGTTATGTGAGTAGTTATGCTTTAAATCCTTTTTATTTTATTTTAATTTATTTAAGATTCGTTATGTTATAAAGTTAAGTATTATTAATATTAATTCATTATATAAATTAAGTGTTTATTACATAAGATAAGGTGTATTTATAGTAATAATATCCTTTGTATTAAATTATGTGTGTATTTTGGTGAAGTGGTATTGAATACTATATATTTGTGTTTCCTATTTTCCATCATATTTTCTAGGAGGAAATTATATGATAAATTATTATGTTTTCTTCGTGGCATTAAATATTTATAAGCATAAAATAAATCTTTGTGGGTTATTATGGTATATGACTATTATTATGTGAGTTTGGATTATATGATTTAATTTTTAATTTTGATTGGCTAAGGGAAATTGGTTGTTTCCCGTACAAACACCAACTCCCATTTTGCGAATGGTATTTTTTGAGGAAATGAGATGGTTTTGGGGTTGATTGTTGTTGTAAAAATTCTTTGATTTTGGGGTGATATTATGAGAAGCATTTGCAGCTCTATTTGTGTTGAATTTCAAGGATTTTGGAGAGGGTTTTTGTGAGGATTGTAAAGAGATTTTGAGTGGCTTTTGTTGGATATTGGTTGTTGTGGATTTTGTGATTGGAAAGATTTCTTGATTGGCTGGATTTTCTATTTGTGTGGAGTTTGTATGTCCAGGAGTTGTTCTTCCTTCTTTCCTTATCCATTTACTTCAATTTCCAGGTTGGATTCTTTTTCCTATTTGATTTTATGAATACAAATGAGTATTGGATTTAAAAATATTGTAATCTCTATGTTTATTGTATCATAGTTTCATTATGGAAAGGTATTGCAATTGTTGTTATTTGTTTGATTGGTTATTGAACTAGGTGTTCTATACATTTTTCTATATTTTTTTTTTAAGTTTGCCTCTTGGAGTTTTGTTTTTTTTATCTTGGGGCTAATCAGTTAGTATTTCTAAGAAGGGAACTCACCCATCTCAAATGGGTCTGAGTTAGATTTTGCATTTTTAATTGTTTGGTTATCGAGAAATGAACCCGAACTTGACCTAGGCTCTATGTCCTTGTTCTATTTCAAAAGTGCTAAAAGATGTTGAAAAATAACTAAAAGATGTTGTAAAAGCATTAAAATATGTTGCAAAAGCACAATTTTAGGGTTAAATGCATAGAAACCCTAGTTTGACACCCAGATCAGTTTTTAGTAGTTTGTGTCAGTCCAGTGCTGGGAAAATGGTGTCTCAACCTTGCATTTACATGAGGTTACTATTTATATTAAGTTTTCATTTGAGCACGAAATGGTTCAAAATTTTCCCTGAAGCTTCGGATTGTCTAGATAAGCATGCCGATAAATTTTCATCTTAAGATCACGACTACTTTTGAAGATATTAAAGTTTTTGTTTTGGAAGGTGTAATGAAAGGTTTAAATTTAATCTTGCGTCCTTTAGACCCTCCAAAATACCCTGAAAAGTGGATGTAACTGACATAGTGGGTTACGAGGTGATAAAGCACATCATGAACTTTTCGGCGCTTTACACGGCTCTTTGACAGTTTGGACTCTTGAAATAGGATATAAAAATACATCAGACACATAAATGAGTTGTAAAAGAGAGGTACAGGTGTTGATGTGTGTTTTGACACATCATAGGGCATCTAGATTAGAGGTAAGGTAGTCTCTACTTTATTGGGTGGTTTTAGCCCATGGTTTTGTAATATCGTTTGACGGTTTCTTGTATTGTATCTCCCATATATGAGGTGTGTGAGATAGTGGTTGTGTGTGAGAGTCTAATAGCTATTGAGTTGCCTCTGAATCTCTAATTTGTGGTACTCCTATGAATAGATTTCTCTACAAGTATATTGTAATCTATTATTGATTTTTGAATAATATATTGGGAAGCTTTTGGAGTTTGAGTTTTTTCTCCTGAAAGGGTTTTCCCCATGTAAATCATTGTATTGTGGTATGCATGTTGTTATGTCTATTTTTGTTAAGTTTCTGTAACTGTTGTAATGATCTATAATTTTTTTTGCATTATACTCCTCTCAAGGTTAGTGTAGAAAGTTTTTCCGCTACTTAACTTCCTTACAAGTGGTATCAAAGCCTGATCACCTTTGGTATCAATTGTGGGTTATTGGGTTTTTTAAAGCTATCTAGATTTGAGTGGGAGCTTGTGTAGATGATACTTGATCTTGTTGCAGAAGTTTTTAGATGGCAAGTTCATCAAGGAGAATAGAGGTGGAGAAATTTTTTGGAAGTAATTTTGAGATGTGGAAGTTGAAGATAGAAGATCTGCTAATAGATCAAGATCTATGGGATGTTGTTGATGAAAATATCACAAGACCTGCAGATCCTACTATAGCTGCTCAATATGATGTTATGGACTGAAGATCCAAGGGTTTGATTAGATTATGCTTGTAAAACTCTAACCCGATCAATGCCCATGAAGAGAACTCTACAAAGAAGCTATGGATTAAGCTTGGTGAAATGTATCAAGCAAAATCTTTATTGAATCAAATTTTCTTGAGGAAGAAATTGTATTCCTTGAGAATGGAAGAGGGTGGATGAATTACAAATCACCTAGAATCATTTAATATGTTGGTGGCTCAATTGGTATTTGTTGGTGTTAATATGGACAAAGATGAGAAACGTCGGATCTTCCTTTGTTTTTGCTTGATTCATGAGATTCTCTTGTTATGGCTACTGGTAGTACTTCTGTTATTTTGAAGTTTGAAGATGTGGTGGGTTCCCTACTTGGTGAAGAGATGTAGAGGAAGGTATTCATAAGTTTTAAGGAAGACCTAACTATTCATAGAAGATCTAAGGAAAAAGGCAAGAAGAATGAGAAGCGCAATAAGTTGAAATATAGAGGGAGATAGAAATCTCCTGGAAAGTCCAAAGTCATTTGCTAGAATTGCGGTAAATCAGGTCACATCTGTAAGGACTTCAAAGAATAAAAGAAGAAGAAAAAGAAGATGTTTGATTATGATTGTGATTCCAAGAAGGAATATGGTGATGCATTCATTGCAACTTTGGCTAATCATGCAGATAATGATGCATGGTTAATTGACTTAGATGCATCTTTTCATATGACTTCCAATAGAGATTGGTTTTCTGAATTTGAAGAATTTAACGAAGGTAAGGTATACTTGGGTGATGATTCACATTTAGATATTGTTGGTCATGGTAAAGTTAGGATCGGGTTTCTTGATGGTAGAATAAAAAGGATTAGTGGTGTGTTGTATATCCCTAGATTAAAATAAAATTTATTATTTGTTAGAAAATTGATAGATGTGGTGTGGAGGTAGTCTTTCCTGATGCAGGATGTAAGATTATTAAGGGTGCTATGGTGATTTCTAGAGGTGTCAGGTTCGACACTTTGTATAAGTTAAAGGCATACACTATTGAGTGTAATAACACTTCTGTTAAAAGCAAATCTGTGGATACTTCGTCAAAATATTTGAGAGTTTCACCTTCAGTGGATGGAAATGGCTTTTGGGTATCTAAGGGTGCTCTTAGTTTTGAAGAAAATTTACCTGCAGAGAAGACTATGTTATGACACCAGAGACTTGGCCACATTGGAGAAAAGGGTCTAAGGACCTTGAAAAATAAAAAACCTTGTTGAAGGCTTGAATGATTGTAATCTTGACTTTGATTTCTGCGAGCATTGCATTTATGAAAAATAAAACCGCATTCAATTTTACTCGAGTTCTCATAAATCTTGTGGTATTTTGGATCTTATTCATTCTAATGTGTTTTGTCTTGTAGATGTTTCTTGTATTGGAAAATACACATTATGTTTATTTTATTAATGATTTTAGTAAAAGGACATGGGTATACTCTCTAAAGAGTAAATCTAAAGTTTACGGTTGATTTAAAAAATTTAAAGCAATGGTTGAATTGCAAATTGGAAAGAAAATAAAATGTTTGAGGACTGAAAATGGTTGTGAATTTTGTTCTAATGATTTTGATAGATTCTGTAAATATTGTGGCATTAATAGAAAAAATATAACTCCATATTCTCCACAATAGAATGGTGTTGCAAAAAGAAAGAACAAGACACTGATGGAGAAGGCTAGGAGTATGTTGAGTGGTGCTGGTCTAGAACAAAATATGTGGGCTGAAGCTATTGCCACTACTTTCTACCTGATTAAGAAGTCTCCTACATCAACTCTTGTTGTAAAACACCTATGGAATCATGGTCGGAACACAGGCCTTCATTGAGACATATTAGAGTTTTTGGTTGCGAGACATATGCACATGTGCCAAAGGAGAAGCGAACAACATTGGAGAACAAGGTTGCGAAATGTATCTTCATCGGATATAGTTATGGTGTGAAAGGATACAAGCTTTGGGACCCTATTGCATAGAAGGTAATAAATAGTAGAAGTGTTATTTTTAGAGAAATTAAGTCTCCTTTTGTTACATTGTAGCTAGAACAGACACCAATAAGAAGATGCAATTCAATTCCCTAATACGCTTGAAAGAGTTGAATCGAGACCACTTGATAGGCAAGAAGTTGAGGAGAGCTCATCTAGCTCTGAATCTTTAGAAGAGGAGGAAGAACCTCCAACTTAGCTTGTTTGAAGATCTACAAGACATAGACAACCACCTGAAAGGTATTCACCTAATAATTGGAGATGTATTTTTTATTTGACTACTAATGTGGATGAACCTATATCTATAGAAAAGGCATTAGGTATGAATGATGTAGAATCTTGCTATGGAAGAAGAAATGACAATTTTGAAAAAGAATGATACATGGGATCTTGTACCATTGCTTGAAGGATGGAAACCTGTTGGTTGTAAATGGGTGTTCAAGAAAAATATTGGTTTAGATGGAGGCATTGAGAAGTATAAAGCAAGGCTAGTTGCAAAAGGACACTCTGAGGATGAGGGTGTTGATTATGGTGAGATATTTTTTCCTATTGCAAAAATGACATCCATTAGATTTTTTCTTTCTAATGCTTCTGCTTACAATTTAGAGGTTGAGAAAATTGGTGTGAAAACTATTTTCCTTCATGGTGATTTGGAGGAAGATATTTAACTGACATGGCCATAGCACTGTGTGGTGAAAGGTAAAAGTAATTTAGTCTGTAAATTAAAGAAATTTTTGTATGGCCTCAAACAGAGTCCTAGGATGTTGTACTATAAATTTGATACATATGTGTTGAGTTTGAGATTTGAACATTCTAAATCAGATCACTGTGTTTATTATAAATCAAATGGTGATTATTTCCTGTACATTGCATTATATGTTGATGATGTGTTATTCACTGGTAAAGGGAAATGTATGATTTTGGAATTAAAGTCTCATCTTGCTGCTAAATTTGAAATGAAAGATCTTGGTGCAGTGAAACACATTCTTGGGATGGAAATTAGAAGAGATATAAAGCTATGGCTAGGCTAGAGTAAGTATGTGAAGTCATTTGACAAAGGTTCAACATGCAGGATTGTAGACCATTGTGTGCTCTTTTTATAGTCAGAACATAACTATCTATTTTAGATTATCTTACATCTCCATCAGAGATGTAAGACATGAGAAGTCTACCTTACCAGAGTGTAGTTGGAAGTTTGATGTATGCTATGGTATGTACTAGACTAGACATTACTTCTGAGTTCTTTCTAGATATATGTCTAATCTTGGTAGAGTTCATTGCGATGCGGTCAAAAGAGCCTTCAAATATTTGAAGGGTACCTTAGAGTATTCTTTGTTTTATCATGGTAATTTTGTAGGAGACATGATTTTTCTTGATGTTCATGGTTATGTGGATTCAAATTGGGTAGGTGATATTGATAGCAGAATACCCACTAGTGCTTATGTGTTTACTTTATTTGGTGGTGCAATTAGTTGGATGAGTAAGTGACAAGTTGTGGTTTATTTGTCCACTACAAAAGAAAAGTATACGACAAATACTCATGCTTATAAAGAAGCCATTTGGCTTAAAAGACTGTGTTCAGATATTGGAATAAAACAAGGTGCAGTGACAGTTTATTGTGACAATCAAAGTGTGATTTGCCTAGCTAAGAACTCAACATTTCGTGCCCGAACCAAACACATTGATGTCGAGTATGAAGTTGGTTAAGGTAGAGACTTTGATGAATGTTGCAAATTATTTAACTAAGGTTGTGAGCACAGAGAAGTTCAGATGGTGTTTGGAGTCTATGGGCCTCATGGCCCCTAGCAATTAATTTATTGTGTATATATTGCCTTTTCTCTTGCAAGGTGTTCGACAAGTGGGATAATGTTGAGAAAATGGTGTCTCAACCTTCCATTTACATGAGGTTATTATTTATAGTAAGTTTTAATTTGAGCATAAAACATTGCGAAATTTTCCCCAAAGCTTTGGATTAGCTAGATAAGAATGTTAGTAAACTTTCATTGCAAGATAATAGGTAGTTTTGAAGATATTAAAGTTTTCATTTTGGAAGGTGCAATGAAAGGTTTAAATTTATTTTTTTTATGAATTTATAACTTCTAAAACACCCTAAAACATGGACATAAATTTCTTATCTGGTTGTGAGGTGATAGATAACCTCGCGAGCTTTCTGACGCTTCAAACAATTTGTCAATCAGACACCTGATTCACAAGTTATGGCCTCCGGAAGTTTGGACTCCTGAAATAGGAAATATAATAATACATCAGACACATAAATGAGTTGTAAAAGGGAGGTGCACATTTTGACGTGTGTTTTGACACATAATAGGACATCTATATTGGAGATAAGGTCGGTTCTAATTTATTGGGTGATTTAGCCCATAGTTTTGTAATACTGTTTGGCGGTTCCTTGTAGTGCATCTCCTAAATATGAGGTACGTAAGATAGAGGTTGTGTGTGAGAGTCTAATATCTATTGAGTTACCGTTGAATCTCTAATTGGTGGTACTCTTGTGAAGAGCTTTCTCTATAAGTATATTGTAATATGTTATTGAAATCTGAATAATATATTGGGCGGCTTTTGGAGTGTGGTGTTTTTCTCTCGAAAGGCTTTTCCCCATGTAAATCACTGTGTTGTGGTATGCATGTCATTATGTCTATTTCTAGTAAGTTTTTGTAACTGTTGTAAAGATCTTTATTTTTCATTATCCTCCTCTCAAGGTTGGTGTAGGAAGTTGTTCCGCTACTTAACTTCCTTACATATGAGTCAGTCCAGAGGCTGGTTCTTGGGTCTGTAAACTTCTCTTATGCATTTCCAAGGGATGAATGATTGTTTTGAGATGGATTCATGTATCTCCTTTTAGTTTTATGTATTCATTCATTATGGTTCATTGATTCTACATTATTGATTATGTCTTGAGGGCAATTTGGATAAAAGAATGATATGTTGATCAGAAAGTAAATTATGGTTCAGATTCTGATATAGAAGCAATTTGGTGTGAGTTATATGATGCTTCATGAGCTCTTGTATGTTTATGTTTGATGCTAATAACCTTAGGCTATGGGTGTCTAGGTACATGTTAGGGGGAGTGGCTTCCAAGTGGGCGTCGGGGCCCTAAGTGGCTACTAGGAGATCTCATTGAAATTTTCCTTAACAAGTGATAACTTAGCTACATGTATTAGGGGGTAAGTTTTATTTCACATTAAAAAATGATGATGCCCCACTCATATCCTAGAGTGCTCATATAGACTTAAGATGAGATTTGGGAAGGCCTATTGGCAAGACCGTACCTCCTTGTCCTCACGAGAGGTGGTTTCGATTATGCATGGGTGTCATATGGGCACCGGGGCAAAGAGGGCTTCTATTATAACTAATGGTGATGATATGTGATGAAACTCTTCCTTAAGTGTATCCTAGGACCTTAACCTATGTGTTGTGCAGAAGCCTCTGGTAGTCAGTGTTTTGTATTGTCCTAGTCCTTATGTTTATCGCATTCGTGTATTCATTGTATTTCTATGGATGTGTTAGTGTCAACCTTAGTGGTATGTTTTGTGTGTGAGGCCTTATTTCATTCTCCAGAGCACAAGGGGTGGACCTTTGGGTTCCACATGGTTGGGTGGTTGATTATTTCTTCCATTCGGATTTTGTTGTTATGTTTGTGAGCTTCATGGATGGACTATGCCTTCTTCAGTTGCAAGTGTTTTGGAATCAGGATGCAAGTTGTATTATCTTATGTAATGATTCATTCATTTAACTAGAATAGGTTTACATCTATTTTCATTATGTAATAAGAACACTCTCTTGAGAGGAATATGCAATGTAAATTGAATGTAATAACGATAACTATGTGATTGTTTTATGAGTTTAGATAATACAGTGTTGGTACCGTCTATCCTTTATGAATGATTAGATTCTTGGTGAGTAAGATTTTAGTTGTAATGCATAAAATGATACTTCATGAGCATAGCATCATTTATTAACTTTAGTTGTTATGGTTATATGATAATGTGGAAAGTAAACTTAGGAACATTTGGATTTTGGGATTTAAAATGAACCTATTTTCTAGGAATAATCATGTTGCTTAGTCATTATATGATATCATTTATATGTTAAAATTAATATGTGTATGTTAAGGAAGTATGTTATGTAATGGTTAGATTAGATTTGATTCTTATGCCTTAGTATTTGATAGTGTTACCTTGTAGCGACATTAGGGAACCTTAGAGGACATACGTGTTATTGTTAAGTTGTTTTCGCTTTTTCTTAGATAAGTTGTTCTCAGGTTTAATATTATGTTATTCATTATTATAGTTTAATGAGTTAATGTATCTCTTTAGGGAAAAAAATATGTTTGTCTCCTTAAGTTTAGTTAGTTAGATGTGATATCCTTGGGGTTCCTTAGTGGGGTGTTACAAAGAAGTTTTATAAATGATCTCTTGAGAAAAAGAAGACCTCACTATTGGATTCAAAAGGAGCCAAAAAATAATAATTAACACAAAATTTGACCTATTTTGATTATTGTGAATAAAGATTAAAAAATTCTCCTCTTGTCCTAAGTTGTATTGTTGTACAATCATCATCTACATAGAAAATATATATATAGGCTTGTAAAACCCTCATGTCTTTTTCCACATAGCACAACAATGCTAGTATGGCTCTATCAAGCCACTAGTAGCTTGTTAGTTTCCACCTCCAAGTGTCAAGCCAATAGGGCTTGGGCCACCAATCCTAGCGCCCCAATCATTTGGGTCCACAATCACAATCCTTACCAGTAATTTTAAGTTTAAGAATAAAAAATAAATTAAAAAAATATAGAATTTGTCTCTTAATCCGAACCCACATGTCACCACTTCATAGAGGGCCACTTGCACACTGAATATTAATGCAAAATGATATCAACAATCTATATGGACTATAAACATAGGTACCTAAGGTCTCTTTGTTCCCTAATTGAACAATTTTCTTTTGAAGTCCATAACTTCCACCCATAATTTTTTTCTTTCCATAGTCATCAAAAACTCTCTGAGCACTACATAATGGAATAGTTTTGGTCATTAGATTTTTTTTTTAGTGTTAGAATATGATGCTTGAAGCTAGACTTTATTGTGATACAATTAAATGGTCATAAACTTTACATACGAAATTATATTTTCAATTTTGAATAGGCATCAGAGAGAATTTACAATGTATTACATAGTGGATGAGGTTGATTTTCACTTGGATGAGTAGGGAGAGGAGTTTACCAATATGGCATTTGCAGGAGCTTGAAATTTGAGGTGTGACTACATGAGCATTCTAATGTTTTTTTGGGCACAAACTTATGAGATTCCACATTGTTAAGACCAACATCATAGTATGGCAAGTTTTCAAATTTGATACTTTCTAATACATGTTTATAAACACTTTCCATGCTTGGGCTTTGGTGGTGATAGATACATAGGTTGCCTTTTAGTTTGAAGGTATGGTTGATATGGATGTAAGATTAGGAGTCTAGTTTTAGTGGGATTTCAGTATAGATACAATGATGATTATGATTACAATGTCATGTATATATAGGTACATTTTAGCATTGACATGACATATTCATGTATGTGATTGATTGGTAGTGGTGTGGTTCAGTGTTAGGAATTTTTCCTTATCTCTTGGATGCCTTTTTTTTTCTTAACTAAGGATAGTCATATATGGACTTGTTTGACAAATCAGATATCTAGTTGATTTGATGTTTGAGTCTTAAATTCCACAAGATTATCTTTTTTGATATATTGTTTTAAAGGTTACATATGTGATATGAGTTATGCAATTTTTGGTTATGTGCAACTCATTGATTATAGTGAGATAACTCAATGTGGGTTGTCTATATCCACAAGATTGATTCAATGTTGATGTAGATTTTTTTTTTATTCAATGTTCATGTAGACTTTGTTAGTTTCCCTTGTTTGTGACTATTTGTATATTAGTATACTGCATTGGGATGAACTAATGGATTATCAGAGTGTCTAGATAGTCAATTATTGAGACTTGTAATGGCAGGAATTTACTAAGTACAAAATATTGGTGCAGTGTAGTATATTGATGCACTCAGCTCGATTGGGCAACTAATCCTACACAGAGTAACCTAATGTCCTAAGAAGAGGCTCATTTAATTATTGACCAAGGATGTATCTACTTGGATGATGTTAGCACTAAATGTGAAGAAAAGGATTCTCAAGCAATCTATCAGTTTTGTAAAAGAAAATACTAACTAATGAAAGCATAAACAATATTGAAACAAAATTCTATTTGTACAATAGTTGTTGTGGGTAACTTGATGAGTGACTCAGCAGTGGCTATGGGTAAACAATATAATGACTCGACTACAACCTAAACTTTTAAAGACTAAATATATTAACAAAACTTATGAACTAAATAAATCATACCAATTACTTTAAAAGAGTAATGTTAATCTAACTAATGCTTGCATAAATGAAATTAACTAAAAAGAAGAGAGAGAGTTGAAGAGAAACAAAAACTCCAAGGAATGAAATGTTTAGTACATAAAAAGCATGAGAGCATTCAAGAACTTAAAAATTAAGCCATTATACCTTGGATCTTTTGTCTTCTCCCTTGGTTGAGGTCTTGATGAAGTTGAAAATGTGCCTCCTTCTCCAACTTGTTTGGATTATCTCTAAGATAGGTTGTGGATTTCTCTCCACACACAACAACAATGGTCAAATGGATGGAGGGATAATAGATGATTGGAAAGGAATGGAGGATATGGATGTCTAAGATTGACTATAGTGGATGCACAAAGGATGATTTCAAAAGCTATACTAGCAGCATGAGATGAGATATGGGATGAAGGAGAGGAGACCCCAATTTGAGAGAGGATGAATGGACAGTTGAGATTAGTTTGAAATGAAGGGTCGAGATTGAAGGAAATAGATGAAGTGGACTGAGAGGATATGGTGTGCAGATCAAGAGATTTGCCATAAAGGAATTTCTTGTCTCCACACTCCACAATGTACATGGGGAAGAGATCCCCAAGTAGATTGGAAAACAAAAGGAATTTCTTGTCTCCACACTCCACTCTCTGTTTGCGTCAATGGTGTATTGACCTTATGAGTGTTTCCCACAAAAGGGATAGTGTTGGAGTATCTTGGAGCTTGCTGAAATATGGACTGGCCATGTAGTTGTGTACCATAAGTCCCACTAGGTGGTGTATAGTATACAAATTATGTATTGACATTCAGCTAAGTTGAGCTAGTTATCCCTTGATTCACATTTTTGCCACTGTAGGTGGATCCAACTGAAACTGAGGGTTGAGTTATACTTGCTAAAACAGTGTTTTGAGCTATGGTAGCTTGCATTGTTATGTTGGGTGTTGTCTGAGATGTAACATTAGTACTTGCTGATGCAACTGTTGACGGTGTTGAAGTTGTAGTCGCTTGAGTATTTTGAGGTACACCCTGGGTTGATGTAGCAAGTGTTTCTTGAGTTTGTATAACAATAGGTACTTGAGGAACATTTTGATTCAATGTCACACCTAGCGGCAATATAGCCAAAATGTCCACCCCTGGAGGTAACTTGACCCCATTTTGGACTAAGAGTCAAGATTGCGAGATATATGTCTCTATCATTATTGATGAGAGCGTTGAGAATCATAAGCATTGCAGGATCTTGTTGGGCTACTTCCAATTATTCTTTTGTCAGATTATGTTGTATTTCATCAATGGGAGGCATCCTATTTGTGTTTGTTGATAAGGTTGTGGGTCTCCGACCTAGTGTTTGTTGATTTGTGGACAAGTTCATATTCCATGTTGGGTTAACTAAAGGGTCGTTGTTAGGTTCCATCTGATGTTTTTCCTTTTGAGCACGTGTTAATGGCATGAATGTTATTCCAAAGTGATCTTGACTCTTTAAGACTCTCTAAAATGTGAATGCAAGACTCAACTAAATGTAGCTAAGTATGCTTCTAAGACTTTCTAAAGACTAAAATGCAGACAATGCAATCTATGAGTGAAGACTTACTATTAATGATTTTAGAATTCAAACACAAGGTTTTCAGCGTATTGCTGAAATGCTTCTAGTTATGCCTCTTCTTTGATTTGATTTTTGAGGTCTATGTCAATTTGTACTGACTTCCTAACTTCATCATCTATGATAGCTTGGACTATGTCGTATTGTTCTTGATCAACTATCAATTCCTCAGCAAGAATATTTAAACCATCAATTATTTATAATTGAACATTATTTGGCCCAAGATTGGGTTGCTCAAATGGGAATTTATCATCTCCTTTCAGACCCATATGCTAAAGATTACAATGCAGACTATGTGGAACCTAGGAATGATTGACACGTTGCTTTAAGGACTCTAACAAGGATTTACAAACTTTGTTATGGTCTTTTCAACCAATTGTCTGATGGCTTCCTTTTGAGCTGCCTTTTTTTATCTTTTTCATCAAGACAGATAGATTTCCGGATCTCATTGTCTATGACCGTTTCAACTATGTCATACTAGGCACAATTAACTTTTAACTTCCAAGCAAGGTTGTCCAAAGTATCAATTATTGCTAATTGGTCGTTGTTTGGCCCAAGATTGGGTTGCTCAAATAGAAATTCGTTGTCTCCTTTCAGACCCATGTACTTAGGTATGTTTCTAAGACTCTAATGCAATACTGAATTCTATATGAGTGGACACAAACTTGATTGAAGACTACTCTTTTGTGATGTGAGGACTTGTGTAAGATGAGAACACAAAAGGATTATGCATGAACTATATGCCTGGGACCTAAGATCACTTGAAAATGACATGTTTTCCATCTTTGGATTTTGCAAAATTTTGATTTAAATGTGGATATTGAAACTTGACCTTGTTGATGTTGACACTTGACTTTGTTGAGGTTTTGACCTTGTTGAACTTTGGTATTTGCAAAGACATGGTAGCAAGTAAAGAAAACAATCTTAAATAAAGAGAGCACTTGTTTGAAGGAATTTTTCAAATCCCCATGACTGTTGAGATCTTTTTCAAGACCCCATTTTGTTGTCAATAGTATTTTTGGCAATTTGACATCACATCAATCAGACTCCCCTCAAGTAAAAAGGTCACAAGTATTACCATAGCCCACATCTTGATACTCCGTCAGCTCAAACAACCCTATCACACCTTAGGGTGCACCCACTTTTTTGCCTTTTTCCGGAAATTAGACCAAAGAAGATTGCTCCTCAATTGGCACGTTATCTTGGGAGATATATGGTGAGTGTCTTGGGAGCGGGTTCTTCCCCACCCTTGCACTGTGATAATCCAAGTGTCTAGTTACTGACTCGGTTGGGCCTCTATTGCTATGGTTTTTAATCATGCTTGTGTTCGAAGATACTCTTTAAAGTCGCGCAAGCACGATTGAGGCCTATAGCCCAACAAAGTACTAAGCATGATGTAGTCACGCAAGCGTGATTGAGACCTCAAGGCCCTACAAAGTGCTTGATATGCGATAAACTCAAATATGCTCTGTCCCCCGAGATTTTCATCTCAAAAGGCGATTTGATTAGAGTGAGTTAGAATGCTTGTCTTTAGCCGTACTCACTTGGGTCGTTCCCTTCACACCAGCCTTTATGGCGCCCTAAGGGCAACTCGGGAAGGCAGGCCCTCTAAAGGATGTAAGTACAAAAATTAAATGAAAGCATAAAAGAAGAGAGTCTGGTTTTCTGATCACCCATTGAAGGGGAGAGCATAATACCTATCACTTCAAAGACATGTAAAACAAAATTCTTTTTATCCTTCAATTGCAATGATTTTCTATTCTACACAAGTATGGTGTAATGCCCCTACCCTATTCGGCCTTGTAAAACCTGTTTGACCTTGGTTGACTTCCTATGTGGCATTCTTGAATGGTTGGTTAAGCGTGATGCAAGGTTGTAGATTAGATAATATAAATAATTGTTCATACCTATTATTGTGCTTTTGCATCGATTCTTATGTAAATGTAGTTGTTTCCTAATTCTTGTTATAAATCTCGAGCTAACGCCTTCATTGAATATGTATATGTATATGTATGCTTGCGTGATTCATGGGTGCAGGAGATTGCAGGTACAACACTGCCTAGGGTGAGGTTCATCTCCTTCGGGATTTGCAAGGTTGAGTATACCTCCTTCATCCTTAGAATTTGGATTTGGTGATCATAAAACTCTCGTCTTGCCTTAGCCATGATCAGGTGAGAGTCGTGTGTGGTCCGTAGGGTTTCCTTTGTCGTTTGGGTTGCGTGTCATGTGATTGGTGGACTTTCTTGGTTTGTGTGCCATGCGTGTGGGGAATGGAGTATTTTAGCTTAAGTATTTAAATTGAATTAATGTGTTCATCTACGCATTAGTAGTTGAGGAATTAAAATAAACAGGTTTCCTTCATAAGATTAGTCATTTATTTAAAAGATCGCTTTATTATGTGTAGCGAGTTTAATTTAATAGTTAATTTTAAGTAACGAGTTTAATTAGTTTATGCGTTTTTTAAAAGGAAACATTTAAAGTTAATTGAAATATAATTAATCTAACCACTTTTGCATTTTGGAAAAGAAAGAGTAAATTTTATTATTTAAAGAAAATTATTTCTAATTTGTAAAGTTGATATAGTATAAAAGATTGATTTTTGGAAATTTAAATTAATCTAAATGCTTTACCCTGGTCAATAGTTTTGAAATATAATGTAGGCCTAAATTAATATTGAGAAATTAAAATTTAAAACTAAATAAGAGATAGAAGCATTTTAATTTTAATTAGAAAAACGAGTTAGATTTATTGAGTAGTGGAAAGGAATGATTTCCATTTTCATTTTTCTTTTATTTAAAAAATGCTTAAATTTGAAATTAGAAATTAGGTCAAAAAAAAAAGGGGGGGATTCTTTTAACCTAGGTTGGGAAAAAATTTTGGGGGGATCATTATTTTTTTTGGAAAAAAAAAGATGGATTTTGACAGCAGCAGATTTGGGCTCATCATCAAAATTCTTCTCGGAATGCGTTTGAAGGTAGGAATCTTTTCATCAATTTGATTAAAATGTTTTTGTATTTTTTTCTTGCTTGCAATATTGGTTTTCAGATTTTCCCATTGTTGTCTATGAGTAAGTTTCTTGTAGAAAATTGGTAAAGCTTAGCTTTTGCTGGATCTTTGTGTGGAAAATGGACTACAAATACTGTTTGGATTTGGAGGTTATTCATCAATCTCTTCTATTTGTTTTGAAACCCATAACATTCTGGAAAAAGAGAAAAAAATAAAAAATGATTGTGACTGTAACAAATGGAAAAATGGGGGTTTTTACGTTTTTGGGTATTTCGTTTATGGGTATTTTTAAAAAAATAAAAAAATAAAAAAGAATTTTTTTGTTAAGTCGAACTAGTTCATATGTGAAAAAATAATATAGCTCAACCCGCCCCTCCCCACGGCGTCGTCGCAGCTCCTCCCGGTTCCCACACACAGTGGGGGTCGGAGGGGATTGCGTCTCCCATGGAGGCCGCAGCTCCTCCCGGTGCCACTGTGTGGGGAGCCGAAGGGCCTGCGACCCCCATGGCGGGTGCAGTACCCCGACACCACTATAAGTGGAGGCCGAGGGGCCTGCGTCCTCCATGGAGGCCACAACCTCTTCGGCTAGGGCACGACCGCCCTAGGGTTTCGCCACCTAGGGTTGGCCGCCCTCTAATTTTTTTATTGTTTTTTTTTATATTTAGTATTTTATTTAAAAGTTAAAATGTGATTTGGAGTTTGCTTAGTATAGAAAAAAAAAGGGAGAATGCTTAGTAATATAAGTTTATTATTAGTAATATTTTATATTATAAATGTGAGTTGAAACGTTTATTTTAGTAAGTAATGTTTTAAATAAAAAAAAAAGAGGATAAATATATATAAAAAATATATATGCTAATATAGATAATATCTATTTAGTATATATTATTAATATTGATTTTTTTAAAAATTCAATACAATGACTTTCATTATAATTACAAATGTTGAAATGTGTATTTAGTTTTTTATTTCATTTAAGTGGGAAAATATTGGGACTCATGTTTAGGTGCTAATGAGTAAATCGAATGGTGGTATTAGTCTTTAATTTTTAAATGTATGCAATAGAAGCTTAATTTAGCTCGGAAATGATTTTCCCATTTCTTTATTCACTCTTAATGTATTTTGTTCTTATATAGTAAAAGGGTAATTTTTGTGTAGATAGAGAAAGGGCTAGATTATTTTTGTAAAACCAACTTGTCATTGGTGTTTATCTAAGGATTAAATAATTTGTTTAGATGCTTAAGCCAACTTGAGAAAATGTTGTATTTACCCGTTAACGCTTGAGCATGGCTTAATATTTTGGTAATCATTATGTCTATAATAATAGCACGTCCTTGATAGGTATGTTAGGTCCATGTCGTCTGGTTGCTTTTGTCTGGTCATAGTCGGTCAAGTCTCCATTTAGGGTACCGATAGTTAAGAAATCCTTGTTTTTGCTTTGATGTATTTAGTAGGATCCGCTTCAAAAGGGATCATTATGTAATTATCGACCGAGGTGGTTGTTGTATATTGGTTGTGTTTGCCTAAGTGGCAAAGATGTAAAAGACATGTAAATTATGTATTCCTAACGATATTAAATGTCAAGGGGGTCTTGCAATTGAGCAAACCCGGAGATGTAGCCCTCTAGGGGTGAACTCTGAGATCATATCCGTGTTATGCGATGCCTTGTCTCTTTTATTTCATACTTTAAGTTATCATGTATGGTTGCTTTTCATAAGTGTATAATGGAAATTTAATGAAGCTAAATCAAGTGCATAAAATTAGTTATCTTGATAAATGTAGTAGTCTGGTTCATAAAACATTGTAATTATGATTATGGAAAAGTATTTTGTTTATGTTAATTAAAAGAAGTAATAGTGGAAAGAATCTCGCTAGGTCACCATTATTGGATTAACTTGTTATAAAGCTTATAAATTGAACGAATGAGAATGGGAAACAAAGTTAGAATTAAAGTCGTAATTTCTAGATTGAAAACTAAAGGATGAACCTCATATAGGTATTTACCTTTTTATCTTAGTAAATGAGCATCGTCATGTTAGTTATATTTCACTATACTGGATGAATTTATTTAGTTATTTATGTTTTAATCTTAACAAATAATCTTTACCAGATCAATTTTATAAATGGGTGAATTGAACTAGCTATCCATATTATAACCCTAATAAATGAATTTCTTATGATTGCTAAAATTGATCTGAAAGGGAAGGATTCATTTAGTTATTTATATCTTAATCTTAGCAAATGTATCTCTTCATATTAACTTTATTTTAACTAAAAAGAGTGACACACATTAAATTAGTTAAATTCTAATCCTAATGGAAGAACGTCACTATGTACTTATGTTTTAATCCTAAAAGAATGAATATCATCTTGGTAACTATATTTTAATTAAAGGGATGAACTCATGTGGCCCTAATACATTTTCACCTTAATGAATTGAGCTCCATCTATTAGCATTATTTAAACTTCAATGAAGGAACTCTATGGCTACTTACATTTTATCCTCCATAAAAGAACTACGACTCATTAGTCGGTTTTGCTTAAAATCAAATGAAGGAACCTCGTTCTATTAATTGCAGTTTAATCCTAAATGAATGAATCTCATTAGGCATACTTTTAATTATAAAGGATGATAGCAATCGTGGGTGGTTACCTTTAACCCAAATGAACGAACTTCGTTATATTAGTCGTATTGCACCTTAATGGGTGGACTCTTAAGTTAATTATGTTTTAAAGTGCATTGAGTAAATAACCTCGTGCTAGCCTCCTATCCATTCAAATAAATGAACACTTCCTAAAATTTTAAGATGTCAATTTATCGAACATATATATATATGTGTGTGTGTGTGTGTGTGTGTGTGTGTGTGTGTGTGTGTGTGTGTGTGTGTGTGTGTGCGTGTGTGTGTGTGTGTATCTTAAGCATTATCTCATAATTAAGATATCCAGCTTATTGGATCAATTGTCGCGAGTTGAGTTAGGTGTAAGGTTACATAATTGCGTTGGGAAACTCCTTAGGTTCGTTTAGCCTTCCGTTGTGTTATCTAGTTTTAGATAACTCCAAATTATCTTAATGTTGTAACTTATTATTAACGCTCGTAATTATTATTATAAAAAATATATATTTACACTCTATTTGAGTGTTTTTAACTTAAACCCTTTGGGGTTTCCTGGTGGGGCATTACATATGGTGTTCATTTTTAATCCTCATAGCAATTGTGAAGTAAGGAAAATAATTTGTTTTGTTCTTTTTAATAGCACCAAAAGAAAGTTTTCTACTCTAATCCTGCAGAGGAAAAGAACGTTAGTAGACACATGGTGGGCTATCCAGCCTATCTTTCTCTCAGTTACAGAGCTCTGTCTTTTTGCAATTAGAGAGTAATTCTGACAAAAATCAAGAAAACAGAAAGACGGAATGAAGAAAAACTTAAATTGCAATTGTGAATTACCTTCTGGGCGATTGTGGATTACCTTCTGAGCAATTGTGAATTAATATACTGTCAATTGTGAATTACTGTGATAGCAATTGTGAATTGATGTATAAGCAATTGCGTAGCATTGTCATGTCAATTGCGGATCAGTTAAGTGGCAAAAAAAATAATTTAAACAGATTTAAAAGACAAAAGAGAGAATTTTTATTCTGCAATAATGTTACTCCAGATCACGCGAGCCATCACATCAATGTCATCATAAAAGTTGAATCTGGCAAGGAATTGATGAGTATTTCTATGGTATTGAGTGATTTCCTCTCCCTCTTCAATTTTACGAAGTTGTCTTTTTGCCTTTAGTAGCCCTTGGTATGTTCTTTGTTGTCTTCTATAATGTCTTGCACTCTGGTACCTGAAATTTTGAAAGTCACCTTTCCTACCATCAGATTAGATACATTTTATGCAAAAAGGTGAATTTTCCAGAATTTAAAAAAAAATATGGGTTAGGTGCGCAAAACCAAATAAATAAGAAACAACAAATAAAAATTGAATTTTTGGCCCTTTTCTGGCAATTGCGGTGAATTTTAGCAATTACGAGAGATTGTGATAGCAATTGTGTGGGATTTTAACATCAATTGCAGATAAATATTAACAATTGTGAATTTATGTGCTATCGATTGTGGACCTGTATGTTCTGGGCTTGTACGGATCTGCAAAATCAAACAAAACAAAAATTAAAGGTTAGATTTGATCCTTCACGTCGGGTTCACCAATTGTTTCCATGCTTGAATGTCGTAAATGCTGAAATAGGGAATAAGGACGATCACAAGATCCTTAACTATCAAAGCAATTTCAAACACAAATCAATGAAATGAAATTCATAAATGAAAGAATTAAACAATTATCCTAATTGAAAACCCCTTCAATTGCATTGTAGCTTCCATTGTTCTTCTCCTTAGTTGTTGTTGAATGGCTCTCAAGTATTGCACTGATTTTCTGCATAGATTAGCAACTATTTTTGAAGACTATGATTTAGCTTGAAGATGAGGAAAGGGATTGAATTTATAGATTTTCAACACATAGAAGGTGAGGATTTGAACTCAAGTGTTGATTGATAGTGAACTGAAATTGATTGATCAGTGAACTTAATAGATTGATCTATTAACAGAGTTGATTGGAGAGTGAACTCAAATGATTAACCAGTAGACTTAATAGACTAGTCAGTTGACTAAATTGATTGAGAGATAACTGATTAGATGGATTAGAAAATTGAAATGATTGATTAGTCATAAAAAGTTGATTATGAGTGAAAATGGGAAATTGAGGAGTTAACTAATTAGTCAACTGATTTGATCAATTAGTTTGATTTCAACATGTGTTGTAGGATTTTGAAATTGAATTTGATTTTCATTTTGAATTTGGACTTTTGAATGCTAAAATGCACATGAAATTAACTGAAATTCAGATGTTGTAAAATGTTAATTTGGGAGAAATGAAATTAATTGAAATGATATGAAATTCGAATTTGGGGAAAATGAAATGAAATTAATTGGAATTAGAATTTGGGGAATTAGAGGAATAATTAATTTAAATAATTATTTAAACATTAGAAATGGAATTTAATTAAATAATAAAGATTATTTAACTAAGGAAAATGAGACAATTAATTAAATAATTAATATGTAGAAGAGGATTAATTGATTAAATTGATTTGAGAATAGAAATTGAATAATTAGCAATGTTAAATGTGATAATTAGAAGAACTAATTAGTTTAATCAAATAATTAAAGAATTACTTAATTAAGTAGACAAATAATTAATATGCGATCATTGAAACATTTTTAGGTGTCTATAGCTAATAATTGGATGGTTGGTTATCTCTATCCACTCTCTCCTTGCCTTTATAAGTAAAGTATATGTACATAAATTACATTATCTCAATCAAGTTATTCTCTCATTGGTGAAATAACATTGATGGATTCCTCACATGTGTGAAGGTGTGTTTGCAGTTTGTGCTCCTAGATTTGGTGGACATCACAAACATGGTATCAAATTAGACTATCTATGTTTCCTTTTGTTTTGAGAGTTTTCACCAGTTTTGTTGAGGTTCCGGGAGTCTTCAGATTGGCGACATATTAGCACCATTTCATTTGGTGCATCTTCGTTCTTTCATATTTGATTCTCAGTTATATTAATCTACAGTTTCATTTGTTATGTTATTTTTGTTTTTGGAGTTTACTGTGGGGTTATTGGACTTGGATATTGAACTGTATTGGCACTTTCAAGCCCTAGTGTGAGTGATGATTTGATCACCATACTATTGTTTTTCACTATGCAATAATTCATTATTAGTGGCTTTCTTTTTTATCCTCTGTATTGTTTTTTCTTGCGGATCATATCTTTGGTAGGTGTCATTTGTATTGGCATGGGTATATCTGCAATATCACCCTATGTTTTCCATGCAATAGTGATTTTTTATATTGGTTTTGGCGCATATCTTGTATGCAAGTGTCGTTGTTTTAAACCAGTGATCCAACTTAAGATGCATTTGGTGTATACTGGCTCTGTTTAGGTCGATGTCTTAAGATTGTCGGTGTGTAATCTTTATTATAGCTTGAGCTTGACTCGCATACTAGCTGCAAAGAGCGCATTAATATTTAGTCGTGTTTATTTGTTTTCTAATTTCATTTTCTTTGTCAAAGCAAACCTTGTATTGGCAAGTTATTCTATAGATCAACTTTTTTAAGATCTATTGTTATTATTTCTGATCGGGCTTCCTTTTATTTCATCAGCAATTATTGGAATTGGATCGGGATTTTTCTATTTTTCTGCTGGTTGCATTGCATTGTATTGTGGTTTGTTCTTGATTAACATATTTTGATCGGAGTTTCACTTCTGGTTGTGGCCTCTTCTCTAGTACAAGAACAAAATAAAGATTCTAGCTCTAATGAGAGAGTTAGGGATCCTCCTTCACAACAATACACCTAAGTCCAAGACCTCTTCAAAAGAGGAATCATCCAAAATGAAGAAGATGAAATGTTCTCATTGCAAGAGAATAGGACATCATGAGTATAGGTGTTATAGAAATAATAGGTGTTTCAGAAATAATATTGATGAGCTCTCACACCTTTAAAAGCACCACATCTTGTTTCCCTCATTAGTGTCTCCTTCTTCTTCTTCCACTTCTCAATCGGCGGCATCTTCATCTACATAGTCATGGAACTTATAACTTGTTAATGTGATGGAAGGTAAAGCACTCCTAGCCTCCACTATTCCTAAAAATGGGAGATGGCTTCTTGATTCAAGTGCATCTCATCATATGGCATCTTCTATGGATGTGTTATCTTATTTTGAGCCTTGTAACTCACCTAATATTTTGATGGGTAACAATACATACATGAGGGTTTGTGGGAAAGGATCTATTGATATGTGTTGGGGATACTTTAATGATGTTCTTTGTGTACCCTTCTTGACCACTAATCTCCTTTCATTTTATCAAATTACTCATGGTGCACAAGGTAAGAAAGTTAGTTTAAACCTAATCATGTATACATCAGAGATATGGGGACTAGAGATATCATTGCTATAGAAGTGGTGGATCATGCATCATGATTGTATTCTTTTTTTTTCATTTTTCTTTTGACATTGATGCTCTTTTTGTTGGTGTTCCCACCCTTCCATCAAGGGTGGCTCGTGTTTGTGAGGAGAACTTTGGTCACCTGAACCATGGTTTTCTTAAAACTAGTGTTGGGCTTCCTCCTCCTCCACCACCTACTTATTCATATTTGAGTTCAACACTTGAGTAGGTTGACCATAGTGTTCCATATCTTTCTTTGTGGGATGAATATTTGGTAGGTATTTGGGACTTGTTTGTGGAGTCTCATCCTACGGATTTGGGAGACATACTTGTGGGCATTTCAACCCTATTTGATTACATTTTGAGCATGATTTTTTATTCATCTATGTCTTCTTTGGAGATTGATATTGATGAATTTCCGGTCCCTTCACTCAATTTGTCACATTTCTTGGTTGAGTTTGATTATGATTATGTGGTGGCTTATTCAAGCTTGGAGACTCCTAGTCCATTTTCAGAGATTTCTAATTGGAGAGTTCTTTCATCCTTTCAATTGGACATAGAGTAGCTTCTTCATCATTCAGTGGACTATGTTTCTTCCTAAGGGGAGATGTGTTTCCGACATTAGATCATCTTTCGTTTCTAGGCATACTTCATCGACATTAGAGCTTCTTCATTATGGGGAGGATATCAGGTCTCTCTTTTTCCTTCCTATGGGAGGATCATTGATTGTATATATATGATGTATGTAGCCCTTGGGGGTTCTTAGTAAGTCCTCCATGCATCATCTTATTTGTTTTGTTTTCCTCTTTTGGAGAGGACTTTTGTCCTACTAGATTTTATCCTTTTCTCCGCTTTGTGAGTGACTTCATTTCATTGCATTGCATTCCCATTGTACATGGGTATCTAACATAGTTTTGTAGTTAGGACCCATCTTGCATCTTTCTTTCATATTGCATAATAATGTTCTTCCTAAGTTGCACTTAAGGGGGCTCAATTGTTGGAGTAAATGTGATTTTACCCATTTACCTATGCTTATGTTTACTTAGATAAGCAACATTACATTATAAGTTATTAGTATAATGTTTTAAATGTATTTAATAATTGTTGTTGGTAGTTGGATGGTTGGTTATATCTATCGGCTCTCTCCTTGCCTTTATAAGAAAGGCATGTGTATGTATTGTATCTTCTCAATCCAGCTACTCTCATTAGCGAAATAGCATTGATTGCTTCTCTCATTTGTGAAGGTGTGTTTGCATTTTGTGTTCCTGGGTTTGGTGGACATTAGCAACTCTTGTGATTAAAATTTTATAGGTTGTATGCATTGTTGGCACTATTGGCACGAGTTTACTAATGTTGTTGATACTTGGGAGGCATGGATGCTTGGATGTATTAACATACATATGGGTGATATTTCTAGTCATGTGTGTTTTCTTCCTTTGATATCAACTTGGATCTTTTGTTATCACTTGGTTTGATGGTTATGTTATTCGGATAAGTGGCATGTTAGAGAATGAGAGTTTTTTCTTGAGATGGTGGTCACTTTGGTTTTATTGCAGGTATTTTGATGGGGCACAAGAGCATGATAGAGAATGTTAGGAAAAAAGTGTACAATTTGCACAAGAATGAAATATTTTAATTGTCGAAAAAATATTTATTTGTGTACATTCATGTGATATGTTTAGCCACATTGAATATTTATTTGGATTCACTTATAAAGTTGTATGTAATTATATTGATTAGTTATTTTATGTGTGAAAAATGATATAATTAAAAATATATATAATTATGAAAATTTAATATCAAAAAATGAGGGGTCGTCAATGGTTTTATATACTCATTCTTTTGAGGCGCGTGATTTTTTCTTACCATTTGATCGTATTTGTGTGGGATTGAATCTATAAAAGCAAGCACATGTTTAGTAGTTAAGGTTGGTTGGGTGAGTAAGCTATCATTGTATTGAGTTTCTCTTGAAAGTGCATATGTGAAGCATGGAAAGGGATGTGTAATTACATGTTTGGATGCATGGGGAGTGTATTGAAAAAGATTGATGTTTCAAAAATATTTGTGAAAATTCTTTAAATGCATTGTAATGTTTCATTTTTGAATAATACAGAGTGTGGATGTTTTTTGAGTCTGGATTTTTTTTTGCCTCTATGAGGGTTCAAAGTGTATCGTGTGGCTTGTGTATTTGATCTTTGCATCATGGTTATCATGTAAGATTGCATGCATAATTTTCTCTCATGGGGTTATGTAGAAAATGGATTGATCAATCTAGGCATTATACATTAATTTTTAAACAACTCCACGTCTTTGATATAAATTTTAAGCCCAATGGAGGTCCCAAGGTACTTGGTGATGTTTTCTTATTTTATTTTACGCCTCTTTTGAGGAATCTAGGTGGGATTGGACATAATCATAAGAATTATGTTTTGTTAAGAGCCAATTGGGAACTAGTGTCTACATAATAAAGACAAAGAACATTAACTTATTAGCCACCATGTAAGTAAAAATTGAAATGAAAAGAATAGGACGACAAGTTACTGAAAAGTGTAATTCCTTTGATTAGGTTCCAAGGCATAGCATTCTAAAAAAATATACCCAAGCATATCAAAAACAATGACAAAATGAAGGGGGCAAGAAAGCAACCTTTCCCTGATAATTGATTGAAGATGAAATTGTGGGGGCAAAGCAATAAAAGACTTAAGACTAAGTGGAAGGTGTGCATACCTATAGAAATTCCAATGACCACGTACGAGATCTTCAAGATATTCCACAACAAAATCAATTATCCTGTTGGCAGACGGTATTTTTTTTCACAATACAGTTACAGTTATCCTTGTCAATTAAGACAACTTTGTTTTGCAGGATTTTTATTGTGGCTCTCCAAACTCATTTTCTCGGCCTCCGTGACCATTTTCTTTACGTCTACGTTTTGTTTATTTCCTCTGACCATTCTGCTGTGACGAATGAGTGTCTGTGCTTGACAGCCGATTGGGAAAATTTATCGGCTAATGATTACAAATTTTATTTGATCCTCTTAGCACAAAAATGTTTATGCAGATTCACAACTTAAAATCTCTATGTGAATGTAATGTGAGCATACCATGCTAGCAGATAAAAGCAGAAATGCTATAGAAACCCAATATCATGGCTCGAGTAAATAAAACGCTATGCTCTGTCGCTTGTAATACAGAATGAGTCACGTCTCCGAAGGCCAGCTTTGAGTACGCCACCAAACATAATTTATATATTAAAGTAATAATATTGATTAGGTAAGAGAATCAATATGGCGTCTTTCCAAAATTGTTATACCTTTTTACTCAATATTTTTAGAGATTGAAAGATCAAGAAATCTGTTTACCAAGGCCTCTTTAAACATTGAAAGACAATCGAAAAATCATGAACAAAGAGTTCCAAAATGAAATAATGGAACACAAAGGTAGAAAGGGATGATGTTTATGGTCAACTCATTGCAAGAAAAACCAAGTACAACAGGGAGAGAATAAATTTTTTTATATTGAATAAACCACAGACGTCTTAGTTTCATTGTCTTTATTGAATGTTCCAGTTTTCTAGACAAATTTGTCTTAGGTTATATAAGTATGTAGGTAATTTATTAGAACAGTACTTTCAATACTTCATTGTCGCTTAAAGCACGTTCAGATGTACTGCAAAATCATGGCATCGTACCTGACATACTTTTAATGCAATTGAGAGCAAATATAGATTTCATAATCAACATGTTTTTCTTAAGAAGAAAAATACAGAATTTTTGTAGCTTCCGCACAATATTGAAAACTATTTGTCATTCCATTGGTACGCACCAGTGTATAATTCCATGCCAAATGTGCAATAAGGAACATTTCCCATCATGTTAGAAAAGATAGCACAACTAGATACAGAGACCTCAAAAATCATTTGCCTTAATTTACATGAATGCCGGAAAGAGAAGCTTTAAAATGCTGGAGACGCCACAGATTAGGCATTATCCAGCTGCTTCATATCCCAGATAATAATCCAAACAATATTATACACCATATCAGCACCACAGGCAGGAACCAGGTTGCGCCTTTCCTGAAGTGTACTGATGACACAAGTGAAAATGATCAAAACATGGTTATAATAGCAAAAAAGTATAAATCAATGGGGGGGAAAAGCTTACAATAAAAAATAAAAAAAGATAAATTTTAATTTATTTTTAACAAATATACCTGTAGCAAAATCGGAAATGTAGTGGCGTCATTCTAACAAAATTCCATTATCTGTAAGCCTGAAAAAATTCACGAGCTACATGCATATGTGGTTCAGGCTTCAGCAATGGCCATACCTTTAAGAGAGACTACGAGACCCCCTTCAAAGAGATCCTTGAAACAAAACAAATATCAAAATGATTCATATTTTGTGTATGTGACAGAAAAGGAATATACCTAAAGAGATGGTTCCTGGATGATACAGAACTAAAAGAAACAAAAAGGGGCACTTCTGGCTACCATATAATATGGAGCAGGGAGAGATGGCATTAACAAAATGTTTGGTAATGCAAGTGCTGCAAGTACACCATAATTGCATTTGGCAAATAGATGATATAACTACAAATCTTTGAAAGAGAAAGGAAGCCAATGGTTAGAATGTAATCAGATTATTTGAAGTTAAGCATTCAGATTGAAAAAAATTCTCGAAGAAAATTTCTATTATCGAAGCACTTTCCATTTCAAGCATTGTGGATCTCAAAATCATAGGAATTCTGTAAACTTCTTCATGACCCAAATACATGAACCAAAATATGAGGCATGAGCAAACTTTGGCCTATCCTCTGTATTCACAGATTGTGAACCACCACCTATTGTGAACACTAAGTAGAAGAAAGACAGAAAAGCCTTTGGGAAAATACAAGTATGAACACAGAAATTGCAGCCCATTTTTACATCCAAGCTCATCAGTGGTATGAAATGGAAGAGAAACATCAGCCATAAAATTCTACCAGCCATCAAGCCATTGTTGCGTATTTAACTCTTCCAGATCAATTGATGACCCAACTGCAGATATTTGGTGTTCATCGGCATAATGAAGTTCAAACGCTGAATCAATACGAGTTAAGATCTCTTCAGGTACAGGTGCACTACACTCTAGGACACATTTCCAATCCACGTCTTTAAACCATGAATGACTCTTAATCATGTCAGCTCCTTTACAACCAAGTCTCAAATTCTCGTCAACTTGCAGCAACTGTTAACAATAGCCAAAGGGTAGTCCTCAGTACAATTAATCTTATTGTTATTCCCAATATAAGCAAATCATTAAAATAACACCCCTACTTTTTAATAAGGGAAGAAAACGGAACAGTGTGACACCTTTTTCAGTAAGTCAATCACTTCCACGCTGAAATGACTTGGGAACATTAGTTGTCCTTTAGCAATTTTTGCAAAAATATCCAAATCACTTTCTCTCCATGATCCAAATGGCAATTCATTTTGCAGCATAAAATATATCAGCACCCCTAATGCCCACCTGTGAAATAAGAAATTTCAGGAATATATAGTTAGCACTTAGCAACAAACATCCTTTTTACATCATTTATAGCCAAAAGTCAGGGATTGTGCACCGGGAAACAAAGCATGCTCATGGCAATGCACTGGCTAGGAATTGGCAGTACGGGAGCCACTTTTTAAGCCATTCAGTTACTATCACCCATGTTACAATCTATGGTTTGAAATTTAAACAAAAGCAATAAGTGTTCTTTTAATTATAGGACCATGACATTGCCAAATTAGACAATCTAGAAATAAAGACATATTGCACAACCATCGTCAAACAGTTGACTTTCAGCCCAATCATTCAAGAAGTTTCCCCAGATAAACACAAAGCTGTACCTACATGGTTAATTTGATTCCTTGTATAAACAAAGCTGATCATCTTAGGCATTACCTAGCAGTGTCATCCCATGAATTCTTAAAAAAACATGTTTGTTGCTAAACATATAATTTCTAGAAAACCTTTGACTTATGACAACTTTACTGCATATAATATGGCATAACACACAGGTTTTAAGAAAAGATTACTAACAAACTACAGACACTGCATCACACAGTACAAAATACATCCAAAAACAACATACATGATGACACGATTGAAGTGACTTACGTAACAATGGTTTTAGCTCACAGTACATGGCACAAAATCCATCTGACTTAGTTTAAGCTGGATGCATTAATGAATTATATGGGTTTATAAACAAGAGGCAAAATATCTATATTCAAGCATAGCAGCACACATTGTTTATCACAAGTACACAGAATTGCACCCTATGCTTCCTTCTCTTCCCTGCAAACACCCTTTTCAACCCACTTCAGCTTATCCCCCACCTCATATTGGAGGGAAAGTCTTTTAACAATTTTAGAAACATTGGCGTAATATTAATACCTGTCTGACATAAAGTAAGATGATGAGTTTTTCTTTATTTATTCAGAAAGCAACTTGAAGCTAAAAGTGCCATAACTGAGCTGACGAAACATCAATCAGGACCTGACATTTTTTAATTAATCAAAATACATGACTAGGATTTGAACGTTGAAAATTAACACAAGTCCTGTTCAAGCTACCATGCAGAAACATTTTGCTTAGCCAGAGGTCGTACATACAGCAGCAGGTTATATAGTACTCAGTCCATTTTGCTTGAACTGCTTAAATCTGAAAGCTGAATTGGAAATACCCTTGGCAGCATCAGTCAATTGTGCAGAGGTTTAACAAACACACGATCCACAACATCTCATATTTATTCCATTAAAATTAGCAAATATGTGAAATAGCTTGATATTGTGATTTATCATTCTATTAACACAAGTCCTGTTCAAGCTACCATGCAGAAACATTTTGCTTAGCCAGAGGTCGTACATACAGCAGCAGGTCATATAGTACTCAGTCCATTTTGTTTGAACTGCTTAAATCTGAAAGCTGAATTGGAAATACCCTTGGCAGCATCAGTCATTTGTGCAGAGGTTAAACAAGCACACAATCCACAACATCTCATATTTATTCCATTAAAATTAGCAAATATGTGAAATAGCTTGATATTGTAATTTATCATTCTATACTTTGGAAGTTATATACACTCAATTTTTATTACCATGTTTCAGCATAATCCAGTTTATCCTTTCTGTAAATAAATGGAAGATTAACTAATAAGGAATTAATATTAAATATTGGGAATAATTTTATGGATGACCGTAAGAAGTAAGATTGCGGATTACATGAATAAGATATTCATATACACCACAAAGAAGTCAGGAGTACAAAATGAAGCATTCCTTGTCAATACAACAACATATCATTTAACTTTTAAGCATCCTTACCAATCTGCAGCAAAAGCATGGCCTTTGCCCTGGATTATTTCCGGGGCTAAGTAGTCTGCCATCCCACATATTGTATAAGTCCTTTCACCAGAGAGCTTTTTAGCAAAACGAAAGTCTACAAGCTGCAATCCATTCCATTGTATCAATCATCTGAAGCTCCATTCAGACATATTCAAGTTCACTTCTCAGAAATCATGTTAATATTATCAAACACAAAAATAAACTCAACCTGCAAATGGCCCTTCTGGTCAATCATTAGGATATCAGGCGATACACCCCTGTATACAACTCCATCCTAAAACAGATTCAAAACATAGTTACTAAAACTGATCTGAAGCTTCCCGTTACTTAATTTATATACTCTCCTAACTTAAAATCATCATATCCTTTTAAAAAATTTAACATGACTGATGAAAAGAGTCCATAAAAATGTTTAGCTTCAAATTTCGAATGAATAGACCTTATGCATTAGTTCCAAAGCCACCACAACTGAAGCAGAAATAAAACGAGCAGAATATTCTCTCAATGGCACATGTAGAATCGCTGCCAGTGGACCGGCCAAACAAGTATTCAAGAGAATTGCAGCAAATTGTTGGTCTGCACATGTACAAAGTACTTGTGGCACAAATACAGATGGAAACAAGTTCTCGACAAGAGATTTCTCCTTCAAAACCTGTACTTGACGTCCAAGCTGCTTTATCTTATACTTCGAAAACCTTTTCAAGCTCAGCAGATTATCTGGTTGCCAAGAAAATCAAAATACTATTTCATCAACTCAATGGTCACCAAATAAATGCATCTAATGGGTATCAAACACTTTAATATTATTAATCTTCTGTCATACCAGTACAGAAAATAGAAAACCTGTAAAATAGGCTGTACACTTAGCCAGTAGTAAATTTAGATAAACCAGGGACAAGAATAAATCAGGGTCCACAATTTACCAAGGGCAAAGTGAGAAAATTGAAATTGAGAACATTCATTACTGGAATGGAAATAAGACCAGAAATAGAAATAAGGACTTCATACGCACAATGGCAAAATTCTAGGGAAGATTTAAACTTTTAAGATAGATTAAGTATGCAAACATTGTGTGAATCGGTGAATTATGACAGCTCCTTAAAACAAGCAATATGGATATAGCCAATCTGTGAATCCACCTTTCCTTGCAGATAATTTGTACTCTATCATAGCACTAACTTCTCTAAATGGGCATTTGATCCTTTGCATGTTTTCATCTTTTAACTCCACACAACTCTTCTTGTAAGTCATTGTTGAATCTTTGCTTATCAGGGTTGTGAATATTGTACTTTCAAGTTCTAATCATTGTCCTTTCATGGCTGACAGCATACCCTTTCAGTCATAAGTTGTTATCAGAGAGTGGTTTTCAGTCTTGCAGACCACGCCAAAGTAAGACATGTACCAGTTTTGTAAACATTGAAGAAGAGGAGTCGATAAACAGAAGCACCTCTTTGCAAAAGGATTACAAAGCATGAAAAAAACTTGAAAAATGTGAGAGAAGACCACTTTGGAGCATCCAAAGTTTGTTTAGTGCCAAATGGACTCAAGAGCACACCTGTGTAAAGATTGTCTGAAATGGCACACATGATTAGTGAAAAGTACACCTCCAAGAACAGCAATGCACACACAAAACAAAGCAGTGCCAAAAGTTCAAATTCTAAGTGATAAATCAGGCTAAAAGTGCACACTAAAGGAAGAAATTTAATGCAGGTTTTCAGAGATTTTCAGTGGGAGGTTTCAGCAAGTTTCCAGCAAGTAGTTGTTCATTTGCAGTAGATCTGTTCTACATTCTCAACAATTTGTGCAAAGCTTGAAGGGCCCTACCCACACCCTACACACTCACAAAAAACTATAAATTAAGATCCCAGCCTCACTGCAAATTGCAACAGTGAGAGCATTTGGATCAGAAATGTGAGAGCAATAGCAAGGGTGCATTAGCCAAGTCTTCATTTATCAAACATTCATGTTTCATTATTCAACGCATTCATCAAGCCTTCAAGGTAAGCCTTGTCCAATCATATTTGGAATTTGCACATTTTGTTTTAAAGGTTAATTCCTAAATCATATACAATATGTTCATATAATCATATATCTTCATAAAATATTTTTAGGGTTGCTGAATCGTTGTTTGCAATGAAAACAGCAGTTAGATAACCCTGAACATTATTATTATTATATATGAATATTTGCATAAATATGAGTAGAAGTCAAATTAAAATTTCATCTTTTGTGTATCCTCTACTTCTACACTTTGTGCAAATTGAGCGAAACAAAAGCAAAAATCCTTGTTTGGCGAAGATTGAAGACCAAAGATTTCCATTTGTGTACCCTCTATTTAAGGATTTTGAGTGACCTAGAAAGAAAAACAAGAAGAAAATGCTCGTTTCTTGAACCCTTGCATTATGCAACATGTATTATTTAAAATTTAAGCTGTAAATTTCATTTCTTGCTCGTTTCAATGAATCTTTCTTAATTTGCAATCTTAATCTCCTGTATTTTCAATTAGATCTTGTTGGCAAGAGACACTGCATAGATGATCAGATGTTGTCATTGATGGCAACTGATGTCAGACATTCCATCCACAGATCATAATTTGTTCATACCGGAAGTGTGATTGAGCTTTGGTAAGGCCCGGAGAGGTCTGATGAGATAGAGCAGTGTATCCGGTAGTATGCAGTATTTTGATTGGCGGTTCATTTCTGGTAAATGTTTTGGGTTGCGGATCTGTGGGAAGCTTAAAGGAAGTGTTATTTACCTTATTCCAGGTTTGTGGCCTCCGGTGATGATTCTTGAGTGAGTTGGAAGGTCCGATATATAGGTTTTTGGATAGAACAGTGTTCATCAGCAGTCTTGTGTGGTAAATCATTGTGCGGATTATGTGGATCGATTTTGGTGGTTGTAATTGTGTTTGAGGATGATTAGCCGACATATGGGAAGCGTGTGGACAATTCTTTTTGGTCCGCATATGCATTTGAGTTTGGATTGAGCCGACTTGGTATATAGGTTTCATTTGTGTTATGCGTTTTTGGGCCGACATGAAAAAGATTCGATTCGATGTTGCGGATATATAAGAGTGATTGATATTGTGTGGGAAATGGTTGAGAGTGATTTTGCACAGTTTCACGTGCGCAAGTGAAGGATTTGTGCTCCAAAATATAGCAGATTATCCGAACAGAGTAGTATAGTAGAGCAAAGTAAGATTATGTGTTTTGTGCTTAACCAGAATTATACTCAAGCATTTGTTGATGCTATTCAGTAGTTAAAACCTTCTTCTATCTTTTGCAATCATTTTGTAAGGCAGTGAGCCTTCCGGGTTGTAGCCCTTTTTGTAATTTGAGTAGTGAGCTCTAGGCAGTGTGCCTGAATGCATGTGCATTCCCCATTGTAACATTTCATTTACTCCTAATAGGGTATTATCTCATTGTGGGTAGGTTCCCACCGTTGATTTTCCCTTAACTGGGTTTTCCACGTATAAATCTGGTGTTATGGTGTTGTGGATGTTTGCTTTATGTGTTTACATCTTTCTTTTGTTGATTTGCATTAGATGGTTGAAGAATCAGATTAATAATGTTAAAGATTGCAGAACACTGATTCACCCCCCCACCTCCCCCCCTCTCAGTGTTCCTTGATTCCAACAGATATGAGCCATGTCAATCTAATTCTAACTCTCCAACATCATTTTCCTAGGGTTTGCTCTTGTGGTTGCATGTAGAATTTCAAGATCTAAAGATTAGTAAAGCTAGCTTGGATTTACTTGGATTAGATCAAGAAAGATTGGAAGTGTTAAATCAGGATGACTTGTTCTAAACCCTCTCTTTTACATTCCAAGTGATCAGAGCCTTTGTTACCGTTAGAAAGTCATTGTTTGCTATCGTGTTTGATGTGTTTCCTCACATTGATATTGGGCTTAAAATCAACGTATCACATTTGGGTTTGGATCTAAAATAAACCCTTGTCTTTTAATCCCCAATGTCTACTTACATATGCTCTTCTTTCGCATCCTAGCGACAAACATGAGGATTAGAAATAAGTGATCTTGCTTTTTACTTTTTAAGGGGGCCTGCCTAGAGAAGTGTGATCACTCTAGGGGAGGACCTCTTGAAAGTGGATTATTATCAATCTAGGCTAAATCTCTAAGAATTTTATACCATAGAGAAGTGATGGCGGAGAGTGGGTTACCCTTTCCTCCTAGCTATTTGTCAGTGTTCCCTTTCATCTACGAGTTTAGGCCTCAATGTACCTGTTGTGTCCTAATCACACATCACCCCATCCTAGATAGGGACCCCCTAGCTTTTTAGGCCCTTCCGATCGTTCGGTCTTGGTTTTTGTGGGTGTGTTGGTGGCAATCTCTTCAATCTCTCTGCTTTGCGGATGTTCGAGGGTTGGTTAGAGGTGATCTTCTTCTCTGTCGAGCGAATTCTATGAGGTCTAGGGCCTGTTTTGTCCCTTTTTAGGGTTTTTGCCTTCTGTCCTAGATTTTAGGGGGTTTCTATTAGGGTTTTGGGAAAACTGAACATACAACTAGAATCAGGGCCCTTCAAAGAACCTCCCAATAAAATTTGAGCCCAAACGGAGCAACTTTCTATTTTTAGAAAGTCCCTATTTTTTAGGGATTTTTCCAAGTCCCAGAATGTCGTCATTTTGCCAAAAATCAAACTTACTATTTTTAGTAATTTCTATTTATAGTAAGTCATTCCTGCACCCTGTCTAGGGATCTAACCCTGACACCTTGAAGGTTTCTATTTTTGGAAAGTCAGTACTAGCAAGGTCAGTCAGACAAGGCGACGAGGATCAGGCATTTGCAGATATTTCTAATTCCAGAGAATCAGATAGCAGACAGAGAAAGCCAGAAATTGATCAAGTGCTGGAAGCCTATGCCTAAAATGGAAAGCTCAAAAATTCACCAAGGTTCAGGAAGTCATTCCAAAAGGACAGATGGAAAAATCCATGAATCCTTGGCCAGAGGAAAATTGCGCCCAAGTATGCAGTTGGGCGCCAAAATGGGCCAGGCAAGGACAAGTGGAAAAATCCATGAATCCATGGCATAGTGAAAATTGCGCCCAAGTATGCAGTTGGGCGCCAAAATGGGTCAGGCAAGGACAGGTGGAAAATTCCATGAATCCATGGCATAGTGAAAATTGCGCCCAAGTATGCAGTTGGGCGCCAAAATGGGTCAGGCAAGGACAGATGGAAAATTCCATGAATCCATGGCATAGTGAAAATTGCGCCCAAGTATGCAGTTGGGCGCCAAAATGGGTCAGGCTAGGACAGATGGAAAATTCCATGAATCCATGGCATAGTGAAAATTGCGCCCAAGTATGCACTTGGGCACCAAAATGGGTCAAGCAAGGACAGGTGGAAAAATCCATGAATCCATGGCATAGTGAAAATTGCGCCCAAGTATGCAGTTGGGCGCCAAAATGGGTCAGGCAAGGACATGTGGAAAAATCCATGAATCCATGGCATAGTGAAAATTGCGCCCAAGTATGCAGTTGGGCGCCAAAATGGGTCAAGCAAGGACAGGTGGAAAAATCCATGAATCCATGGCATAGTGAAAATTGCGCCCAAGTATGCAGTTGGGTGCCAAAATGGGTCAGGCAAGGACAGATGGAAAATTCCATGAATCCATGGCATAAGCAAAATTGCGCCCAAGGATGCAGTTGGGCGCCAAACTAAGGAAGGCAAGGACAAATGACAAAATCCATGAGTCCTTGGCCAGAGGAAAATTGCGCCCAAGTATGCAGTTGGGTGCCAAAATGGGTCAGGCAAGGACAAATGACAAAATCCATGAATCCTTGGCCAGAGGAAAATTGCGCCCAAGCTAAAAGTTGAAATTTTACCTAAGGCATGGAATCCAAAGAGTCAAGGAGGAATAAAAAGCAAAATTCCCCTCGGGCAAATTTTTGAATTTGCTATTTTTAGACACCGAATCTCGACTGAGTGTGGAAAATTTTAAACATTCGGAATCAAGATGAAATTCTCCATCGAATGAACTTGACTCCTACATTCTAGGAGGATCCCTAAAAAATAGGGATGTTGAAAAGAGACATGGAAATTCCTTCAAAAGCAAGAGGCGACAAGATTAAAGTAGAATCAAGCAAATCCTGAGAGAATCCTTCAAATTCCCTCCAAATTTGGAAAGAGTGAAAATCAATGAGTTGGCGAAAGGAATCTTCCAAGTATAGCGCATGACTTAGAGCATTTAAGGAAAATTCTAAATTTGAACTCATTCACATAGGAAGTTGCCTTTGCATGGCATAGTGATTGGGGAAAGTATGACGCGTCATGCATGCAATTACTAATTAAATGCCTCCTAATTTAGCAAGACATTTTGAAGAATTCTATATAAGTTTGGAAAGGCATTTCATTTCTCACGTGCGAGATTCAGGAAAATAGTGGAGAAGTGAAAAGTGGTCATACTTAGTCTCTGTTTTCATCATTTTTCAAGGTGCTTCCGGGATGGCGGAATCAATCAAGGCAGCTAATATCTCTAGGCAAGCATTGATCAAGGCAGAAATGAAAAGTTTTCTTCCTCATTCTCGGTTGAATTCAAGATGGGATGAAATCAGCGATACTAACCTAGGCACATTCAACTTGGTTGCATTCAAGATTCGAACGTTCAGAACAGCAGGGCACAATCCATCCTCGACAGCTGTCAGAATTGTGAGAAGCAGAATAGTTGCGGCAACTGGTTTTCCTCTTGCGATTCAATGCCCAGACCTGGTCTTGGAATGTGCAACACATTATAATCTGGAGCGAAAAACAATCTCAACGCCAGATGGCAAGTTACTAGCAACATTGACTTTGGAGTCAATAGGTGAAGCTTTCAGAATCCCTTCACATTATTCCATGACGTACAGGACCAACAGCAGAGCTTAGGCAGTATATGAAGCAGGCCCTGCCAGGTGCATTGATTTGATCAATAAGCAGTGGTTGCTGAAGCCTAGAGTGCACGCTTCCAAGATGCCCAAAACTCTCACAATCTTCGAGTTCAAGCAGGAGTATGTAGACTTGATAAAAATGCTAAGCAAAGTAATGGGATGCCCACATTCGGTGAACTTTGAGGCCTGGATGTTCTTCTACATAGGCGAGATCATGAATTCAAATAAGTTGATCGATTGGGCTAGATTGATCAGTCACTACTTGCATGAACAATTGAAGAACCTAAAAGAGATAAGGTCCCAGTCCTTTTTCATGAACTCCTACCTATTCTATATGCTTGCACGAAGGGGAGGATTCGATGGGCTGCCAGCAAGAGGAATCATGGGCTGCAGACCAGCTTAGTTAAAAAGTACATGAGTGTTATCCCCAGCTGCATATCCACAATGTTAGTTCTTACAGGTTGGCGAATGACACCTTCACCATGTACTTGACACGACTTATGCAGAATAAGTTGCACGTGAGGTTGTCGCCACAAGCAAGTGCCTTGGTCCAGAAGTATGGAGCTGCGTTCTTGCAATTTCCTAAATTCACCTACATCAGGACGCAAGGATTCTCCTTCCAGTCATACAAACAACCCAGATATCTGTCAGACAAGCTTGTATTGCTTGAGCTCATGAGGCAGTTAACTGCCTATGATCAGCTGCAGAAGAAGAAGAAGAAACAATCAATTGAATTTCCAGTTGTCTTGGGTGACTTCATGGAGATATGCCTAGGTTTGGAAGCCGCTGAAAGTGCAACAGGGAAATTGACATTCTATCGCCTGCCATTTTATACATCCAGGACCCAATATGATCCTTACAGCCAAATTAGGAAGATTGCCGACGTCAAATTCATACACAAGTTTCACTTGGAGGATTACTGGGCAAGTGTCGAGGATGACCTTGAGGTCCGAACGATAATGCATTCCAGATTGCCCCTCAACACCATCAGAATAAGGGAAATTTATCAAGTCCCAAATCAGGTGAAGGAAGATGCAGATTTGACACAACCTGAACTCGAGAAAGTAAAGGATCAACCTATTCAATTGCCAGATTGGTCAGAGCCCGAGATGGAGGATTTGAATATCTTAGCTAGACCAGTGCTGAAATTCACTAAGCACTGGATTGACAGGCAAATAAGAAAGTTGGTGGAAGAAAATGTCCATCTAACATACCAGCTAATGGGAAGTATGGATTCCCATAGTGAGGCGACTGAAAGCTCTTCACAGGTTCAAGCAGGAAGGGAAGCCCGGATGGATAAAGGGAAAAATGCCCCAAAGAGACCAAGGACAACAAAGAAGAAGGATATCCAACAAGAAATCCCACACGAGATTCAACAAGGAGCCCAGCAAGAAGAACCTCCACGAAAGAGAGCAAGGACAGAAAGGGAGCATTCACCAGTTAGTTCCTCAAGCGTGCGGGAAGTGGAGATGTTTCCACAATCCACAGGTCCACTTCCAAGGAGCGTTCAAGCACCCCATATACTCAGCATCAATGCTTCACAAGGCCACCGTCGACAGAGAAGTCAAAGGCAAGAAAGTCCCCCGCACCAGGAAGAAGCTCGCCAGGATAGCTTCGTGGAGACTATCCTTGGTGAAATGGAGGAAGAATCTCAGGAACAGGAGCATGTAGAAGATTATAGCCATTCCATCCCCGCTCCAGACTGGTTGATAGGCAAGCTGGGGAATGAGGCAGAAGGAGGAACCAATCCTGCTCAAGAGTTGAAGAATTATTGAAAAGGATGGATCGGCCAACAGAAAGAAAGGCTCCCCAGAAGTTTTGCAAGGTGGTCAGGGAAGAATTTGGATCCCGGACCTTGCACATTGTTGAACCTGCAATGGATAAAGATAGGAGTGAGATTAGGCAAGAGGATTACATCATCAGACAAGTTGATCTTGGCCATGCTTCCACAGGTCAAGTAGTGGGAGACTTTGAAGAATCTTCCTTAGCCATAAAGGAGAAGTTGCTGAAATCAAAGGCAAAATGTAAGTGGCTGAGGGAAGAAAATAGAGTCCTATGCAAATACGTCAAGAGTTTCAAAAGACCCCTCAGGGAGGCAAGACCTTCATTCACTCCTCCTCCCTTCCTTCCCAAGAAAGTGGTTGATGATGCAGAACTTATTAGAGCAATGGCGCAAAATTCCCGAGAATGGGTAGAGGATGTTTATGCTGAGGCAGGAAAATTCATTGAGGATCTAGCTCAGCTTCATTCGAAGTTCGTGGCCCTCCTAAGCAGATTAGAGACAGCAGAAGGACTATGGGAGGATGTAGACGTTTACCAAGACTTAACCATTTCGCAACTCAGGGCTCTGACGAAGACTCCAAGGCAAACTCTGGTGGACGGGAAAGTGATCCAAGAAAATGAAGCTTATGACTTTCCCCGATGGTTCTACACTATCTATTTAGGAAAGAACACCTTTGACAAATTCAGCATTGACTCTATCACCTTGAAGGAGTCTATCAAAGGGATACAGAAAGAAATCCTTAGTGCAATGGAAGCTTTGTTTGCGAGGAAACTCAATGACAGAGGAATAACGGTGAACTCCCTGAAATCCCAGTTGCACGATTTCTTCTTCGTAGGTTCGTTCCCTAAAGAACATTTTGCAAATGTTTCTTCATTCTCCGGTATAATGAAGAAGACGCAGGAAATCATGATAGAGTGGGAAAGCTTCTTTTCCAAGAGCGAGGAAGAAATTGCCTTGATGGAGTTTAACATTGAAAATGTGCCAAGTGTCTCCATCGGAGAACTGGAAGTTGTCGTCGGCAGATTCATTGCATACGCCATAAATGAACGAGATAATGGTCATCCATTTTTTGGACGAAAGTCTCTTGGTTGAATAGTGGCGTACTTATTGCTGAAGGAAGGTTGACTCGACGTGGGTCCAGTCAATGCATGCCATCATCAGATAAGGAATCTTCTTGCATGTCGCCTTCTCATTATGGTTTTATGACAGATTCTTAGTGCATGTTGTCGTCACTAGGAGAATGATGGGCATTTATGATGGTGTCGGTTATATTCTGAGCATAATCAACATCATGGGGCACATTTAATGTGCTAGTGGGCGCTATTTTAGGCTCTTTAAATTAATTGTACATGGGCATAATGGGTTATTAATTGCCGATTCCCACCTTGTTGCACCTTGAGTGGGGAATCTTTAGGGCAAACCCTAATTAGGGTTTTGTGTAATCATGGCTTGAGACCTATATAAAGGGGTGACCCCCCCCCCTCATTTGTAAAGGAGGAGAGACTATCATCACAGATTGTTGCTAAGAGTTCTTTGAAGCAAACACTTAATACATTGTCCCATTGTTGGTGTGTTCTTGTGTTGTTTTGGAGCTCGCATGGTCTCATTCTCTTCATAGATTAGATTTGTTTTCATGTTGTTAGACGAGTTGGATTTGATAGGATCACTTGTTGCAAAATCCGTGCTCATACTTTTGGTGTGCAGCTGATTGTTGCATACTGTGCAAATTTAGCCTGAGCCTCCGTTATATGTGTATGTTCAACTTCGATTATCAGAAGAGATTGTTCGATTTGATGGTTTCTCTTGATGATTTGAAAATCTTTAACACACCCTCTGAAGATTGCACCGCCTTCGTGTAGTTGTGCATTGTTGGCAAAGCGAAGCGTGGTTGGATTTTGCGCAAGTTATCCCGTCTCCTTGTTCATAGGATTAGATTACTTTTAGTCTAGTTTTTCTCTACCCTATTCCTATTTACTTTCTGCATAATTCAAAATCCAAAAGATCCAAAACTAGAGCTTTCATTGCAAATCATCCGTACAAAAATCCTTGAGCTTGCATAAGTTTTCTTCAACACACGTAAGGCCCCCTTGGGTTATCAGCAAACCCATCAAACCACTGAGTCACATCCACGCACTGAAGGAACCTTGAGATTAGCCGTTTGAACTTTAAGCAATCCTAGCATACGAACTAATCTTGATCAAGAGAGGATAAGGTGACCATTGGTGACTTTATTCTGTGTTAGACGTGGTCATAAAACACACGTCAACAATACCCTTGTGGTATATCAACGATACCCTTTAATTGAGCTTATAAAGCATTTAGTTGACCTTTTTGGCCATCTTTCCTTATTGTACTTTGTGACTACAAAGATTGATAATCCCACTTGATTAGGCTTGTTGGTGTCTTATGTTCTTGAGTGTTTAGATCTCCTCACCTGATTGAAACCAAAAGGGAAAAAAATATCCAATTGAGCCATAGGAAATGTGTTTTTTCTTTTATTTCATTTCTTGAATGTATGCTTGAATATGTAAATAAATTTCAAAGGAGCAAAAACATAAAAAATAAAAAGCAAAAGTTCAAACAAACAAACAAGAAGGAAAGGCTAGGTCAAAGGATCGTGTGTGCAAGATGTGTGAATGCAACTGAAGGCAAATTAGCCCATTGATCAAATGTAAGGTGAAGCTATAAATGGGTAATGGAATGAATGGAAAATGTGCAAGATCAATGGATATGATAGGATATGCAAAGTGGATGGATAGCTAAAGTGAATGAATGCATTCTATTTTTGTTATGCTTTTTATCAGCAACACACATCTTATGAAGTACATAGCAAACAAGAAAACAATGATCAAGATCAAAGGTCAAAGATCAAGATAACGATAAAATGATAAACCAATGACAGTGTCCCATTCCTCACTCTCCACCATGATATTAAGACCAAGACTTCCATGATCGTGTCTCATTCTTCATTCCTCATTCCAAGCAAAGATTGTGTCTCATTCCTCATTCTCCACTACAATATCAAGATTGAAGTTTCATCGAGCTTCCTCAAAATAGGTGAAAAGAAAAGATAAAAAAGATACAAAGATTATTGGAAAAATGAATACAAACAATAATTTATACAAACAATAATAACGTTACTTTTCTATATCTCACATTTCGCTCAATACATATTAATAGGATTTTTTAGATCCTATTTTATAGGGACCAACTCTCCAAATATGAGTTGTATTAACCATAGAAGCAATAGTTTGCAAAAAATCGCGATCATACCCCATTAATCCTAAATCCTAGAGCCAGCCAATTTATTCCCCCAAAAAATCTTGATTCACGAAAAAAATCGTTGAACCCATTTTCAATAATTTTTTGCATTTAAATCACATTAAAAACCCCCCCAAAATGGCAAAAAAAAGTGAAAAAATCATTGTAAAACTTGCAAAACCCTAGAAAAACTCGTGAAATTACTGCATTGCTCATAAATAGGGTTGATCTGAGACAAAATCAGAGTCAATGTGGAATCAACGTTGAAAAAGTTTGTTATTTTGTCCCTTAGTTTTTCTTTTTGACCTCTTAAAATCCCTAAATAAAGGAGTGGGAGCAGCAATGGCGGTCATCAACCGAATTTGAAAGGGCCACAATCATCCTAAATCATGGGAAACATATGAGATAGTTTTGAAGCAGCTGGAAAATCTTCTCTAAATCACGGCTTCGATATGACTCAAGATTGCTACACACCCCACCCAATGGATTCTGATACGAACAAGTATATAATTAAAATTGTACACTAGCTTTAAAATTAATACTATTATGCACTATCATAGATGGCATTTTGACAGGGAAGGAGCAAACCACTATAGTTTATAATTAATACCATGGTTTTAAGACTCGTGGACTCACCACGGACTCGCGAGTCCATGGGAGCCATGAGTCGACTCGCCAAGAACTCGTGAGGCGAGTCCTGGCGAGTCCATATGAAAGACTCACGAGTCTTTTGCTCAGACTCGAGCGAGTCTTTTGCTCAGACTCGCGAGTCTTTCATAAGAACTCGCGTAGCCCAGAAAACACATCATTTAACCAATAAAACTCTGTTTTTTTGGTTTTTTTTTCCCCTCATTTGGCTTTTTTGCTTGGTTATAACAGGTTTGTAGGGTTTGAAGGAGGAGAGGAAAGAAGATAAAATCAGCAAAAGAGATCAAGGTAAGGATTTTTCCTCCTTTTTTTTTCGTTTGAATCAATTCCATGTTTTGAAAATCCAAAAAAATTGAAAAACAAGAGGATATGCTGCCAAAAAAAATTCTATTTCCTTTCCTAAGTTATTTCCTCATATTTTTTTCTTATTTTTGAATGTTATTTTTCCCAAATGATTCATTGTCATTTTTTTTGTTGATTATCCATAAAACCCTGCTGATTTTTTTATTTTTTCATGTTAAATCAGCAATGGCAAGTTCAACTCCAAGGGCAACCCCAAGGTCAGGAAGACAAGGAGATAAAGCATGGAAATATGGGATTTCTAGAAGCAAAAAGGGGGAGGTCACTTGCACCGAATGTACAAAATGGATGATGGGTGGAATCAATAGATTAAAATACCACCTTGCACAAATGCCTGGATATGGTGTGGAGGTGTGCCCCAAATCAACTTCTGAGATTATTAGAGAGATGAAGGCCATTCTTGCTGAGAATGATATGCAAAAGGAAGAAAGGCAAAAAAAAAAAGAAGCCATGGCAACTACAATGAATCCCACATTGTCCACTTTGGGTCCCATTGGGCACACTCGTGGTCGTTAGTCACTTTTATCTTTTGGTGACAATGAGGGTGAGGCTAGTGGCACTCCTCTTAGATCAGACCCTAATTTTTTGTACCACGCAATGTTCCAGGTGCACAACCTTCACTTGAAGGTACGAGATGGAATAGAGAGAGAAGCATGAACAAGCAAAGTTAGCAGCTTCAAACTTTTGGTTTTACAATAATCTATCTTTCAATGCAGCAAACAATGTGTATTGGGAAGGTTTGGTTAATGCATTAACAGTTGCAGGTAAGGGGATGACTTCAATGGGCCATTGCTAGAGAAAGCTGTAAAAAATATACAAGTTGTGGTTGATGATCAAAAAAGGTATTGGAAGAGAAAAGGATGCAGCATTTTATCTGATGGATGGACAGGTGGACGGAATAGTACTCTTCTCAACTTCTTGGTGGCTTCAAATGGTGCAATGGTATTCCTAAAGTCTATTGATGCCTCAAATGAAATAAAAAATGCAGAGACTTTGTGTAATCTGTTGGATGGGGTGGTTCAGGAAGTTGGAGTTGAGAATGTTGTCCAAATTATCACGGGACAACACAGCTGCATATGTATCTGCAGGTAGAATGCTTATGGAGAGGCATCTTACGATTACATGGAGTCCTTGAGCTGCACATTGCTTGGACTTGATGCTAGAGGACATTGGGAAGATTGGATTGGTGAAAAAGGTGGTTGAAGATGCAATAAGTGTCACCAAATTCATCTACAACCATACTTGGGTGCTTGCTTTGATGAGAAAACACACAAATGGCAAGGACCTTGTGCGACCTGGAGTGACACGATTTGCTAGCCACTTCATCACTTTGCAGAGCATTCTTAGTGCCTTTCCTCATCTTAAGCAGATGTTTGTGTCTGATGCTTGGTTGGGGTATGCATACTCCAAAACACCTTAAGCAGAGAAGATTGTGAGCATTGTTTTTGAAGAAGGGTTCACCAAAAGTGGAGAGGAGTTGACTGCGGTAAGTAACAAACACAAAAGTAAACTTTATACAATCTTGTCTATTTGCTGATTTTATTTTTTAGGGGTTAATTTTGTACTAATTTAAAATTTGTTTTCATTTTTTTAGGTGACAGAACCTTTGGTAAGGGTTCTTCGTATGGTGGATGGAGAGGGCATGCCAATGGGTTTCATTTATGAGGCCATGGATAGGGCCAAAGAGGCCATTTCACATTACTATCGAGGAAATACAAAAAAATGTGAAATCCGTTGGCGCATCATTGATCGTAGGTGGACAAACCAACTCCACCAACCGATGCATGCCTTCGCCTACTTTTTGAACCCGAAATTCTACTTCTCTGATTCATTTAGGGTTGATGAGAAGGTCATGGCAGGTGTTATTGCATGCATTGATAACATGGCACCTAATCTTGAGTTGAAAGACAAGGTTCTTGATGAGTTGGAGGTGAGATTTGACATTTGCAATTGCTCTATCTTTATTTATGAATTCGAAAAAAGTTCATTATTGAATTTGAGTTTGACACGTTGACTATCTATTTATGAATTTGGAAATGTTCATTGTCCAAGATCTAGTCTTCGTTCGGTACAACCTTCGCCTTCGAGTTAGACAAGTGGAGGGTGTTTAATATGAGGCCATTGACTTGGATGAAATTGATCCATATGGTGATTGGACCGTGAATGAACAAAATGATGGTGACAATGTCCTCCTTACCGAAGAAGAAATTGCAGAAATAGAGAGAGGAGCAGCACATGATGCAGAAGGAGCAAGATTGGATGAAATGGAGGATGAAGATGAGAACGAAGATGAGGACGAGGATGAGGACTTTGACTTTGAAGAAGAATCATCTCACCTTTTAGATACCACAACACCCACTGCTACTACTTCTAGCTCAAGGCCTGGAAAATTGAGCTATATTAGGAGAAACACAAAGAGGAAGACGTAGTCTTCTCTTTAGTTTGTTCATTGTTGTTTTTCACATTTGGAGTTGGACATATCATTATATGTAATTTTGTAAACATTTATAAACTTATGCTGTTGTTATACATTTTAGAGCTGAAACTATGAGTATGAAATTTCAAATATTGCGTGTTTGTAGATCATATGACATATGTAATGTTTCAATTATGGCTCTTATGTTCTCTAAATGCATTAATTTCTTTATGTATTTTTTGTAAAACTACAATTTTTTTTTTGTCGAGTCTTCCGCGAGTCTTTCACGAGTCCAAGTCCGAGTCCAAAGTTTTGGTTTGCCGAGTCTGTGGCGAGTCCGAGTTTTAAAACGTTGATTAATACAATAAAGTAGTTTTGAAATTTAAACTATTAAAGACTATAAATATATATTAATAGTTACATAACAAACTATAAATTAATTATAATGTAAAATTTATAATGTACATATTTAATTTTTAATATAAAATATAATATATATATTTTTTGATGGAGGAAACCCGGGTTTTAGCTCGGTCTGATCCCAGAGAGACCACTTACAGAGGATCTCTTCCCATGAGGCCATTTTTGAGGGGTCATCATTCCCCACACTTCACTTGTTCAAACCTACGAGTTCAACGGCCCAACAAAGATAAAAAGCCTACGAGCTCAATGGCCCAACAGGGGTTTGAACCTTGATGGCTACCTCACCAATGAAGTGTTTCTACCACAACACTAAACATCTGAAGACATATCATATATATTGATATAGATACATGATTTTCAATTTATAATTGATATAGTTAATTTTTGCTCAAACAAAGACATTCAATTCATTATGTGAGCAATATATCCAAAGTGCTCCATGAAATAAATTTGAGTGACAACAAACAAGCTTACATACTTGTAATAAAACAGCCTCCAACACATAATCATTAAAATTTGTCTCTGCCTAAAATAGAAGTTGCAAGCTAGGTATTGTCAAAAGCAGTGCCTTGCTAATCTTTTACTTCAGCTAAACAAATGTCTTTTGTTGAATTCTACCCCATACAAAAGGCTTACCAATTGCCATCAAGGAATATAAAGCATTGCAACTATGGAATATGATTTGATAAACTTTCTCAAATATTGAACTACCCCTAGAAAACTCCATGCCTCAATCACAATGAAAATCTTGGATCACTTCAAATTGGCTTCCACTTTTACTAAATTCCTAGCAATAGCTTGATCGTTGTCTGATAAATTTTGATCTCAACTACTTCATATACTTAGCTAATCTTTGATCTCAAACAGCTACTTGGTGTATTTGGGGATTGCCCTTTCAAAAAGTTAACTAAATATTTGCCTATGTAATCAACAATATGAATATAAACAACAAAAATATATTTTCTACAATTCATGGGTTAAACTCTATTTTATTTGCTCTCTATATCTCTATGCTATGGAAATGCCCTTAAGTTTTTTTTAAAAGTAGTTTTTGTCTCTTTTTCTACAATTTTTTATATTTTTCTAAATCCAATTTTTTCTCAATTTTTTGCTGATTTTTTCAAAAACACTTTACTTTTGGTTTGTCGATTTTTTCCCCAAACGATTTTTGCTGATATGGACTTTTAATAACTCATTACAGTCCCAACTAATTGGTTTCACACTTAAAATAGCTACATGAGTTTTTATTATAACTCACTTTTATTTTATCATTTAATTATTCTAATTAACAAACCTAACAAACTTGATGATGCAATATTCCCAACACCCCCCATATTGCATTGATCTCCGAATGGGGATAATTGGACCAATATTACATGATGACCACATTTAGTTGTTCATCATATGATATGAGTAGGGATAAACATCTACTATTGACAAGCAATAGTGGAACTAGCCTCACTATGCTCACTATACTTTCATCCAAGGTAGGGACAAACACATCTACCCATGGAGCTAAGGATAGGGACTAACACATCTATCCAAGGTCTTACATCATGTTTGGATAGGGGCAAAGACATCTATCCAACATCAAGGTTATGAACAGGGACACACACATCTACTCACAACAATTATGATAGGGGACACACACATCCAATCATGATCACCAACTCTTGTGATTGGGGGCAAACACATCCAATCATTTACATCATCTTGTGAATGGGGACAAACACATGCACTCACAAACAACCAACAATAGTGATTGGGGACAAAACACATCCAATCACTTACATAAAAATCTTGAACACCAAGCCCTTGTTGTCGTGTATGCAACCACCATTATAGATCATTGCCACTCTGATCACAAATGATATGAGAGAATTGCCATTGCCACCTGGAAACTAACCTTGGCTTTAGTCATTTTGGCACAAATAAATTGTCACTAATGCAATTTCACATCCCCGTCGCTAGTGACTGACGAGAGGCCGTCTAATGTCCTCCAACCTCTTGTGCCTCCATCCTCCAATCCATATGCTACTTAGCAAACTTGTCTTCGAAGGCACATTTCACGATTGCAAGGAAAGAATATATCCTCTGGCTCCTCCCCTTGATGTGAACTTTTTACAATGAATCTCGGGTACCACCGATCTTGCACTCTAATTACAATTGAGACGAAAAAAAATCGACAATTTTAAAATTTTGACCTTCATTCTTTTAATGACATGACAAACAACTCATAAATTGAAGAGGAAAAATTGGACTCTATTCTAAACAAAATGACACTCCTTGATTTTTAGTCTATGACAAAAAAATGTCTCCTTGTGAACTAATAATACATTTTAAGTTACTATCTGACAATAACTAAATCATAAATTTTAAAGCTAAAAAACCAACAACAATACCAAGAACATTATAAATAGCATTCCTATATCCACTAAATTTGACACCTTGGAGACAACACTTAGTAAGACCTTCACCAGCTTGTACAGAAGTATCGTGTTGTTTGACATCACACAGCTATGGGTAATCATGAGTTACTTTGAATGAGCCTAATCCAACTACGAAATAGCTGGCTTGATTGACCATAAGAATATATGTTCCTTCTTTCTCGTAAGATTATATCAGCAACACTCATTGCACCATGTAGACACCTGTTGTTGCTTGCAGCTAATAAGCATGCATCACAGCTATGCAAACCTGAGAGAGAACATTCTCTCCATTATACTCCTTTAAATGAAGTGAACTACACAATATTCTATGCTTTAGAGTCATCAATGTAAATCTAATTCATAAAGTGAAGAAACAAATTTCAAACGCATGGACAAACTCTTTGGTCTCTCAACCGAGATTTTTTTTTTCACTAGCAATGAATATTCCAACTCAAACCACACTCATCAGTAACTCCAAACAACACTCTAGCCAACTTTGAATTTTTATGTATAGCATATCAAGGGCTTTGACGGGGTAACTTGAGAGATGGTGTACCATAAATCCATTGCATTGTGAAAATGAATTCACAGATTGTTACATCTCACATTGATTTCCAATCCTTGCCGATGGGCCAAAAACACCAAATCATTGAAAATACTATATTTATAGTCTTCTCCATTGTGAAAAAGACTATAACCTAATTGACAACCTCCTTCCCACCTTCTCAAGTAAACTTCTCAATAGCAAAGCATATCATGTATTCTATGAATCGATCTTGCACATTTCCATACCTAAACATTGTGCAGTAAAAAATAAATAGAGCATTCTAAAAATTGAAATGCATTTTATGGTGATCAGCGGATTTTTTTTTTCGTGGACACAAACCCCTTTGTTGATGCGAATTGAGAGCCAAGCAAGCATACATATGATTGGAGAGGGGTTCTTCTCTCATCTTTCAATGAGAGAATAACACCCAATCCAGCTCTGATACTATATTGAAAAAATGAATAGAGATGGACAATAAAAAATTATACAAACAGTAATAATGTTATATTTCTATATCACTTTTCGTTCAATACATATTTATAGGATTTTTTAGATCCTATTTTATAGGGAACAGCTCTCCCAAATATATGAGTTATTTTAACAACTCGTATTACAGTCCTAACTAATTAGTTTCACACCTAGAATAGCTAGGTGAGTTTTTATTATAACTCACTTTTATTTTATCATTTAATTATTCTAGTTAACAAACCTAACAAACTTAATGATGCAATATTCCTAACAAAGATGAAGAATCAAAATTAAGATAAAGATCAAGGATCAAAGATCAAAGATAAAAATAAAAAAGACCAAGGATTAAAGATTAAGCTAAAAAAATCAAGGATCAAAGATTAAGATTAAGATTAAGATAAAATGGTAAAACAATAAATGCAATAGGTCAAAAGGGTAAATCAACAAGAGACCAAATGCCAAATAAGGAAACAAGCAACATATCTCTTGCCAAAAGGATACGCTTAGTGTAGATAGATAGTACCTAATATAAGAAAAAAACATTTGTCAAGGCTAAGATAGCTAAGATACCTATTATAGGAAAAATACATCTGTCAACACCAAGATAGCTAGATAAGACCTGATATACAAAGGATACATTTGTCAAGGCATAGCTGGATAAGTAATGATAAGTCCACGATAGATTAGGCAAGAAGCCAACTTAGATCAGCATCAATTTCTTATGAATTTTGTGAAAGCTCAATGTCTTGTCTCATGGAGTGCAAAGTTCGATCTTTGTTGATGTTTTGGGTCAAGTGTCAAGGGTATGTCTATGATATTATTTTTCTCAAGATAATGATATAGATCCACTCCCATGACTAGGTCAAGAAGATGCCCTTAGTTAGGGATGAGGAATGGTGGGATAGGATGGATAAACGAAGCTTTATTATAGTACGATTGGATCTTGCCTCGGACTTGTTGATTCCCTATTTTGAACTTACAAGTTTTGATCTTCTTCTTGTGGCTAGGATGATGGCGGTTTTGATAAGCTTCTAAATGATAGCTAAGATATAAATCAAGATCAAAGGTGGGATGGGAAGTCTTAAATAGGATGAATAATTTACAATAGAAAATATGGATAGGATAATTAAGATCAAAGTAAGGAAGCGGATTAGGAGAAATGTTGGGATCTTGAGATGCAGATGGAGGAACACTATGATCTTGACTTGGGATAGGATAATGAAGAGTAGGGGCATCTTGCTCTTGAGGCGAAGGATTATCATGGGATGGGATGGAAGGTAATCGTTGATCTTGATTACAAAGAGGATCATGAGATGCCATGCAAAGGATAATTTGATCTTGATTAGGATGGGGATCAGTGGATGTTGTGAAAGGTATAATTTGTTCAAGACAAGCTATGGTGTATTCATGTAGAACGACAGAATAATTGGTATTGGTGGAGTAGCTACCCTTATTAAAGGTGTAATTTTTTCCATGTTTAGGGAGTGGATCCTTAATTGTTTTGAGATCATTGTTTGATGTGGGGGGTGTCTTCAATAGCAATCTCACCCTTGTCTATAAGATCTTGTATGAGATGTTTCAATTTAACACAATCTGAAGTTTTATGTCCCTTGATTCTATGATAGTCACAAAACTCATTGTCTTTGTACCATGGTGGTTTTACTGTTGGTTATTGATTTCTAACTTTGGGAAATGTGATCATTTTAGCTTGAACAAGTTTTTGCAAGACACTTTCAATAGGTTCTCCAAGGGAGTAATTTTTTTTCTTGGAGTTATGTTTTGTCTAAAAAGTGTATTTGTTGATATATTGGATGGGTTTAAATAGCATTTGAGTCTACTACACCATCATTGACAACATTCTTGTTCTTAGCCCAAAGGCAAAGTTTATCAATAGATTTAGAGGGGTTATCCTTGTCATCCTTGTACATCTTCAAGACTTCTAGCAATGAGGACCTCTTCAATAGTGATGCATTTTTCTATGATTGCATCAAATGTATCAGCACGGTAGATCTTCAACTGAAAGGACATTTCTGAATTTAAGTTTTGAACAAATATGTTGACAAGTTATTTTTTCAAAAGATGATCAGAACATTTACTTGCTAGATTTCTCCATCATTGTAAAAAGGAGGCAAATGTCTCTCCATTTCTTTGTTTTGTGTTGTATAGGTCATTCATAGAAACTTCATGTTCAATGTTGTAAGCAAAGTGTAAAATGAATTTTTCTGCCAACTCATGGAAGGACTTGACCCCATGAGGTAAATATGAAAACTACTCAATAGCTTGACCTCCCTTACATGTTCATGTGGGTCAGCTTTTCCTTTCTATTTGTCAAACTTGGTGATCTAAAAAAATTTGGGGGAAAGGTAGCATGGGTATGGATCTACCAAAGGGGTAAGGGCATATGTCCTCAAATGTGTAACTCTTCTTAGCAAGTCCCATTTGCATATCTATGTGGCTTTCTTAAGGAGGATTTGGTGAAAGTGACATGCTTGGAATGCTAGTGATGTGGATAATAGACACAATGGGAGGAGATGGATCGGGTGTAAATTGGTCATGTGAACCTCTATTGGAATGCCACTGAACCATAGAGGTGTTGTATGATGGAGTCAGTATGTCAACTAGTGATATGCTCTGAATGGGCGCACTAACTAGATTTGTTTGCATAGAGGTAGTAAAATCTATGAGATCTTGTTTCTTACGGATAGGGACGATAACACCTAGAGGTAATTTGGCACCCTTAGCAATTAGCAAGTGAAGATAATAATCAAGACTTGACTCCAAGACCATTTCTATTACATGCATTCCTTTAGGATCTTCTTCAAACTCTTTTATGGTGTTGTATGGTGGAGTCAGTATGTCAACTAGTGGTATGCTTGGAATGGACACACTAACTAGATTTGTTTGGCTAGAGGTAGTAAAATCTATGAGATCTTGTTTCTTATGAATAGGGAGGATAACACCAAGAGGTAATTTGGCACCCTTAGCAATTAGCAAGTGAAGATAATAATCAAGACTTGAATCTAGGACCATTTCTATTACATGCATTCCTTTAGGATCTTCTTCAAACTCTTTTATGTCATCCCATGGTTCAGTGTTTTGAGTTTCTTCTATAGAGGGTAAGTATTTTGGCATTCCATATGGATATTGGGTACCTATTAATGTGTGTTTCATGTACATAACATTTCACAATAAAATACCAAGGTAATTTACCCTCTCGAACAAAATCACCTCAAATGCTAAGGGTAAGATCAACTAAAATGATTCCAAGGTTTCTACATGGCAGGTCTTGACGAGTGGGTAACTCAATGGTCGATGTGAATTGTTGTGTTCACTTGCGAACTTACATAAATGTTCGGATGTCTTCTTTGATCATGAAATATGCGGAATAGGTTTGCTGACAACTTAGGATTTAGCAATTGTAGCTCCGAACTTAATTCTTACTAAAAAATGGGCAAAAGGAATAGGGTTCGGGAAATCTATTATAAGCCTAAGAATGTAGGAAATGATGAACAAATTTAGTGGAATCAAACTAGGCAAGGTCTCACAAATAGGTATTGACACAAGCTTAGTGCAATCATCTAAGGTATACTTATGGATTTTCAGACTATTACCATCAAATGTTGACACCATCCAAGTTGACACTTGTCAAGGGACGCATAATAATTGAAGTTAAGCTTACTCAAATTTCCAGTTGACCACACAAGGCGCACTTACCAACGGCAAGAGGCTAGTGGTATGGATTAGGGATTCCACAAAAATATATTCAACAAATCTTTCACTCAATCTAACAAACATGAAAACAAATTCTAATCTACAATTATAATCTAACTTGGAGGAATTGAGAACCATGAATGCAAAGACAACATTTGAAGAGCAAAATCACCAACAAATTGAACAATGATTTACATTCAAATAGCAGCAGCATATACCAACAATTCTACAAAAACTCTCTTACAAATGAGAGACAATAAGGTATATATAGTCTCATACAAAATGGATGGCCAAGATTAAAACTAAATCAAGGGCCAAGATCATGCCAACAAAACCCTAGAATTGCCCTGATTAAGGTTTACATAAAAAATGGTGCAACCAACATATGACCCAATTAAAAGATACCTAGTCATCAAATAGGGAATCTTCTAAAAGATTCCTCCCTACATCTCTCTCTCTCTTAGCATACTCCAAGAATCTAGCCAATACAGAATCTAACTCCTCCATGGAAATGCTAGGTAAGGTATCTTGTTGTAAATCAATCACGTCCAATGTGTCCGAGCAAGCATCCAAAGTGTTTTCCCAATCTGGCATGAGCTTCTACGAACTATGAACATGAATCAACAAAGAGACCAAATCATCCATCTAACTCTTCTTCAAAGAGTCCAACTGACAAAATACATAAGTTTCATCTTGTCTCTTAATTCGGCTAAGTGTAAACCACTAGCATCACTAACATCAACACCCAATAACTCCTCAATTGAGGCAAGGATCTAAAACTGAATATCCTGAATTGATCCTTCCATCTCTGTACAACTCAGTTGGGCATTCTCATAAGTTGATTTCTTCATGGCTAATGAACAATACCAGCCATGGAAATCATATCTGTCTCCACTGTGCACAATATTCTCTCCGATCAATGTGGACTTGGGAATCTTTTTCAAAGCTCTGAGGTGTGGAATAGTCCTCTCCTGGATAAGCCGGAATTCTTCCCAAACTCCCTCCAAATACTGGATTCTAAACATGAGCCTTGTTGTCCTATCATATGCCTGGACAAACTGAATAAGGAAATCATCCGCCTGTTTTCTTGCACTTTCAATCAATTTCTCCACCTCTGAGAGTGTATCTCTCACTGCCTCATAGTGTGAATGTAGTCCATGATCAACTACAATAGGGGAAATAAGGGTGGGATTCTCACACCTTATCCCCGCAATGTACTCTAAGTCTAATATTCTCCTCTGTACTTCTCCTTCTCTTCAATCTCTCTATCTAATCTTGCACTGATCGCCCTAAGGTTATCACCAACCTCCTCAAATTCTTGATCTCTTGTAGTACGGCCAAGGGCAACTGAAGTAATTTGGAAATCCATAGGAGTAGCAATGTCCGTCGTCACACCTCCAATAGGAACAACCACCTGTGCAATCCGCATTCCTGTCTCATCTCTAGCTATGTGTGACAAGATCTCAGCTCTCTTGGGTTCTTTCTCCTTATTGCTCCTAGCTAAGTAGTCATCAATGTTATCAATGGGTTGTACCTCTATCATCTTCTTACTCTTTTCCATACTTTTCATCAACCAATCAAGAATAGCGGATATCTCAATACCGTCATCAAGACACATCTCTCGATCAAGCCCCCTCAATGCCGAGATCGCATCATCATCATCATCAGAATTGCTCCTGGTCAAATCATATACCTCATTTCCCAAACTAATTTCCAAAAGGACAATAGGGGATCCTGGCTGATCATCATTCTCATTCATTGGAGCAGATGTCGCTGTGGCATGTGAATCCTGAATATTCTCTGGTAGTATCACTGTGTTGGAACATTGTTGGGTCTGCTTGTTCCGTTTTGTCATTTCAACTTCCTTAATTGATGAGACACTGAGAAGGGGTGAATGAATGATGGGCAAAGGAATGATAGTCTATTGTTTCTTCTTCTTGACCTCCTCAATCTTCTTCCCTCTGGCCTTGACACCTCCTGGTGTGTTTTTCCTTCTCTTGGGAGCTTGACTTTCCTCATCCGCATGAATCCTGACATTCTGATAGTCCTATGATCATCCTCGGAAGCAGATTCTTCCGGTTTCATCTTTTCATAAGTGAAGGAAACACCCATATCCACTAACTTATTCATCTGAATATCTACCCATGCATGGGAGAAACTCAAGACCTCTCATCAATATCTTTAAATCTATCTCTTCTAATTCTGACCAATTAGGCAATAAGATCGTCTTCTTCATTTCATTTTCATACTGTGGATGCGTATGATCTATGTCATCTAACACCTAATTCAGAATGAGGAAAAGTCCACACTTCCTCATCAAATCCATTGACATCCTGGACCACATTCGTCTCTTCACTGCCTGCTCGTCAATCAAGTTGACCCAATAATCTTCTATGTCTGCCTTGTGGATGAACTTCTCTCCCCTTATCCTTCCAACTTTCTTATCTAGATCAAATCTTTCTCTTTTCTTTAAGGTTGCAAATCGATAGAATATAAGCTCCTCACTCGCAGTGCTGGCAGCCAAGGTGGACTAGCAAACCTCCAACATTTTCCCAATTGAGATAGGGAATGTCATGCCAACGTTTTCCCAATTGAGATAGGGAATGTCATGCCTATCCTATGCTTCTCTTTCTGAATGGAATCAAACTCTAGAAGCTGCCTCACCACTTCCAACAAGATCATTTTGTCAGAAGGATACCTAGGAAGTCTGTAGAGTTTGGATTGAAACCCATGGATCCTAAAGTACGTGAAAGTGGGAAACTATATATACATATTTTTCTATTAGCTCTGTTGCCTCCTTGGACAACCTCCTATGGATTCCGCCCTGCAGCATCCGAGTGATGTACAATGTGAATACATCATTCACTCTCTTATAATCTTCAATTCTATATATGTTTAGCCGCGGATAGCACTCATAACTCCTGAATTGTCCTTGCCCATTCCCGACTTCACCTCTACATATCAGTCCTTTGTATGTAACAAAACGTGCAAGCAGGTACACCAAGTAGGAAGTCATGGCGAATGACATGGATCGCTCCACATTCCTTAGCTTGAAGTCACTTATGATTTTAGACCAATTTATCAACATCCCTCTAAAACAATCCTGGATGAAATAGAACATCCATCCATCGTATGTTGCACCCTATGGCATCCCCATCACTCGGTTAAGCAAGAGTACTAAATCACTACATTCCTCTTTGAAATATGTGCACATGAGTGTCTTGGGAGCCTTGGAATGATGAGGCCTAGGCTCGATCATCCACTCCTTGTTCACCATGGTCTTACACATATCCATCTTCTTCGTATATCGATCTTCATGTTCATCTTTAGTTACATCCTTCATGTCTACTCCATGTGGAATTCCAAACACTTCAGCAATCGCATCCTCAGCAAGGTAGGCAATGACGATGCCCTTAGGAGTCTTGATCATTCGGGAGCGAGGATCATAACATCGTGCACACTCCAGGATAAGCTCACTGCATTGTATGGACTGTGGAAATCCAGTGGCTTGAAAAATATCACTCTTCATAATGTTCACATACGCTGGGGAAGGAATCTGGCTTCCAACTCCAAGCATCCGCTATCGCATCAGGTTCAGGTTCAAGAAATGCATGTTCGTGTCCATTATCTCCTTCCATTTGGATGACATCTAGGATTTAGGATAGAATCCAGTCTCAACAATCCTCTATTGTTCTCTCCTTTCCTTAAGTCCGGACTTAGACATCGCACCTGTACGAAGCTTGAAGTTAGAACTTAGGAAAAATATAATATTCTTAATAAAATTCCTGACTTCCTAATGATTTAGACTAATTAAGGTATGGAAATCAGGAAAATAATCCACACTCTAGGTAAATTTCAACAATTTAAAGACAAAATGTGACAATGTTAGGGTATGAAAACCCTCATGAAATCAACACCACCTTATACTTAGAAATTTCGTGCAAATCAAAGTGCAAAGGAGCATACCGGATCAACAGTGACTAAGGAAGGACGTGAAAGATTGTGTTTTCACACAAAAAAATATGTCTGAGAACACCTTCCATAGTCAACAATGGCTGCCAACAAATCTGAAGACAACCTGCAACTAATAAATTAACCTCTCAAAACATGTTGCAATCATTCAAAATATGCACAAATTTGATAAAAATCAGTCTTGATGATGAAAGTAATCAAAATTCGGGAACATAGGTATGGCTGTTAAAGTTAAATTTCTGAGGACAAGCAGCCAAAACGAAGTTCCAGACCTGTGACAGCTCTCCAATGGTTTGAAAATGATCTCAAAATGCCCCCAAAATGCCTCCCAAGTGTAAATCGTTGAAGTTGTGGTTGGCTGGGTAATAAAGTATAAGTCTGAAAACTGATGATCAGCCAACAATGGAGGTCACACTTGCTGCAATAATGGCGTTTAGGCTCAGATCTGAGGTAATGACAGCAAGTAGGAAGCAATGGCGATATCAAGCATGAAAGGAATCAACCAAAATATGTCAAAAAACACTTGTCAAACAAAATCAAACTTTCCCCAACTATGGCATCACCTTCGAATCTGAAAAATGTCTTCGATGTGATTGCAATCTGCCAACTTAGGTCTGAGAACAGAAAGTGAGCAAGGAAGATCGCCAAAGTTTAGAGGGTGGAAACCTCAACAAAGAAAATCGCCTTCACTAAAAAAATCACCAAACTTGAAAAAATTGCTATTTCCCAAAAATCGAAAATCTGAAAACAATGGAGTCAATAAACTCCAAAGCCGGTGATCAAGTGAATTGCCAAGCTTGGAAAAATGGAGGAAAAACTGGAAGTCTTCAATCAACCATTCCACCAAAACACTTCATCAAAAATCGCCAATAAGAGAGGAAATCGCCCTTGCATGGAGACACCTGGCAAATTTGATAATAAAATAATACTGGCTGTCTCCCTATTTGAACTCACTTTCATCATCAAATCTCACCACACAAGCAATGTGGGATAAAACACTTGTTCTTATACTTGCTTGGTGAAACCGATTTGCTTCTAGAAGGTTGAAAACATTAAATGCTCATGCAAATCATTAATTGTTTTTTATTTACTTTAAATAATCATTGCCTTTCATTAAAAAACAATTAAATGGGGCTCACTTTATTAAAATATTTCAATTTAAATCCAAAAATGGGCCAATTGGGGAAAATCGATCCTAGTAAAGATTAAAAAATCCTCACAAAAAACACTTGAAATCATAAAATATCCCCTTAGGGAAAAATCGATCCCAGTAGGGATAGAAAAATCCCATTGAAAATCATCAAATGTGCATAAAATGGGGTCTAGGGGAAAATCGACCTAGGTGTGGAATGAAAAATTCCACTTAAAATTTAAGTCATCACACAAAAATATCCATCTGGTGGAAAAACGACCCTAGTCTGGATTAAAATCCAAACTCAAAACATTAGAAATCTCTCTTAGTGGAAAATCGACTTGAGTCAAGACTGAGAGTCTACACAAAAATCCTCAAAACTTGTCACAAAAGACCTAGTGGAAAATCAACCCAGGTGTGGAATCAAGACAACTGTCATCCGCAATTCCATCCATACTCCCCAGTGGAAAACGTGGGTAGTCAGGATAAATCTGGACACTTAGTCAAAATTTAATGCATCTAGGGGAAAAATGACCCTAGTATGGATTCACAATGGTGGAAAATCGACCCAAGTATGGATTTCAAGGGAAATCCATGTCCAGTTTGGATTTTGAGTGGGGAAAACTATGCGTAGTCAGGAATATGAGGGGAAAGGCACCTCTAGTACGGAATTTTGACCTTTTAACCCTTAGAATATGGATTTTCATCCGGAAAATGATGATTTTTCCACTCAAAATCACTAGGAAACTTCAAAACTCAATAAAACTCAACTGGACTCAAGCAAATTCATCAAAATTGGAGCGTAACACAAGGAAATCTATCGGGATAAAGTGCAAAATCAACTTGAATAACTTCCTAGGAGTGAGAAAACAACTCCAAAGGGTCTAAAACACCTTAGCACTTAAAATCACTAACGAGGACGCTCCAAAAAACACACTAATGCTCCAAAGGGTCTACACTTAGACAAAACTAGGATCAACTCCAAAAACCCTAAACGGCACTTGGCATGACCAAAACTCCGAGACTCGAGGCAGGAAACACAAAATTGCCCGCTAAGCTGCCAAAACCCTAACCTAAACACGCAGAAAGCAGGAAAACAGAGATCCCTGTTAGCAATGGGGCGATGTGTGAAAAGGTCACAACAGTACCCCCTAGAGATGTTCTGATGTTTGACTGAGGTTGTTGTGATTCGATATTTTTCTTGTATTGTGATCTTGTGCTTCTCATGTGTAAAATATTTTCACGTTTTGACACTGTGAAGATCTAATTTTTATGTTTGATTTGCAAATTTTTGAGAAACTGATACTAATCTAAAAGAGAAACGCAATGTGTCAAAAGCGTAGGTTTATTGACCAAAAGAGCAAGATAATTGACCAAATGCACAATTTGATAACCAAATTGGCACTTCTACAACCGAGTGCAATTTTCAGTAGGATTTTCAATTTTAACAATGGTTTTTACATTTTGGCAAGAGATTTCACTCAAAAAAGTGACCCAATTCAACAAGTTTCAATGCATAAACAAACGATGCAAAATGCATACACATTCCTAGATCCACGGATGTAAAGCAAGTTTGTTAAAAATTAAATGTTTTCAATTTTTATGATTTTGCTCCTTTGAAATTTGATTAACTTTTGAAGCATACATTCAAGAAATGAAAGAAAATGAGCACATTTCCTATGGCTCAATTTGGATATTTGTCCCCTTTTGGTTTCAATCAAGGAAGGGGATCTAAACACTCAAGCACATACAACACACCAACAAGCCTACTCAAGTGGGATTATCAATCCTTGTAGTCACGAAGTACAACAAGAAAAGATGGCCAAAAAGTTCAACTGAAGGTTACATTGAGGCTCAGGTCGACATCCTCAATATACCACAAGGGTACTATTGACGTGTTTTTTATGACAGCGTCGAACACAGAATAAAGTTACCAACGGTCACCTTACCCTCTCTTGATCAAAATTAGTCAGTATGCTAAGATTGCACAAAAGTTCAAACGGCTAATTCCAAGGTTCCTCCAGTGCGTGAACGTGACTCAGTTGATTGATGGGTTTGTTGTTAACCCAAGGGGCCTTACGCATGTTCAATTGAAGAGGATAATAAACTCATGTAAGCTCAAGGATTTCTATATGAATGATTTGCAATGAAAGCCCTAATTTTAGATTTTTTGGATTTTCGAAATATGGTGAAAGTAAATGAGAGTTGGGTAGAGAGAACTATGCTAAAAGCTAATCTAATCCTAAGAACAAGAGACGGGATCACTCATGCAAAATCAAACCACGCTTCGCTTCGCCAGCAGAGCGCAACTACGCGTAGGCGATGCAATCTTCAAAGGGTGTGTAGAGGTTTTTTCAGATCACCAATGTGGACCATCGAATCAAACAATCTTCACTGATAATCGAAATTAAGCACACACACATAACAAAAGGCTCAAGCTAACTTTGCACAGTATGCAACAATCAACTGCACACCAAAAGTATGAGCTCGGATTCTGCAACAAGTAATCCTATCAAATCCAGTTCTCCTAACAACATGAAAGCAAATCTAATCTATGAAGAGAGCAAGACCATGCAAATTACTAAAATAGAACAAGAATACACCATCAAAATCAAACAATGTATTAAGTTGGCTACTTCAACAATCCTGATGCAACAATCTCAGATGATAATCTCTCCTCTTACAAATGAGGGGGGTCACCCCTCTATATAGGCCTCTGGTCTTGGCTACATGCAAAACCCTAATTAGGGTCTCTCCCTAAAAGATTCCCCACACATGATGCAACAAGGTGGGAACCAACAATTAATAACCCATCATGCCCTTATACAATTAATTCAAAAGTACCCAAAATAACATCCATTGCGCATTAAATGTACCACCTCTTTCAAATTCGTCCAACATTTGTTGAATATTCATCCATGCAAAAATCACCCCATTATGTCATAAATTCTCAATCATTTCCACATGCGACGGCTGCATGCAAAAGGAATATGCCATAAATTCAACATGCAATGACCAGGTTGCCATTTCGTCAAATATTCTGGTAATGAATGCACCACCCTACTGCCATACGTTCAATAGATCCTCGCCATGCAAGTGGACCCCGTCGTCGTATATCCACTCCTGCACATCTAGAATTGTTGGAGAGAGAAAATTTGATTCAGGAAGAATTTTCTTGAAATCTGTTCAACTTTCCTTGCTTGGAGAAGGTTTTCCATCAATTTTCACCATCTCCTATTTTTTAGGAATTTTCCACAAATTAGGGTTTCAAGTCCAGGAGGGAGAGAATTCTCCTACAAATCCAAATCTATAAAAAATTTGAAATTTGGATGTGATTTGATCCCCAAGAATAGATTTTTCAAAAAAATTCTCGAGGGAAAATTTCTTATTCAGTTCATCCCTGATTCCTTCCTTGCCTTGGAAATTTTCATGTCTTAGACAAATTTCCTTAGTTTTCTAGCTTGAGCATGGAATTCATTTTGCATGGTGGATTCATCATTTCATCCTTGGCCATGGGAGTCTTCTGGTATCTTTTGACCGTGAAATCATCTTGGAGTAGAAATTTCATCATCATTTAAACCTTCCTTTCTTGTCTTTGAACTTGGGCGTTGAACTGGCTTGATGAAGGAATTCATCCTTTACACATTTTCCAAAGCCTAGGCATTTTGGCGCCCTTTCATATACATGGGCGGAATTTCACACTAAAGGAGGAATTCATACTTCGTTTGAATTATCCATCATCCCTTGAATCTGGCGCCCTATGACCTCCTTGGGCGGATTTTTGAGTTGTCCAAGGAATTCATACATTTTACTATCTTCCATGACTTCTTGACTTTGGTGCCCTCATCCTTGCCTAGGCGGATTTCTTCACAAGGCGTGGAACTTACTCTTTTTCAAACTTTCCTTGAACCCTTCATTTTGGCGCCCTCCTTCACTGCTAGGCGCAATTTTCCTAAGGCAAGGATTTTTTACTTTTTTTTATGCTTTCCATGGACACCCTTGTTTGGCACCATTCACCTGGCATGGGCACAATTTCTTTATGAGGGAGGAATTCACTATTTCACATCTTTCCAAGGCAGGAGGGATTTGGCACTCCATTCCAAGCATGGGTGCTATTTCACCTTTGGCATGGAATTCACTCTTTTTTCCATCTCTCCATGCACATCTCTTTTTGATGCCCTTCCTTGTCTCATAGCGGAATTTCTTCATAGAGGAGGAATTCATGATTTAGAGGATTTTCCTTCACTACCCCTCTTTAGCACCCTCCTTGAGTGTTGGGCGGATTTTTGATGGTGAGGAGGAATTCACTATTTTTCCTTCCTTCCATGACACTTCAAATTTGGCACCCTCCTGAATGCTTGGGCAGATTTTGGCCATGAAGGAGGAATCTTTGATTTTTATCATTTCTCCATGAATATGTCATTTTCGCGCCCTCAGCATTTCTCTTAGGTGGAGGAATTTGATGGTTTCTACCAATTCAACACATATATATATATATATGAAATATAACATTTAAATATAAGTGGCATCTTCAATATGTCTTTTTCCTTTCTTATACTTTAAATTATATTTCATATATATTGGCAGGATGTTTGAGAGTGGTTTTGGGTCCCTAGGATACATAATGCAAATTCTGGATTTTGGAAGATCTTTCAAATTTTCAGATAGTGAAATTTCAGGCCATTTTCGAATCAGAATGACATTGGTGGATTGATGTGAATTTCCAGACTTGGATGATTTTGCATGCTTTCCTCTTCTAGAATAGGAGTTCCATACTTAAACCATTTTTTTGATCCAACTTGTCTGCCTTCTGACTCTTCCAAATTTAGAAATGATCTTCAAGAACATTCAGTCTTCAGCGTCTTCAGGGATGTTCAATTTTCAGTGTTTTCCTGTAAAGAACCTACCAAAAATAGATTTTCCCAAATAGTAAGTGTTTCAAAATGTTAGGGTTTGGACAAAATAGGTCAGGAAAGCACTTACTAAAAATAGAAATTACAAAAAATAGGAATTACTAAAAATAGTAAGTTTGATTTTTGGCAAAATTAGACCAATCCGGGTGGCAATGAAACTTACTAAAAATAGTAAGTGCTCAGAATTTGCTCAAATTTTACTGGGAGGATCCTTGAAGGGTCCTAATTCCAGTTCTAAGTTCAGTTATTCCAAAACCCTAAAACAAACCCCTAAAATCTAGGACTGAAGGCAGAAACCCTAAAATTAACAAAACAAGTCCTAGATTTAACCAAATTCACTCAAACGAAAAGCAGACTTAATCAATATGACCCCCAAACACTTGCAAAGCAGAGAGACTGGCGAGACTGCTGCAAAAAGACCCAATAAAACAAAGCCAAAAGATCAGAAGGGCCTAAAAAGTAGGGGGTCTCCATTTGCAATGGGGCGATGTGTGAAAACGTCACAACAAGTACATTGAAGCTTAAATCCATAGATGAAAGTGAACACTAACAAACAATCGAGAGAAAAGAGTAGCCCACTCTCCACATTCACTTCTCTAAGGTATATAGTTCTTAGAGCCTTAACCTTGGTTGATAATATTTCACTTTCAAATAGGCATGTCTTTCGATTCACCCCCCACTCTTTATACTCCACCAAACCACGCAAGTTGAGGTTGTCTACTAGAGTTATCATTTATTTCTAATCCTCAAGTTTGCTACTACGACGTGAGAGGAGAGCATAAAAAAGCAAACCTTGGGTGTTAAAAGACATTTAATTTAGATCAAAATCAAATGTAAAAGGTTGATTTTAAGTTCAATTTCAAAGTGAAGGAAGACACCTAGCACAATAGCAAGCAATGATTTTCTATTGATAACAAAGATCGATCACTTTGCAATGTAAAAGAGAGGGTTTAGAACAAGTGCATTGGATTTAATGCTTCCAATTCTTCTTTCTTTGAGCCAATCCAATGAAGTCCAAGCTAGCTTTATCAACTTTTAGATTTTTGAAAACACACACAAAAATAACAACCCACAAGAGCAAACCCTAGAAACAATGATGCTTAGGATGATGTTAATGTTAATTTTGATCAGATTTGATAAGCAGGATATCAATTCTCACCATATCTATATATACTCGGATGCTTGTATGTTATTTGCTGTATAATATTGACCTCCTCCACGTTGAAGATAATTACGAACCGTTGTAGGTAATTTAATTTGCCAATGAATGTTATGTTGATCTGCACACAATGTAGATTATGCCTTCCACAAGAATATTAATCTCCTTCTATCACTGTGTAAGACGAATCTGCTAATATATATATGTTGCTGAACCGAATGTATATGTCTTCGAATTTGATGTGTATTGATGTCAATTTGCTTGAGACTTTGTCTTCGAACCTTGCTGATAATTTTGATTTGTGTGTGGTCTGCACATAGATCTATATTATTCTTAATTCTTTTCCGTATCTATCTTTTCCAATCACCCTGATCGAACTGCATGCTGTCATTCATACAGTTGTCGAGGGGTGACTCTTTCCAAGAGTCACCACCCTACCTGAAGGATAGCGACTTCCACTTAAGTTGCTTTCTTTAGCAATCGTTTTTACTTAATGATCGATCGCATGTATTAACTAATGCAGATCGGGTAATCAAGGACAATAATAGATATGTTAATAAATATCGATTAGATTTAACAATAACAAGCTTGTTGAATAACATTAATTGCTTAATCAAATGTGTAAGGCCAATAGGCCACTTACACATTTGATCCACTGTGTTGGTATTTAGGATTCTGACTGAAGCTACATCTTCAACACTCCCTCTTAGCTAGGGAGGAATCCTTCTTATCCTTAAATCACTCCATTGTGATGATTTTCCACAATAGCCTCATCTATATGTGGAAGAGAAAGAATATCACCTCACCGTGATATCAAGAATTATGGCATATCCACGGATATCACTTCACTTGATATCCACCATAGATATCTCTTTATGTAATATCCACCATTATGGCTTGTCCACGGATATCACGTCTCATGATATCCACCATCATGGTATATCTAAAGATATTACTTCATGGCATGTCCACGGATTTCATGTCACATGAAATCCACCATGAGTATCTCTTTATGTAATATCCACCATTATGGCTTATCCATGGATATCGCGTCTCATGATATCCACCATTATTGCATATCCATAGATATTACTATAGAGATATAAACCATTATGACATGTCCATAGATATCACGTCCCATGATATACATTATAATGGTATGATCAATCAATATCGTAAGATCGTCACCTTTCGATAATGATCAGATGTACAAGTGTTCATTATTGAGAGATCATCACCTCACAATAATGTTCGCAGGGGCTCATCAAGCACTAAACCAAAATTGTCATGGAGTCACACACATGACATCCACCATGAACCATATCAGGGGGTGTAGATAAGGGCTTTCTCCTTAAGTCTCTCTCAAAGAGAAATGCAATCACAAGAGTTTACACTTTAAAACATCTTTTGAAAAGAAGAATACATTAGTCAATAGCATACCTTTCCACCATGTCTCCAACATAGTGATACTTAATCTCCACATGCTTTGGCCTTTCATGAAGTACAAGGTTGGAGTCTGCATCACTCTTGATGTATTCCAAGCTCACCAAGTATTCATCTATCCAGGAATATCATGACCTAGAAGTCAGCATAAAGGCCTTCTAGCCTACATAAATGGGACTCTCTCCGAACCAAGATCCTCGGATATCAATAGAAGAACATCCTCTTAGCTTCTCCCTCTGTCACGGAAGCATCCCTTGCTCACATGGTCCCAATCATGGAAGATATCTTTCTTTAGAAGACTCTTATCATCTGGTATGATCCTCATAGGGTTGGAAGTGCTAGATCCAAAGCCACAATGAATCTACTGTCATAAGATCAAGCCCTATGTAGGAATATGATCATCTTGAGATTTAGAACAATATCCCCTTTCAGTATGCTCCCTCTCACTGCGAGAGCCCTCTTGTCTCAATCTTGGCTTTGTAACCCTAGATGCTATCATTACCAGCACAAGTGCCTCTATGGCTTTCACAAGTGAATTGTTGCACCTCTACAGGAAGATATTTGTTTTATAAAAAATGGAAATGAAAAATCTCAAAATCTCCACTAAAGTCCTTTGCATATTCCTCTTGAATTTCAATCTCTTCATCACAAATAGAACTTCAAAACTCTATAGCTTGAAAAGTAGCAAACTGTGATTCTAAAGATGTCCTAAATGTAAGGGACAAATTTCTCATAGTAAATTGAAGAAATTTAAAACACAAGATATCCAAATGCAACTTGTCGTAAGCGAACATTTACTGACAAAGTTGTTTCACAAATAACACGCATAATGTAATTGCATGAATTAACAAAAACTACATATTAAATTCATGAACATTATTCAACCAAAAGAAAACTTATCTCTCTCAAATCAGAATATGAATCCATCTGAATCCTTTTGTGGAATAGTCTCACCGACATCTGCAATAGAAGCTTGAGGCATAGTCCTGGTTGGACATTTCATTGCATAGTGACCATATTTGTCACATCTAAAGCATTGGATTTCTGAAATGTCCTTCCTTCTTTTGTGTGTAGGAGCACCATTTGATTCCTCATCTTTCTTTCTTTTGGGTTGTCCTTTCTTACCCTTCTTCTTTGAGGAGTGTGCGACAAGAACATGAATATCTTCATTTGTGAAGCTTTGGCCAATACCTCTTGTAGCCAATCTTGACTCTTCTTGAATGCAGTCTGTCTTCAATAGATCAAACTTAGGGAGTTTTGATCTTGCACTTATCCCTTGAATAAATGACTCCCATGATGAAGGAAGACCATTAAGAGCCAACATGGTTAATTCTTTGCTATTTATGGTGTGTCCAATGGTAGAGAGTTGATCTCTCAATTCGGTAATCCTCACGAAGAAAGACATGACGGATTCTCCTTTCATCATCTTGATGTGGTGAAGTTGTTGCTTCAGTGCGATAGCTCGAACTCATGTTGTTGATCTCATACATCTCCTCTAATGTTTTGAACATGTCACATGCCTTTGTCATCTTGGAGATGATTGGCACAATGTGATCTTTCACAGAGTCAACCAACATTTTCATTGCTTTGTTGTTCTTTCTCTTCCATTGAAGCTTCTCATCCTCTTCCTTTGGTTCCAGTACGGCATCCTTCACGAATTCATATAATTCGTTTTCCCCCAAAGCAAGCATAACTCTAAACTTCCAAGATACAAAGTTTAATGCTCCTTCAAGTCGATCCTCAAATCTAACAACATTCACCATTTTGATGTATAGAAGGGAGTAGAAGAATTCGAGAATATATAGAGAATAGTCTCGCCTATATAAATCTGATCTGATCTTTTTCTCACCCTGGCTCTGATACCATGTTAATTTTGATCAGATTTTATAAGCAGGATATCAATTCTCACGATATATATAATATACTCGGCTGCTTGTATGTTATTCGCTGTATATTATCAACCTCCTCCACGTTGAAGATAATTACGAGCTATTGTAGGTAATTTAATCTCCCAATGAATGTTATATTGATCTGCACACAAACTAGATTATGCCTTCCACAAGAATATTAATCTCCTTCTATCACTGTGTAAGACAAATCTGCTGATATATATATGTCGCTGAACTGAATGTATATGTCTTTGAATTTGATGTGCATTGATATCGATCTGCCTGAGACTTTATGTCTTCAAACCTTGCTGACAATTTCAATCTGTGTGGTCTGCACGTAGATCTATATTATTCTTACTTCTTTTCCGTATCTATCTTTTCCAATCACCCTGATCGAACTGTATGCTGTCGTTCATATAGTTGCCGAGGGGTGACTTTTTCCAAGAGTTGCCACCCTACCCGGAGGATAGCAACTTCCACTCAAGTCACTTTGTTTAGCAATCGTTTTTACTTAATGATCGATCACATGTATTAACTAATGCAGATCGGGTAATCAAGGACAATAATAGATATGTTAATAAATATCGATTAGATTTAACAATAACAAGCTTGTTGAATAACATTAATTGCTTAATCAAATGTGTAAGGCCAATAGGTCACTTACACATTTGATCTACTGTGTCGGTATTTAGGATTCTGACTGAAACTACAATTTGAACAGTTAGAGGGTTAGATTTACACTGACATGGCTCAGATCTAACTGAAAACATGCAAGATTAAGACTGTGAATCAAGAAAGATTCATTGAAAAACACTTTGAAATGAAGAAATTATGCGCACATGAAATCTTGAAAAAAAAGGTGACTTTGAATGATTGTATCCAATTTTTGGTGCAAGATCTGGAAGAAGCACTTGATACACAGCAAATATATCCGAACTAGCTTTCCAACACTTCTTCGAATTTCAAAAATTTGATATATAAATCAAAACTTATGCTAGTTTTTGAGAAGGGTGCTCCACAGGTGACGAAAAGTGCCTCAATATTGACCACATGTACCCATGCCAAATGCGCCTTTCTACCGACCAAATGCACCTCAAGATGGCCAAATGTGTAAAAGAATTGCCTAGACGTGCTTCTATACTAATCAAAAGCATTGAAAAATTGCCCAAATGCACCTCAGAACCGGTCGGATGAGCCTCAAGCAATCAAGACCTCAATATAGAATTCTAGATGTGTGTTGAAATAAGCCAAATGCATTGGAGGATGACCAAATGCACTAGAACGCTGACCAAAAGCACAGATTTGACCTACAAATGAAATAAAAACTTTTGCCAAGCAAAACAAATATTATATTTATACTAATACACCATAGGTCAGCTCAAATGCATGTTTTGTCGGCCCAAAAACATAAATCTTACATGCAACTTCAAAAAAAAAACACATCTTGTGAATTTTTTTGTTAAACTCAAGGACATGAGTCCCATCAGGCATGCCAAATTGTGGGTGATGAAAATGTGAATTTAATTAAGATGAAAACAATGCAATGCAAGATCCATACATTTTTATCAACCACAAAAGGTAGAGCATTAACTCTAGTTTTAAGGAGGTATTAACCAAATTACAAGCAAAACCTAGGGTATTAAGACCAGTCAAGTTTAATTTCAGCCATATTGAAAGAATGCACGAGTTGTAAGAGGCATTGCAACCTAATGGTCATGATAGTAGAATGGAATTGATGACCCAATTCCAAGTCAAAACAAGGGAACATAGAGAAGGAGGTCGTAAGAAGACATTTTTTGAGCTGATGCAAAATCATGTCTCTTATCATTTCTTTAATCTTCGGTCATCTGATAACGAGAACACTAATGCATTTAGCCTTGGATAGATGTTTGAGTGCATTCACAATATACTTTGGCCAAATAAATGTTATTTTGTAGGAGTAAGACCCCACATTGCAGTTCTATCATGAACATATTCAACCAAACATTCAAAGCTAGTGGAAGTAGCTCAACACTCCCTTGCACATGGATGCCTGTTCATTGAACCCAAAGTGTATAAGCAAAGTCTTGGTAGAGTTACAACTATGGAAGATGTTGACATGAAAGAAAGGTTTATGAAGGCTGTTCAAATGATGAACAATGCTAAGTGCTAAGGATGTCGCAACCATTCGTATTGAGTGGACAAAATTTACCTCATAGGGAATATCTAAAAGAGGCCAAAATAGATAGGGAGTATGGCACTAGAGGACCCAATTTTGTAGTGAACTATGCATGGGCCTCATCCTTTGTTTCTAGTTCTCTTGTTGTTGAGAGGAATCATCTACTTATACCTTCATCCACTTTATTATAAGAACAAGCTTACCCTATAAGAGGGTGAAGAAACTTACATGTTGACCACAGCATACTTACATATAAGGAGATTCCAACACAAGTTGATGATGATGCAGCACAAATTGGGTTGGTTGATCGTGGTTTGCAGGGGCTTGACATCAAAGAGTCTAGCAGTTCAAGTGATGAGGAGTTCAGTAAGACTTTGGGGATGATTGGAGGCATTCAACCATTAGCCCAAATGTATTTGAGTTTTCTGAATGTAATCATCATTTTGAATATGATATTAAGATTCCATATTCAATAGTTTCATTGTTCAATGCAATGTATTTAGTATTTCAAAGTTTTTTTTATTCCATATAATTTTTTTCGTAACTAATTTTTCAAGTATTATGTACATTTGCACCACCATCCCCTCATCACCACCAAATCTAGACCCTTGGTCCTCCAATCCTCAAGCCTAGTCCCCCAATTCTAAGACTCTATAGAACTATGCTTTGGGTGGTGTAGGATTGTGTTTTGCATTTAAATGCCACACAATTTAGTAATTGTTGGGCACCAAAGAAGTGGTATTTAACTCTTGCAATTTAACCTTGCTTCTATAAGTCTGCTTTTGTTTCTCTAAAAAGCATACACGCCTTCAACAATCTCTTTTTCTTGATTGCCCTTCTCATTTAAGAATTTGAAATGTCTCCCTTACCATAATGTAGAGTTAGGGTGCAAAGCTTCATAGCATAATAGTTTCATTACAAACTTTAATAGATGAAAAAAGCACCAAGCAAATAATCCAAATGTGTTGAAGCTCATTGAGGCAACCAAATGAGATAGTGGTCTTTGGTTATTGTAATATTGTTATTAGTATTGTTTTTTCTCACCAATTTCAGTTTTGGTAGCCTTACCATCAAGATTCAAAATGTAGGCATGTTGGTGAGAGGAAGTCCAACTGTCCAGCAAGAGCATGTGAATGAGCAAGGTTTAGCATAAAGATATGATGGAATGGACATGTCCTATAGTTCAAAAAGAGAAGGGAATGAAGGTGGCAGGTGGTCATGGGGTATACCTGAATGAGGAAGTCTTAAACACTGACACGAGTGTAGAAGAAAGCGGGTTTCGGAGGAAGGTCACGCCGAGAAGGGAAACTACACAACTTCGACACCTTATGCTGACTTAGAAAATTGATCATGCCTTTGTGCTGATAAGTTTTAGGGATCTTAAGCAAATGCATGGGCAATGAAGAGGAAGAGCTCGTACACAAATTTGGCTAAGGGAGAACACTATTGATAGGAAATGGATATTTTGGACCACAAGATAGATTATGGAAAAGGGGGACATGACAAGCTCTTGCACTCAAATTGGCTTGCCCTCAATTTCCATCTCCTCTTGTCTGAAATTCATTGCAAATATCAATATTCCATTCTTCTTCCCAAGAGCCTAGATTTGGGGACAAAGGTTGGTGGGGGTCATGGGGCAAAGCCCCCAATAGGTTCAAGCAGCAGCCATTTTCAAAATTTTATCACTATGTTTTCTACAACACCAAGTCCTTATGACTTCTAACTAAATGTTTATTCTTCAAAAAACAAATAGGGAAGCTAAAGAATCTAACCAATGTAAATGATGAGGGGTACACAGTTTTTGAACAGGTGAATAAAGATCACTTGAGGGCAAAATTAAGGTTCGCAAATGCCTTTTTATTTACAAAATTTTTTTAAAACATTAATTTTTTGTTTTTTTTTGGTAATCTATGTGGGTACGCATAGGTTCCCCTAGGTAGGGCTCACCCAATGCCCACCCCAAGCACCACGTGGGTCCTTCATAGAGTACCCAAAGCGCCTAAGGATTACAATGCATAAACCCCAAGCTGTATCAGCCCTGAACCAAGACCCAAGGCTTGGGTAAAATTTTTGAAAAACATTAATTTTTTGTTTGTTTTTTGTAATCCATGTGGGTATGCATGGCTTCCCCTATGTAGGGTGTGATGTCCCCAAACAAAACTCTGTACAATATTGTTAATATTAAGTAAGCTTCTTGTATTATCTTTATAAATGATGTGAATAAGGGATAGTGGATAATCAGGATATATGATCCTGATCAATAAGATCAAAAAAATAAAGACTTGCAAGCATCCAAGTTCACAATAGAAGAAGGACCAACCTTGCCTCAAGGACCATCCATAGAAGATGAAACAATAATTACACTTAGTATTTGCAGGGTTCCTTTATACCGGGATAGCAGTTACCATAAAACCAATTCCTTATGCACAGCTATAGAAAGCCGATTGACTGAGTTCAGATGCATTAAACAATTCACATATAATTCAGATGCTATACCTCACACAGGGAATGTTTTCTGTTATTTCCAATCCCATGATCTGCCACTTGTATTGAAAATATTTCTGCTTTTAATCCTTGAGCTGATATTTACCTTTGGGACCTTTGCCCAAGTCCTTGCGGGTCCCACTTCTCCCTTCTTAATGGCTGGTGGCTGAAGATAGTGGAAGGACTCAAGAAAACACAAATGAAAATTTGTCAACTCACCGGTGGCTGAAGATAGTGGAAGGACCCAAGGAAACACAAATGAAAGTTTCTCAACTCACCAGTTCCTTGAGCTTGATTGCTGCTGCTTTTTATAAGTATCTAGCAAATGAAATGGTGATCTTTGTGGCAGACAGATCTGACACATGTCAGAATGGTCTCCCTTGCAACAATATAAAGTCTTTCCAAACTCTTCTAAAGTGAAATACGAACCACTCAATGAGCCACATCACCTCTTGTCTCCTATGCTACCAATATAATAATCTTCAGAAATATTATTGCCCTCACTCAATTATTCATTTGATGCCATCTTGACAAGCCCAATTAGTGATGAAGACTCTTATTAATTAAAGAATAGCAATCTGCATTAAGACAATGCTAATCACATTATTAGTCAGCAATGATTGAAAAAGCAAAGAATCGTTAAGGTATAGCACCTTGAGTATTACGGAGTATGTGATGAAAAGACACGTATTATGGGGGAGTGATTACAAGAACTAGTGATAACAACGCTTATGATTCTTTGATAATTATGAAAGAAGTCGGTTATGGATAGGGATGACTCATCGAATCCAAAGGATGCCACCTTTCAGTTTTAAGGGGTATAAGATGCAAGTTCAACACATTCTACAAGGGGGATAGAAAAGAAAAGATATGAAAGGAACAGCGCCAAATATCATCACAAAAAGGTTTACGTATCAGACAAGCAATCAGATTTATTCTGCAATGTCTTATCGGACCGATCAACAACAATATATTTCACATATACAAAAAGACATATCAGAAACAGCAGTCGATACATAATTCGGATCAGTATTGTTCATATCTCACTCACATCGAACAGGATATCAGAAATAGCGACGAGCATATATCGTTGGGACTAGAATGGAGGGTATTTATTTTTAAGTCTTCATCCATTATCAGATTTGCTCTTCGAAGAGCAGTTTGTCGTTTGGAACTAACCAGTGGCATAAGGAGCTCTAAAGTGCAACGATGAAGAAATTGCGTGTATGTCGTAGGTCAGCGAACACATGGCAATCGTATAATGGGTGACCAGACTTATAGCAGCTTTAAAGGAAAATTATTTCAGTTTTAAAAGAGAGTGTACTATAGCAGTTTCAAATCAATGTATTACATTGAGGCATATATCTCAGATAATACAAATCTTAAATATATGTGGTTCTGATAAAATTATAATTTATAAATTACAATTCTCACTTTTATTTTAAAAATTGATGTCTCAGGGCTAAATTAAGGCAAATCCCAAATAGGGACATTACATAGGGCCTGGGTTCACCTAAGGCCCACCCCAAGTACCGCATGGGTCCTTCATAGAGTACCCAAAGTGCCTAAGGATTACAATGCATAAACCCCAAGTTGAATCAGCCCTAAACCAAGACCCAAGGCCTAGGTTCACCCAAGGCCCACCCAAAGTACCATGTGGGTCCTTCACAGAGTACCCAAAGTGCCTAAGGATTACAATGCGTAAACCCCAAGTTGTATCAGCCCTGAACCAAGACTCAAACCCAGATGAAATGAGTACAAGGGAAGTTCTAAAGAAGCTGATAACATGGCCATAAATTTATCAGCAATCATATGGTCTAACAATTAATCAACCAAGATGACACCGAGTTGTAACAACTAACTCAGGTCTCCGATAGAAAACTAATCTAAACTAAATGTCTAAAATATATAACATTTATAACTGAGCTGCTAGAAAAACATAAAGAACACCAACAGTATATTCCAATATTTTGTAATGGGGAGAATGCGGAGTGCTGGAGATAATCATCAAAACATTATTTAGAAAATAAGAAAAGAAATAAAAATAAACATTTTATAGATACAAAGAGACAAAAATCTAGAATGTTTGAAAATAGGCTTAGCTTTGTTTTAATTGTTTTTAGCATGTGTTAGCAACAGTGATATTTTGATCTAATTACAGAAAACTTTTTTTTTTTGAAAGAGAGAATACACTTCAGATTCTAAGTTTTGTATATCCTAGACTCTGATTCCTCTTTTTTTTTTCATATTTTGATATATGCAACATTACAGGCAAAACAATAAAAGTGGAAGATGAAAACTAGGAAAATGTAGATAGCTCTAGTCTCTAGGTATGGAGAAATATTTAAATTCTCTCAGCTGAATTAAAACAACAATTTATAGCATTGCTTCCAGGTTCCTCTATATCAAAGCCATTTACGAAATAATAGCAAGCTTGGAAATTATATAGGAACAGTTTTGAAATAAATTGACCTTCAATCACTATAGACATTTCAGGCCGATAGAATTTAGGCCTTCACTAGGACCAGTACGATAGTGGAGATGCAGTATTATCAGCAGAATAATAAAATTACATTTGGAAGAATGCATTAAGAAGCTGAGCGATATGAAGAACTCCACAACTAAACTTTGACAGCAATGCTAAATTTCTTATAAGGCATCAGTGTTTTAAGCAGATTTGGTGCAGCACTTTTTTTAACAGATTATTGTCTTTGATGTATAGCATGTGAACCTTCAGATTTAAGTGGCTAGTCATTATACTATACCTTTGGCTCCACCAAAGGGGTTGACAGGTTTTAGTTTACAAACAAAGAGACCATGGCTGCTTATGAAAGACAGTGTTTGCAGTCTGCAGTTTGCAAGTCCTAATTCTTTGTGCCCATTTATTTTGAGTTTAAATTAATACATAAATCATTCACTTTCTAAGAAAATACACAATGTTGGAATAAAATTAGCAAAACTATAAATTTAAAAATGGGAATTTATACCTGAACCCTTCTTAAGAACAAGTCCTATTTCACAGCAATCAGTGGCATAGACAGTCTTTTTCCATTCCTAGTGAAATGCAAAATCAATAACACCAATCAGGGTTTAAACATATTTGATTCATACACATTTTCAAATAAAAGCAAATTATATATTCCAAGTTTTCCTTTCAGAACAAAAATGCCATTGAGATTTACAGACCAAGTCCGACAGATGAACTTTTCTGAAATCAGTAGCATTGACATCTAGCACATGTTCTCTCAAATCAATTATGTGATCTCTTAACCTGGAAAAGTCATAGGACGAAAATCGGTATCATATAGTATTTGAAATATGCAGGCAAAACTATAAAAATCAACATATTTCAATCCAAGAAAATGGATCAACTGTTTATGCTGTTGACACCAAACAATATGGATATAGTTTTAGCTCATTGGACAAATCCAAAAGATGGTGACAAGGACACATACTGCATATCATCTTGGATAGTTCTCTGTAAGGATCCCACCACTGAATCAAACTTCTCCTTTGTAATCATTGAACATACAACACTGCCAATAGCAACTGCAGTTACTGAATTGATCTGATCACCAAGAAGTATCTGCTCTCCAAAATAGCCACCTTGTTTCTTTGTTAAGCACTTTTGATATTCATTTAAGTCTTCCCACACAGTATGATTGGAGAGAATGTTCCATGTAACAGACCCTGAATCTAACTGTGAATGATATGTTAACTTCACCTTACCTTGCTGGATAATATAGAATGCCGAGAGGTTCTCATACTGCAAGAGCATAGCAAGGCCAACTAAAATCAAAATTTAACTTAAAGACTAAAAAACACAATGTTTTGATTCGTAGAAATAAATCATGCATAATCTCAATATTTGTAGTTGGCAAGGCAGCTGCAAAGGGATGTTAAAATTTTTAAACTGCCTCAAGATATACAAGATTTTAGCAGCTTATGCAAACTGTAGTACCATTTGAATATGAGAACCAAGAGACAGAATTCAGATATCAGAATCTCACCATTGCCATCTACATTGTCCTAGTTTCTAGCATCATGAAAGCTAGGTTACATGAAATTGGGAAGCCATAACAGTTCGAAATGAAGATAACCGTTAGAAACCAACCCTCCAAATCATGAGATCAGATTAAAAAAATTTTAAAAAGCAGAAAATTGCTAGGAGAAATTGCATACAGAATAAAAAATCAGACTCCTGTATAGCTATAACAAGACCTATGGGCATAAATCTCTACAATTCATAATCTTATTGATTAACATCCCTACGTAGACCAGCATTAGTACTCATTATTAAAAAATACAGCCCAATTAAAATTCTTGCTGTTGTTCTTTAAGCCTTCAGCATCTAGCCTCTAGTCTCTATTGTATGTTGAAGTTCACCTTCAACTCTTCTTGCTATGGTAACCAGCTGCACTTCCATCTCCAACTGAACTACTTTGGAAATAATATCATTTTTATTTTATGATTATTACAGTCAAAAGAATTCTTACAGTAGACATGTGCTTATGATCTAAGTCACAGAATATGGCGATTTTCATGGATGAGGTTCAAATTTAATCGAATTTCATACTTTTATAAAAAAATCGTTCAAGTTCGGCCATAAAAAAATTCTGCTAAAAAGTGGGCAGACAGCAGAATAACTTTTACAAAAACTACAAATATGAAATAAAGTAATCCAATACAATGACACTTTTGTATATAAAAGAAATGGCAAGTTCCTAGAATAAGAGGGTGGTTTCCTGCACGCTAAGATTCAATTCAACATGGTCCCTGGCTGTGACAATATAAATGCCAGACAGAAAATGATAACTTGCAAACCCACATTGAACTATCACCTAGTAAAATATTTCTTAGAGAAATGCAGGTGTCAAGTGCACTTCCTTCTGTAGGTTCAAAAGGGATTCCACTGTACATTGTATTAGGCATATCATATATGATCACTAGCATTACTGAAATTCCTATGTTTCTTATGGTTTATATTTTATAAATGTGCCATCTTTTTATAATGACTTCAAATCTATTTAGCAATGTTATGCTATTTTGATAATTTATTAGAAGTAAACATATATTTAAAAATAAACAAAATTATATAAGGCGAATTGAATTATATAGGGCGAATTTTATCCAAATCAAGCCCTTATATACAAATTCTTGAGGAATTGAATGAAACCTAAACCCCTTATCAATTGGGTTAAAAACCTAATTTGCGGAGGGAAACATGGATCTCGTCCATGTTGCTAACAATTATTCTATGGTGATTTTTTATAATGTCTTAGATTGTGCTTGGGTTTTTTAAGGGGTCCTTATTTTTTTAAACATACTAGTCTATTTATGAAACCTTGGCATCTAGATATCATCCCAACATAGGAGCTCCCTTCTATGGTTCTAGTTTGGATCCGCCTATTTGCCTTGCCACTAATTTTCTAAAATGGCGTCTCCCTCAAATCATTGGGCAAATCTCTAGGTAATTATTGGGGTATAACCCTAGTCATCAGAGAGAGATAAATCTCTACCTATAGCCATTTCTACGTTTAAATGGATAAGCAAACCCTATTTGAAGCTCTTAATATCCAAATGGATGATCTTGTGTGCCATCAAACTCGAAATTATAAAACTACACCCTTCAAATATAGGAAGTGTCATCTTTACAGGCACTCTTTTCGTGAATATGCATAGCTCAAATCTATTGAAACTTCCCAAGAAGTAACAAAGGAGGATAATAAGGATAAATAGCACAATCCATTAATTTACCTTGGGATTAAATCTAGCCCTTCTAACAATAATGGTTAGCAATATTGGGTAGAAACTTAAAATTTTGGAAGGAATCAATCCAAGTTAAAATTCTAAGTAGAAACTTAAATTTTAGGGAGAATTTGGTAGCAAATCTATGTAAATGTTATTCAATTCTCAATTCAAGATGCAAGTTATATTCAAGGTTATCTTTTCTTTTAACTATGTATTATATATATAATATGATAAATCTGATTATCTTCTTTTATATTTCAGGTGAGATGAACATTTATTGATTTCGATATCCTTCTCACAAATGTCGATTGATATGTATATGCAAGCAGGGAGGATCAAGCAATGCCTTGACCGGTCATGTCTTTTAGACATGATCGATCAAGACATTACTTGATCGCACCCTTTAACTTATCGTATCATTTATCAATCGGTGTATACTTAACTAACCACCCGATACCAATCGGTGTCTACTTAATTAACCACCCGATACCAATCAGTGTATACTAGTTAATCCCGATAATCATCAATGTTCACTGCTTAATGCATCAATCGATATTAATCGGAATACATTGGTTAGCCCGATAATAATTGGTGATCACAGTTAATATGATAACCGATATTAATCGGGGTACATACGTTGGTGCATACATTATAATGTAAACCGATGTCAATCGGTATTCTGTGCTATGAGATGATTATCGATAGTTAAGAATGAATCGAACTTTACAAGTAGATTGAACATATATAAATGAAGAATGATCATCAAATGAAGGAACAATAGCTTGACGTTTTTCATCATAGTTTATCGATAGGATAAATGATTGAATGAGAGACTTCATTTATCTCTCATTTATCTCTCATTCAATCATTTAACTTACCGAAGCTATCATGCATTAACAATCTAGACATAATTTTGTTAGAACATTGCTTAACTATTGAAAATTCCAAACAACTAATGCTTTTACTTCAAGAAATTAAATTATCCAAAGAAGTTGTTGAAGTTTTTGGTTGAAAGATTGAAAAATGTAGAGATAGTGTTGATATCTCAACCCATGGTTTATCAAGTGATATCCTTTGTGAAAAATGAATTGCTCAAATAATCGAATGACTTTATTCATGAATATACAACGTATATATAGAGAATTACATGATGGTTTTTTAAAAAGAACAAACCGTTTAACTGAAGCTAAAAAGCTAAAAAAGCTAACTACACCTTCTAATAAAAGAAGCGATAGTTACACTAAACAAACTAAAAAAGACAACTAAGACGACAACTAAGATGACCATTATAGAATAAATATAATATTATTTTAATACCCTCCCTAATGGTCATCGTAGTCAATACCTTACTAAAGACACTACAAGTCTTTTAATAACAAACACAAAGAACACTTTGTTACTACGGAGACCCTCCCAAGATCTGCAGAATGTTAATGATCAAGAATACCTGAAGTCGTCCAACCTGATGTAATCCTCAGAAGTTTGAAACCACGTTTTTCAGGAAAAATCAGCAAACCCTCCAAAGGGAAACAAACACGATATTGACAAAAACCGCATGAACTTCTGCAGATCAGCACTAAGCACGGTTCACTCCAGCAACTCCAAAACAAACTAGAAGATGCCACATTTGCAGATCTTCACCCCAACAACTCCATGTGCAACACAAAACATACTGCAACAAACCACAATTTTTGTGAAAAAAACAATCAAACCCTGAAATCTAAGGTTACAAATCATTGTTTTTATGGAAAAAAGGGTAAAACCCAAGAATACCAAAATCTCGCGCGAACATCGCGAATTTGAGGAGAAAAACCGATCAAAACCAAGCAATCAGTTTTTGAGGAAAATAATTGTGAAAACCTAGAATAATTTAAGGAAAAATTTATAAAAACCCTCCCATGACTTTTTTGTGGCAAAAAATCAAACCTAGAGTAATTTTTTTTAAGGCAAAAAATTATAAAAACTCAAAATAATTATTCTAAAGACAATTATAAAAACTCAAAATAATTTTAAGCGGAAAAAAATAATAAAAAACCATCAAATATTTTTTTAGGAAAAAAAATTATATGAAAAAACCAGCACTAATTTTTTAAGGAGAAAAATTAGAAAAACCAAACCCGACCAACAAAGAAACGTGGCCATCAAAAAAAAAAAAATTGTTAGTCACCTGCAAAAGGTCGCAAAAAAGGCAGAGATGCAGACGAAAATCACATAATGAACCTGACGTCATAGAGAAAAATTGCAAGAAAAAACACCAGAAATCTGACTCGCAGGAAAAAACGAGCGTTGAGAATAAAATCGCAAGCCCAAAAAAATTCGCAGAAGAAACCCAAAACACATTAGAAAAACGTCAACTAGAAACAAAAAATCTTTCACGGGCTCATAAAAGAGCCAAAAAATCGCAGCGAACAAAAACTAGTCTTCCCTATAGCCGCGAAAACAAACAGCCAACACAGATAAAACCGCAATCAAAAAACTTGCCCAAAAATCATGTCGCCTACAAAAAAAAAAACTTTCGCAAACTCCAACAATTTTTTCATAAATAAATTGAATAAAAAAATTCCAGGTACGAGGTTATGAATTTAAAAAAAAAAATTCCCAAACCTTAAAAAATCCCATTGACCCGCTCTGATACCATGATAAAATAATTGCTCAAATAATTGAATGACTTTATTCATTAATATACAACGTATATATAGAGAATTACATAACAGTGTTCTAAAAAAAACAAACCATTTAACTGAAGCTAAAAAGCTAAATACGCTTAAAAAGATAAAAAGCTAAAAACTAAAAAGCTAACCGCCTTCTAGTAAAAGAAGCAGTAGTTACACTAAAAAAACTAAAAAAGACAACTAAGATGACCATTATAGAATAAATATAATATTATTTTAATACTTTGTGATTAGGATCCAAATATTTCTCTCTTCGGAATTATTTAGCTTGCAATGGGGGTCATTCTTTGGATGGTGTTATCACGACCTGAAATTTGAATGTATTAATCATCGATCCTTATACTTCCAAGATATTTAAGGCAAGGTTAAACTTTTGAATAACTTGCAGGCTCATAAAAGGCCTCTCCTTGAGGCATTCCATTGATTATTAGAAATAATCTAAATCCAATGCTCTCCCTACATGAAAAGATGGGTTGAGATCCTATTTCTACTTAAGCTAATTTTCTACTCCAAAACAATATTAACAATTTTTAGTTAATGGATATCCCTCTGAGTAATGGTGTTTTCACTTGGAATAGTCAAGGGATGGGGGATGCTTACATTGTTGAGCATATGGAAAAATTCTTGGCCATTGATTCTTGGCACTCTGATCACCTTTAGCTTTCTCCCTCTATCCTAGATGATGTCGGTTTAATTAACTAACCCATTGCTTTGTTTTTGGAAAGGTGTTTTAACCCACACAATAACCATATTAGTTATCAACTCGAGTGGTTAAATGAAGAAGATTTGAGAGATAAAATTAGAGTACAATGGAGGAAAGACACACCTTACCATGGAACAGCTATTGTGTTAAGCAAAAATTAAGAGTGGAACTTCTCTTGTTGTGGTAACATTATTCAAATGAAAAAGAGACGATTGAGGGTTCAATGTTCCATTTGAGAGCATGGCTTGAGCAAGCAATAATGTGGCAATAGAAGTCATGTGCCAAATGGTTATAGGGTAGGAAAAGGTATTCCTCCTTTAATAATTCTATTAATTATGGCTCAAAGACATTCTAATGCCTTGTGAGAAATCTAGAAAGAGGATGGATCCACAGTTATTTATATTGAGGAGATCTAACTTCACATGAGCTTTTTAAAAGGCCCCAAAGCGCTTTTAGTTGATAATTAGAATATAGTGGAGGGAAGACACACTTGACCGTGGGACAACTATAATGTTGTTTTTTGTAAATTATGTTAAGAAAAAATTAAAAGTGGAATTTCTCGTTGTCTATTGAGCTAGCAAAGGTTCAATGTTCCATTTGAGAGCATGGCTTAAGGATTTTTAGCCCAAGAATCTAAATTTAATTAAATAATGTGGCAATAGAAAACCTGAGCAAAATGGTTGTAGTCTAGGGAAAAGCATTCTTACTTTAGTAATTCTATTATGATTCAAAGACATTCTAAGGCCTTGAGAGAAATCGAGAAAGAGGATGAATCTAGAGTTATTTCTATCAAGGATATCTGACTTCATGTTGTTTGTCACATCCATGAGCTTTTCAAGATTACATTTCTAAAATCATCACCCCTCTTGAAAATTCCTCCCTAAAGGCCCCAGAGAATGAATGTTTTTAATAACGTCCACGAGCCCAAACAGCCTATGGGAACCACGGATAGCTAGCAAAAGAAGCATGCAAAGCCCAATCAAAACTGCTAAACCTTCTTTTCCTTCTACATCTTGGATCTTTTGATGTGTATCTTGATTAGGAAAACTGTAACTCTTATTATCTTTTCTTCATCAAATAGGTTACTCAAGGTGTTACATTTAGTGTCTCGACATAGTTGATCCAAATATCATCGTAGGTTGAACACTCCATGATACAATGCCATTTTGTCTCCACCACCCCTTGACTACAATATTTGCATCTTCTATCATCCCATTCCTCTTTAGGCATAATGAGATCTATAGAAGCTTTAACGGGTGGTCTTTATGATGAAAAGATAAAATGCAGTAAACCATTGGGACCATCCCCCACCCAAAATCCTTGCATTTCCGAGATGGGAACGTTTTCAAGATGTGCAGACTTGGGGAAAACATCCCCCCGCTACACAGCTGCCTTCATAGAGACCTCGAGGACACCAGGACATCCCCAAGACATCTGAGAGACTTCCAAGAGTCCCCTAACCATCGCAAGGACACCCAAGCATCTCCTTTGGCCCCAATTAGAAACTCCAAGTGAAAACAAAAAAAGGTGATTAAATTGTGAAAATGGCATTCATCATGAAGGTTTGAGAGGTTTTGGAAGCCTTATTTGTGCTTGACCCTGATGGGAGCTCTGCCCCCAAATTTTCCACAAGGTACACTGCGCTTTTAGCCCAAACTTTCACCCACCATTGTTATTGTTAGTGAAACCATTGCCATGTTTTTGAATGTTTATTAGTTCAAACTTCAATTAGTATGCCAAAGGTTCATTTGCATTCTTATACTAATTCTTGATTTCTCCCAAAGTTCTAGAACTCTACCCACTATTGTTAATGTTCAATGCAATCAGTGTCATGTTTTTAATGTTTATTAATTTAAACTTTACATAGTATGTAAGCTCAAGTTTCATTTGCAGTTCTTCTTCTTTTTCAAGTACTATATGTATTTGTGCCCCTACTTCATCATCCCCTCACTATCCCCAAACTTAGGCCCTTGGTCCCCTGTCCTCAAAACTTGTCCCCCCATCCTCGAAACTAATCCCCCCATTTCCATGTTAGGAAACTCCATGGAACTAAGATAAAATGCCTAGTGCTAATGCATTTCCCAATGAGGTTTATCAAGCCTTTAAACCTACCATCAAGAGAAATCTTCAAGGCTTTTGAACAGCTACATTCCTCAAAGCAAACGTTAAATGATTTCAATAACTCTTTTTAAGCCTTGATCCCCAACAAGGATCATGTCACAAGCCTTTTTTAATGTATATCTAATAACAATTTGTAACACCATCAACAAAATCTTCTCCAACTAGCTGAGTGGTTGAAATGGTTTTTAGCCTCCTCATTTCCCAAAAATACAACGATTTTCTTAAAGGGCATCAAATCCATAATGAAATTATGAACATTTATTAAGTCATTCATTTGTTGTAGGCTAGTAAGGAAAAAAATCCATATTCATGAAACTTGATCTCTCTAAGGCTTATAGCAAGGTTTAATTGAATTTTATAAAGATATCATGCATGCCATTAGTTTTGATAATGGTAGGAGTAAATGCGTTATAGTCTCTTGCACCTATCCCTCCTTTTTGTGCTTATAAAGGGCTCTCCTTTTGATATTTTCCATGCTAAAGAAGAAGCCTACAATAGGGGAACCGCTATTTCTCTATCTCTTTCTCATTCTAGTGGAAGGACACAATCATTTTCATGATCACCTCAAGAGATTCAATTCCCTCTCTAGGTTTTGTATTGTAGAAGGTATGCATTGCCTATCCCACCTTCAATTTGTGGATGACACTTGATTGATGGGAAAATCCACTATAGCTAAGGCAAATGCTCTTATGAAGGCCCTTGATATTTATAGCAACACTTCAAGAAACTTTTGAAGAAATAAAGTCTTCAATTTGTTTATTCCACACAAATTAGCACATCCAAAAGAGAATTGCTAACATAATTCACTTTTTGGTAGCTATATATCTATTTTGCTAGATCTTGCAAGTTTTCAATGCCCCATCTCATTTCCCATCATGTATAACAGCTCTAAAAGAGTCTTCATGGGTTTGTGATGTTTAGGAGGTGTTTTTAGTCATCGTACTCATATTCTCATTCCCATCTAAGTATCCAAACTAAAAAGCCAAAAAATTCTCTAAGTGTGAGGGTTGCTAAGGTTACCATCTTGTAGAACACCCAATCGAGTATCTCCATATCAAACTTGGAGAAGATCTTATTGTTTGTAACTAGGCTCAGAAAAGGGGATTCGGATTGCCTAAGGCAACATCTGAATCCCTAAAGGGCTGGGCCCCCTTTCACCAAGCCATAACGTGTAGGGCTGGACCCTACACACCAAAGAGGGTAGTGTGCTCCTAAACAGGGCCAGCCCTATAATGAACACGCCACACTAAACCAATTTGGCGCCAAACATATATATTTAATTAAGGCCGACTTAAGGTTATATGCACATATAAATAAAGATCATTTGCCAAGTTCATTTCATCCATTCATTCATGCAATCAGCGAAATCCATCTGCTCCTTGGTGTGCGAAAATAAGAGGTGAACTGGGTCAACTTAGTCAAGGAAGACAAAGCAATTTCGGTGCTCCTTATTACTGTTAGATGGTGCATTAAAGAGCAGACTTGGTGAGTATAGAAGTGCAGACCTGGTGTGTTAAAAGGACAGATCTGAATCATTCAAGTGTGCAGTTTGAAGATTCCAGATCTAAGACACATGACTTGAGCTAAGTATTGTATTGTTACAATTCAGAATTGAATACATAATCTGACCTGTGGGTCTTTAGTGCTGGGTTTTTCCTCCTCGGAGGTTTTCCCAGAGTAATTGAGTTTGTCTCTTGTGCACTTGGTTTCTCTCTTTAGTTCACTTGCTTATCATTTACTTAATGTTAATCTGAAATTAAAGTCTGATCGCTGGTCTGAGACACAAAAACTAACAGATCTACCCAAAATTGAGGAAGTTATGCAATTGTGGAATTTTTTGCATGTTCTGAATATTGCATAACTTTCTGAGTGTTTGGGATGTAACATTTCAAATTTGGGGAAGATTTGTGCAAAATTCAGGAAGTTGTGCAACTAGGGAACTTTCACCTATTTGAAATATTGCAAAACTTTCCTAGTGTCTAGAATGTCACATTTCAAATTTAGGGAAGATCCGAGCAAAATTAAGTTATGCAATTGCAGAAATTTTGTTTGTTTGGATATTCCAGAACTTTCCTAGTGTCCAAGATGTCACATTTTAAACGTGGGGAAGACTCGAGCAAATTTGAGAAAGGTATGCAATTGCAAAACTTTTCTCTCTTTTATAGATATTGCAAAACTTTCCTCTACATTGAGGATATGTCCACTATACCCTGGAATTTCCATCATAAGTTATGCAATTGCAGAACCTTTTCCTGTTTTGGATATTGTGGAACTTTCCTTGTGTTGAGGATATCAAATTCCAAATTTGGGGAGGGGCCAAGCAAAACTGGGAAGTTATGTTATTGTGTTGTGTAACTTTTGCCTGTTCTGGATATTATGGAACTTCCCTATACATTAGGATATATCCACTATACCCGATAATTTCTGCAATATCCACTATACCCCAGAATTTCTGCAATATCCACTACACCCAAGAATTTCCGCCAAGATCCTAATCACCCATGGATCAATGCAAAACTTTAGAAATGTGTATTTGATCGCCGATTGAAGTGGGGAATACGTCATTCTCGCACTATCAAAGGAAATATCAATTGCATGAGAAGATGTAGTTGTGAATATTGCCAATTTTACTACAGAAACGAACCATAGCATGTTTTTCCTGATAGAGACTCCAAGTTCTCATCAGAAGTTGCACTTAAAGCATTGTTCATTAGACCCAAGGGGCACTTCCTCTTCTCATGACCCTGCAAGGTTACCTTTTGCCTTTAGAAAAGGAGATTTGTCATCAGTCTAAGGATTCTGAAAGTTCTGAAAGTTTAGAGAGTTCTAAGAATTTGCAAATTTATCTTCTGTGGGGGATAAGTCTGTTCTAAGTCTGTTTCATGGGAAATAATTGTCCATGATCTATGCAGATCTTCTGTAATAACATTGAATACTTTGATATGAGACATATATGAATAATTCAATGTGTATCATCTCCAATTTATGAAATGAAATTTCTTTGGACAGCATAATCAAGTAAAGTCCATCAATGCACATTTGTTGCATCTATAATGTTTTCATTGGTAGTCTTTGTTCAAGGACCACAGTAATTTCTTTCATTGAAAATAATAAGAGAATATTGCTGCCACAAAATATATTTTGAAATAGGATCACATTGTTAGTCCATTGCAAGTCAAATTATTTACAAGGTGATAATTTTTTAATGACCATTGAACTATATTTGTGTGTTATCAAATAAAGATGTATGTCTTAGTGACTCTGTGACCCTGAATACACACCGATCAATTCTTGTTTCTCCCATAGCCTAAAAATTGATTTAAAAATGATAAATCTTAAACCAAATTTATACTTGTTAAATATAATTATTTGTGTTCTCATATCTGAATCAAATTGTTTCCAATGAGCTTGCATGTTATATGATATAATTCATGGATCCTTGTCAAAAGGTATATGAGAATTGATATGCTAGGCATTGGATCATGGATACGTTGCATATTTACAGTTAGTGTCGTAAAGGGAAACCCCTACGGTCCTGTAGAGCCTAAAGAGCATAGGAAACAAACTGAAAGTGTCTCATGTTCATTCGCATAACTTCTAGCAGCTTTGAGCATAAGATCAGCTTAGTCATTAGGAGTTATTCAAATACAAGTTGGGGAACCAACACCTTCAAAAATTTGGGTCTTACCATTTCTCCTACTTCCCTTAAAAATAAAGATTAGAATGATATGTTGGATTCTATGGTCATATTAATTATTGAACTCACAAGTACCTCTCCTCAACTAGTCATATAGAGCTTCTCAAAATTCTCTTACAAGGCTTCCTAGTGTACAGATTTATAGCTATTATGCCACCCAAAGGTACCCTTCCAGATTAGAATTGCAAAATGAGAAAAAATCTTTGGTAAGGAAATTCTAATAAAAGGAAAAGGCATCTGGTCAACTAAAATTAAATATTGCAACCAAAGGATAGAATTGGTGCCCTGTTCGTTGGCCTAACTTCCAGCAAGCATAAGATCAGGTTAGTCTTCAGGAGTTAGTCAAATAAAAGTTGGGGATCCAACACCTTCAAATATTTGGGTCTTACCATTTCACCTACTTCCCTTACAAATAAAGATTAGAATGATAAGTTGGATTCTATGGTCATATTAATCATTGGACACAATATAGTGATTCTCAAAGTTGTCTTACAAGCCTTTCTAGTGTAAATATTTATAGCTCTTATGCCTCCCAAAGGTACTCTTCCAGATTAGTACTGCAAAATGAGAAAAATCATTTGGTAAGGAAATTCTAATAAAAGGAAAAGGCTTCCAAAAGGTTTCCATGGATATTCTAACATTCTCAGGTGGGGATTGAAAGGTTTGTGACTTTACCTCTATAAATACTAGTTATTAGACTTTCATGGCTGTAAATAGGATTCGGCATCCCAAATGCTTGTTGAAGGTGAACGTGTTCTTATGGCTAGCCACTTTAGACTGATTTCTTCATCAAGTATCTTTTGTCAGCTTGCTACTTTTTTTTATCATTTATGATTTGATCTGATGGAAATCTCATGGAAGACTCGTGCTTGTTAAAAATTGGAACACAATCAAAGGACCTTCAACAATACTAGCAAGCAAATAACTCAAGTTTGTTAAAAAATAATGGCCACTGTGAAAGAAACTTTTCATGTTTGCGAAGAATAAAGCCAATGTGAAAGAAACTTGTTAGGTTTGGATTCATCATTCTCAAGTTGGATCTTGGTGGGAATTCAAAAAATTTAATAGATTGGGCATTCCCACAAACCCTCCTTCCATCTCTTCCAGCAAATCTAACTATCAAAAGGAACAAATATCTTATGGGTACATCCACCTCAGAGTGTGGCAACAATTAATGTGAATAGAACTTCAAGAGATAATCCCAAGGTTCGGGGCATGGAAGGTGTCTATCATGACCACTATGCTAGAATAATTATTTTCTAGATTCTAGCAGTTAAGGAATTGCTTCTAATAATTATATCAAAACTATGGCGAAGCTAAGCAACAACGCTCACTAGCATTTTCTAGAATTTGATTCCCAGATCTTGATTAACACTTCAAAGCAAGCTTCCTCCCATTTTCAGCAATGGCAACTGAATGAACGCAAGAAAGACATCAACCTCCTCCTTTGTGGCTTCACTGTTGTTGGGTGGAATCATACAAAAAGATAAGGCAAATCAGGTTGCAGATTTCCTTGCAAAATCCGTCTCTAACTAGAACAACATTAAATTGGTAAAGTGGAGACAAACCCTACCTGGGACTTGACCAAAGACTTTGGTGACTTTGTGAATGCTGATTACATGACCTTGGGCTCGACTCCTGCTGCTTGGTGGGTTTCAGTTTGTGAAAAAATATGAACCTATTTTTCAAAAATTACCCAAAATAATTCAAAATTGTTCTATATTCTTGAGAAACATAGCTCAGATCACAAGATTAACCACTATAAACTTTAAAGCAAGTTAATAATATGTCATCTACCAATCCTCAACTGGATTTGGACATTCACAAGTTTGCAAGTGAAACACTCTTAGCACCTTAGAGTAGCAAAGAACCAAAAAAATAGAACAAACAAAAACTGTCAAAAATGGGCACACATGTCAAATTTAATTGGTTTAGTACGCAGTTGAACCATACAATGGACCTTTGAAAAATCCAGAGTGAGGTCAACATATCATGTCTTGGAGAATTTGAAGCATCATCTCAATTATGGGGTGACTACAAGCAAGCCAACTAGAGTTGAATTGTTTCGTCAATTTTTTGTGGTTCACAAAACCCATAGCGTCAGTTGTGTACATTAAGATTGATATAAGGCAAGAAAATACATGCCTTCTAACTACACAATATTTGCCAATCAAAAATATTAACTTCGATCTAAGACTACAAATAATAATGAAAAACCATGTAGAGGTGGGTTCATAAAAAATATGATGTTTCCATGCAAGTTGAAATTTAAGATATCCATCAAGCAATTTCCGGGATGTGCATAAAATTCGTAGTGTTCAAGTGGGAAGTTTGCACTTTGAAGCAATAATGCATACAAATGAGAACCCAACCCAAAGAATGATAACAAAATCATGTAAATCCCCTATGTGGTTTGACCAAACTGTGAAACACGCATACTAAAAGCCTAGCCTATATAGATGAGAAACAAAACACAATACCATAAAACCTAGAAGTTTGATCATTATCAAAAAGCAATTGAGGCAATGCCTCTACCACTCACCTCACCAACTATTCTTTCTCCATCAATAAATGATATTTCTGATAATGAAGCTGCTAAGCGGTTCAGCTGCAAGGGACTCAAGTTTGACAGTACATTAACAGACCTTAGGATATTTAAAATTGAAGGACTAGTGAACTCTGTTAAAATAACTCCACGAAAATCCTCTCTTTTCAAAGCCCAGAGAGAACCATCTGTTACAGCCAGAACTGAAGATTGCCGTGGTTTATTATACCTGTTCCAGAGACATTTGATGAAACCTTCAATTAGAAGACAGAAAGGAAATAGGAAAGCTTTACAAAACAAAGAACTTTATGTAGAGAATAGGGATCAATTAATAAAATCTTACATAAGTGCCAACTCCCCAAAGCATGAAAAGTTACTAGCACTGTAGCGATGCACAACTCTGCCTAATTCCTTCTCAGTACTGTCTTCCTGACATTCACACATTATATTCTTCAAGTTGTAAAACAGTTTTAAATGTAGCTTTAAGAAAACAAAAACTCCAAAACAATTTTCAAATGTACAAAAAATGGCAATGCAAAGATATTTCATGGCAAAACAGTTAGTATAAAATGACTAAATTCTTATTTTCTAGTCACCTAGAGACCAAAAAAAACAGCTAACATGCTTTAAGTTGTAATAGACATCCCAGGAATCAAGATTAAATTGAAAATATACTGGGAAACGTAAAGACTTCACACACCAATAAGCCATTGAAAGATGCCAAGTACTGATTGAAGCAATCTGATTAAGTTTTCTGATTTTGATCTCTTTGGCCAGCAGTAGGGGAATTTGGTATTATATGTTTGTTTTGTGTTTTTGCAAAGTATATGCCTTGGGAATTTGACAATGCAATTGAATAACAATGATAAAACGTGAACTAATGACTGAAACTAAATTTTCAGATTGACTGATTTTATAACAGCAATTAACATATGCCAATAAATAATGGAATTCAACAATGATATGCCAAAATTGGCCTACCAGGAGTCCAACGCCTTGCTTGGAGGGCTTTTTATTGACTAAAATGAATCCAATTGCTGCTACAGAAGCTTCCAAGGTGTTCTAACTGCTCCTTGAGGCTTTATTATCCTAAATAATAATTATCAAAAACAAATCTTGCAAAAATAGATAGAACTGCTGCTGTTTCCTTCGGGCCCCCAGGAGACTTCACTGAATTTGGTCAATTTTCCCCACTGATTTGCTTATATCTCTCTCCAATGATATCAGAAATCTGAAAGAACGATTCTATTCTTTATTCCTAATGCTGACAATGAAATTTGCACAAAAAACCAGATGTAAACCCCTCCAAATTAATTTTTGTGGATCCCCAGGCAAGCTAGGAGTAGGAGTGTACGGCTAGGCTTGGAGAGGTATGGCTGGTCACAAACTGCAATAATTCACCAAAATCTACCCTCTAATTGCTCAGATATGATTCTCATGACCTATTGCTGCTGTAAGTGTCAACATTCTTCTGATTAATCCCCTTGTTGGATAGATATAAGCATTCCCAACATTCCAAATTGACAAAATATGAAAGGGCTTTCATCCTTTCTCTCAGAAATGGAGGTCTATGTCCCCAATTCCAATCCACACACCTGCAAAATACGTTGCAGACCTGCAAAATACGTTGCAGACCTGCAAAATAGTTTTCTTCTCAAAAATAATCAATCACATAATGCAAAAATGAGCTCCCAAATGCTCTTTTAACATTCCTCAAACCCTAATTCGAATTTGGGGTTAGGGTTGGACTTTTGGCATCAATAAACATGTTAAAATGTTTATTTTTATTAAAAAAAATACTTCCTCTAAGTGGTTTGACCCATTGAAGGTCTAATTCCTCATTAAAAGTGGCCATATATTTAAGTTATAACTTCTAGGGAAATGTACCAAGGGGCCACTTTATTATATAAAGTGATTGTATTATTTCGCTTTATTATTATTAATTTAATCCAACTTAATATTTCCTAACTTACTCATAAAATGAAATCCGCGACTCAGATTTGAATTTCGTCTGAAGCACTGTGATCACTGATGTTGTCTGAGTCTTGCAAGCCAACTGATAGTTCCTCCTAAAAAGTAGGGACTCGCCCTAAAAAATAGGAACCTCTCTCCAAACACCTGTAACTGCTCAAAAGGATCCTTCTCTGCTCCTTGGTCCCCCGAGTGGTCATTCAGTCAACTGCCAGTTCTCCCTAAAAAATAGGAGACCTCCCTAAAAAGAAGGAACTGTCGTCTGAAGGTTCAAAACGGCTCACAAAGCCCCTGCAAAGCTAAATGACCCTCAGAATGAGTCCCCTAACCATGGCGTTGACCTACGGGAACTCAAATGGTAGGTCACCCCCTACTCATCTCATGTCGCCTAGAAAAGGGGACATTACAGCCATATACTCTGTTTTTATTAATATTACCAAGTTGTTTATTTAAAACGTTTAAAACTTCTAAAAAAAGTTCTAATTCTGCAAATGACAAATCAATAGCAAAAAAGTTATACCAAGCTCAAAAAAGCATTCTCTTGTATGCCTGCAACAGAACCAATTATTGGTGGCCAATGCTTTTATTTCTTTGGAGCTATAAATGCGAAGCTCAAATTATGCTTTAGAATTTCTAAAGCCTTCTTGAAGTTTTACGCTGCTAGTAAATGTTTCTACTTGGCCACCTTTTAACAAGATATCTAAAAACACTGACATTAAAATCCTTAAATCTTGCCCATTGTAATCTGAAGGTCCATGTAAAGAACAAATCCATAGCTTTCTGAAATTTATGGTGTATATCTGAAATCACATCCCATGAAGATTTTTTTTCTAAATGCTAGTATGATATCATGCTATTTCGGAATGAAACCAAGTTAAATACTCTTCCTTTTCACCCTCTCAATTATCATCCCTTCAATACCCCTAATGATGCCCCTTTCTCACATGAAAGTATTTTTGTTAATCATTTTTATTTTGGAAAGCCAAGCTCTAGAGTTTCAATTTCTTTTCATGTTCTAGTTCTGGCCACATAGATATCAACCCACCATATGTGGTAACCATATTTATTTAAAGATTTGAAGGTTTATCAAGTTTCCCTTGCATTCATCATTTTATATTAGAAATCAAAACATTAGACCTTTATTTTCCTTTCATGTTCCAGTGCAGGCTATCAGGACTAAGGGTGATAAAATTACCAAATGAAAATATTTTTGTTAATCATTTTTATACTAGCACTTGCACCAAAAGGGGTGCAATAGTTATGCCGATAGTAAAATATACATTAAATAATGTATTGGATGGTGCAAATCATAGAATGTAAAAACTACATTTAGTAGTGATAATTATTTGACTGCTGAAGATGATTGAATGTTAGGCCCATTTTGTTTAAACCAAGTTTTCAATTGTTCTAATTCTTCTATATCAAGGTCTATAGATAGGTTTTTAGCAATTGATGTCCTTAGTACCTTTCAATTGTATTTGCACAAATGCCCATTTTTAATAGCAAGAATACTGTTTATGGGCATCTTTTTCTTTGTTGCCCCCCATAGAGCGACATCTATAGTTGTCTTACACATGTCCAAGAACCTTATGTATGCCTAAGAACCTCAAAACCATCTCTTCTCCTTAATGTTGAAGGAGCACTAGACAATATGCTGGGACGGGTAAGGATGCTGAGCAAGATGGCTTTATAGCTCAGCTGGCTTTATGATGGCTTCGGGTTATGGTAGTTGTTATCACAAAAGCTTGCACCCTTGCTAAGCTATCAACTCAACAACCTTGTGAAACATGGAAACAACCCCGAAGTGTGGGACCTTGCGCAATTGGGTTGAATCTCCGGAGAAGGCCGGCCTTCTCAATCCAGGTGCACGTGTTGAACCAACTCAACACTTCAAAACTTACTCCTAAGCCTATTCTAACAACTTGCAGAGGTAAAGAGAAGAGAGAAATGCTTAAAATAAAAGGAGATGATGCACCAAGAAGAGATTGTTCCTCTCCCCACCCGAAATGACACAAAGAATCAACTGAAACACCCAAGAGATGCACAAACTTCAGTTGTATGAGTGACCCCAATGCATGTATGGAGGTTAGAAATCGTTGAATGTCAAGAGGGGAGAAGGTTTCCCACAAGTCACACTCAGAAATAAGTTAACACAAAATATACGAGAGAAGAGCCACAAAACATACAACTATGATGAAGGTAAGGAAACATACACAGCATACATAAGTTTGAAGGAAGGCAAGAATGGTGACTTTCAATTTATTATAAGGCTAATGGCCAAACTTACAGTTGCATAAATGCAAGATAAATACAAGAGAAGTGAAAGAGCAAAGAATAGCTCAAACCAGTAGGGAAAGAACCCCTTACAATGAGGCTTAACAGCCTTTATATAGAAAAATGGTTACAAGAGTGATCATGCCCCATGTGTGTGCAAGGAAATGCCAACCTGGGAGTGCAGGGAAGTGCATGCACTTGACATCTATACATGCAAGCAACCTAGCCATACCCTGAAAAGGCAACCCTGAGAAGGGTGGATTGACTGACCTTCCAAAGTCGGAGCTTGCAGACATGACATAAGTCACCACAACAAGCATGGCCTCGTACCTCCCTTGATGGAAATCCTGTCAAAAACATTAAATGCACCCATGTGGCTCCACAAAAGAAGGTGCACAAGTCACAAAAGTCGTTGGAGCATTTAAAGCTTTGAGTGTTGATCACGCCATCCGGAAGTGTTGCCAGCCAGAAAGAAGTCTGAGGACTTCGGAAACTCAGGCTCCCGAAGTGGGGAAGACAAGGAAAGAACGTCGGAACCTCGGGGTTCCAGGGTTCCGGGAAGGAGAAAAGAGAGCAGCAGGGAACTTCAAGACCTCGAGGTTCCGGAGTTCCGGAGAACTGAAAAAGGGCTAAGGAAGGAACTTTGGAACCTCGGGGTTCCGGAGTTCCGAAAAAGAAGGGAAGCAAAGGAGGAGAACTTCGAAACCTTGAGGTTCCGTAGTTCTAGAGAAAGAAAGGAAGAAAGGCTAGGAGGGAGCTTCGAAACCTCAAGGTTCTGGAGTTCCGGAGAAGGCAAGAGAAAGGAACTTCGGAGTTCCGAAATTCCGGGGAACTGAGAAGGAGGCAAGGAAAAGGCGAGACTTAGCAAATGAAATTCGAAACCTCGGGGTTCCGGAGTTCCGTGGAAGGGAAGAAGAAGAGAAAGGAACTTCGGAACCCCGATTTCCGAGGAACAGAAGAGGAGGGGGGAAAGAGAGGGAGGAACTTCGGAACTTTGGGGTTCCAGGAAGTAGAAAGGAGAGATGGCAAAGGGAAGGAACTTTGGAACCTCGAGGTTCCGGAGTTCCAGGGAAGGAAGAAAAGGCCAAGGGAGGAACTTCCTCCTGGCAAGGCAACACCTAACACTTCATGATTCTTCTGCTTTTCTCCTTGATCAACTAGGGTAGCGCTAGTCCATGGATCGTATCTCTGATCAGTTCTTACTGATGGACCAAGGGTGTCATAAAATGACAACAATAGCTGCTGGATACAGAACGGATTCTTGACATACATGAACTATGATTTCACCTATGTCACAAGCTCTCTAGCTTCCAAAGCTGCGAGAAAGGATTAATAAACTAGGTAAATTGCCCCCCCCCTCCAATAAGTTAGTTGTGGGTGGGAGGAATAAACCCTACTGTTCCCGAGGAGGGAGGAGAGTATAGTAGTGGGCATGTTACGTATAGAATCAACTATCGGGCCCCAAACTATTTGCCTATTCTTGATGATGGACTCCCCGCCACTCTAGAAGACTGGGGCGGAAAGGGAGAGGCCTTGGGGTATTGACATCATTCCTCTAGTAGAGGGTCCAAGGGAGAGTAGCAGCGGTAGGTAGATTGGTGTGTATCCTAAAGTGCCTCTAGGGCGAGGGCGTAACTGCTTAGCAGACTATGGATGAACCGTGGGTATATCGTAAGCGCCCGGTAGTTAGGCGCGAGAAGGTCTACCAAACAGCAAGTTGGTGAGAAGATTCACCACCCAATGCCACCTCTATATCCACCCACTCTGCATCGAGCCCCTAAAATTCTATGGTAGTTCTAGCAACTATGGAGTGCCCCTCGCGAATAGTAGGGTCCCTCTACCCCCCCAATCTATAGTTCTATGGCCTCTACTATTCAGCTATAATGGGGGAGGGGGCAGGCAATTCTATAACTATTTTATCCCCCCCCCCCCTTCTTACATCGACACAAATGACAATTCCAATAACATCAACAACCGAATTGTTACTCTTGCTCACAATTTCGTTGATATGTGTAAAAGAGAATTGATGTTTTGGAATAGAGAGGTTATCTTTATAGAGACTAAATCTATTCAAGTAAATGTAAACAAAAATCATATATAAGTTGGGTTATAGATAGGAAAGTGGGGCCATGTTAGTGTTGCATTTGACCACACAAAGGAATTACATAAAGCACTCAAAAATTTAATATTTTATAGTGTAAGTTAAAAAATTCACTAAAATATGAAGCACACAAAAATTGAAGCAAGATAAAAAAGCACCTAGAATGTGCTGCAATTCCTTACAAACGTAAACCTAGATTGCTTCTGTCTTTTGTCTAATTCTTTAAGGGTCTTTGTTGTTTGGTTCTCTTAAGCTCTTTGTCTGTAGTGCATGTACTATTTGGGATTTGTTTCATAATGCTCACAAACTCAACATTTGTAAATATTAAATTAATTGCTCATATCATATATAACATTTATAATTCCTCTTTTTTTCCATTAGCCATCTACTCACTCACATTTCATCATTTCCATACATCTTTTGAACAAAACCCTTTTCTGTTTTTGAGATCCCATCAATTTGTTTTATCCAATCGTGCATCAAGTCACCTTAATCATCTTATCCTTCATTTTAATATGTTAACAGTCGTGTCACTTGGAGCATCCCTAGCCCAATCTATCCACCAATCCAATGTAGCTAAGTATCCTATTTTACTTTTTTTGAATAGGCATTCCTTTCTTATTCACAAAACCATTTCAAAAATTTTTTAAAAAAAACATAACCATGTAAAATGGCACCTCGTCGTTTACCACTCCAATTCATTTTTTCATATGAAAAATATACGACATGATCACATTATCCAATTAACTAAATTAATATTTATTATTTAGTTAATTATTTATCTCTAACTAATTAACCATTTCTCTATTTATCTATTTTTATTCCACTTTCTTCTTTTATCCAAGTTAATTAATATTTATTATTTAGTTAATTATTTATCTCCAACTAATTAATTTGGATCAAAGTCACAATATTTATGTTTTAATTGCATTTAAATTTTAAATTCATAAAATATTTGATATATTACTTTATATAATATTCATCTCACATTAATTACATTCAAATTTAATGTTAAAATTTTGATGAAATTTTTTACAACTAAATTTATAATCATAATAAACTATACTATCTCAAATAATATAAATTGAGAAAATATGTTGTAGATAGTAGATTAGATAAGACCGTAGGTAGTAGATTTCATCCAACTCCTAATGGCTTTGCAACGTGAAAATGAAAACTATTAAATTCTAAAGCACCTAATCTTGATTCACACCTTTAATGGTCGAAAAAATTTACAATTTAGTACAGAAATTCAGTCACTCGATTACTTCATTATTCTATTTAGTAATAATATATAAATATACTCGCACGAATTTATACATCACATGCTATGAACTGTGTGCCAGAGTATTCAAATTCATATACGGTATATTTTTGTGCCTTTTTTCTGCTGAGCATGTGATGTGCCTTTTTCCGTTGAGTATTAAGCGTTGTCAAGGTTGTGTTAGGGGCCTTGAAAACCGCATCAAATTCCACTAAAAACTGGCAACGCCAGCAAAAACCTGATGTGAGAAATGTGGAAACTAGTGGAAGGTTTCTCACAATAACATAGCCTATTGGCTAATTAGAAATCAAAGATCTAGACTTCTAGTGCCCTTTCATGTTCTAGTTCAGGCCACATAGGCAGAAACCAACTGTGTGGTAATTTTATTTATCTAAAAAATTTGAAGATTTATCAAGATTGCATTCTTCATAAAAAATATATGTGTGATCATCATTTATATTAGAAAATATAACACTAAACTTTTAATTTCCTTTCATATCCTAGTTTAGGCTGTTTGGAATAAAAGTGATATTCACCTTGTAATCGTTTTAAACTATTGTAATTTATTTATTTGATATTCAATTAATTATGTGTACATTTCCAAGGATCATGGAATGGACCAACTTGACCAACCAAATTGGTATTTATAATTAATGATTATTTTTTAGGTGACTTGGAGTATGCGTGTAAGTGGCATGATATGGAAGGTCATTGGATGCTTGGCATGAAATGGCTGAGATTATTTGACTGTTTATGGCAATGTAATAGGTGTAAGAAGCATCTATGGAATTGTCAAAGGTTTAAGAAAACATCTACAATGATGTGTAAAATATTGGTTGTCTTTTTTGGACTTGGGGAGTTGTTATTCTGCCTTCCAATGGGTTTTTTTGTCTTTCAATGAAGTTGGGTGAACAAGTTAATGACAAAAGTCTTGAAACCTCTTAAAAGATGCTTGTAGTTGTAACTCCCAAACACGTCACGAGATACCTTTTGTGCATGTAGAATACTTAGCTCCTAGTTTGAATCCATTGTATTGAAAGCCATTTATAGTTTCTTGTATTATATTTTCCTATATATTGGAGCCATGAGATAATTAATAGTTTGTATGGTTGTTTTACGAGTTATGTTGCTATTGAAATGCTACTAGACTAAAGGGGAAAGTTGTGTTGATGTACTCTACATTTATGATTAGTGCAAGCTTGTACTCACTTTGGTGGTGGGGTTTTTACTCAAAAGGATTTTCTCCACACATACCAATGTTCTTGTGGCATTTCATGTTTCTAGTTTCTGCAATGTTATTTCTATTTCCATACATACGCTATCATTAATGAATTTCTAAGCACTAAGGATCAAACGTTTTTACTATATTTGAACCTGGATTATCAACACAAGCCACATAGACAACCACCTACCGTATGCAGTAATCTTATCTGAAAATTTAAGATTTGTCAAGCTTCCTCCTCTTGTTAACAAAGAATATGACACTTTTATAGCTCATCCAAATTCCACACAACTCTGCTAAAGCTGTTCGTTATTAAAGTAAGGCCACTGAAATTCTTTATTTGTATGAAGGGCGTATTCTTTGTTGTTCAAAACTCCAGATAGTAAAAGTTTGAGACTGACAGGTTGGAAGGTTAACTACATTTGGAACATCAACATGGGTGACTAAGTTTATCAGACCATCAGGGTAAACAATGTTTTATGCATAATACCGACAAGGAGAAAGAAAGAATAGGCAAAACAAACTTTCTCAAAAGTCCAACCTCTATGAATGAAAGTTGGCTTTTAAAAAGAGGACTATGACATCTACATTAATTGAAAGAAAGTGTTCAGATGGGTTTAACCAGTAAAAGTAAGGGAGATAAAAATGTGAATTGTATTACTTACAACTTACAAGTCAAGAAGATGAAATACGACATAATTAAGTCTAATATCTCTTCATGTTTCCTTATTTGGCAATCAAGAGAAGCGACATTTTATGCATAAGACTGAAGAGAGGAATGAACGTTTATGAAGAGAACAATATATAGAGGCAAAATACTTTATTTATACCTTTAGGCCTTACAAGCCAATAAGCTATGAATGGAAGTTGTATGTGAGTCTACATTATATGTTTTATGTCAAGGGCAGCATTCACACTGCCTTAGATATACGGGCCTGAGTTGGTGCCATTTCCTTCTCAATAATAGGCTTGTATTCTTGCTTGTGTTCTGTCTTATCTATGTTAAGAGCATTATAGCTCGATTTCATTTCCAGTTTCATCAGATTGAACTACTATTCATCATCAATTAGTTTCCCTGTTTCCATCAACATGCTGCTTTTCCACTTCCTCAAAAGAAGTTATCCAAAGCCACCTCAATTGGCTCACTTATCCATCATTTCATTGAGTTTGTAAGCATATTGCTAAGCAGCCGTGGGAACTCTAGTGGCAGCAATGAATGTGATCTATAAATTTTGGTGGATTTTTCAATAGCAAACACCATTCAATCCGCAATCATAGTTCCTCTGCTATGGTCTTTGGACAAGTGGCAATTGCAAACAAAATAAGGCCTTTGGACATGTCAAGCAGCATCAATTCTGAAGAAGAAAATGGTAGAGCTGAGGGTGGAAGAAAACTTGAAAAGAAATTCACAACCCTCAACAGACAAATTAGGGCACTGCATGGTATGCTGCTCAATGGAGATCTGTACACCCATTTTATAAAGCTATATTGTGGCACTCTCAAGCAGCCAATTCCCCCCTGCTGCCTGTCACAGACCCTGCCCATAGATATGCTTCTTCAGACCATTGTTTTCATTGATCCAGTGACTGAAATGGTATGCAGGCACCTGGGTCAGTCATACTGGAGTAATTTTTCTTCTTCTATGTGCCTTTCGCACAGTTCCCTCTTTTTTGTCCTATGTAAGGGATTCTAGATTGTGGATTGTCTGAATTAATGAAGCCACTTCAATTGACAAGGATCAGTCTTTTAATGCTCCTGGTGTGTCCATATCCACAGGGCTCATGTAATCATAACATGTGTGATTGCTTTTTGTTTTGAAGTTAGTATATGGACCGTCACCCTAAGTTAATATATGGGACTGAGACCCTACTCCCAAGCTTGCTCGTCAAAGAAAATCAAAAAAGTTACGTATAGATTTTCAGCAGCTACACTTCAGATATAAAGCAATTCCAGCAATTTACATTTTAGTACTTTCTGTTAATAAATTATTTTTCTTCCGGTCTTCAGAATCACAGCAGTTAATTACACAAACAACCAGGGCTACCATCAGTATCCCTGGAGCAACTTCCATTGCTGTCAACACAAAACAAGAAGAAATTGAAGCCTCAAAACCCATGGAAAGTGAGGATGTCTGGGATCCTCAAGAAGCTCATCAACCTCCAGCTTTTGATATGAGCATATTGACTTAATATTTTGTTATAGTTGAGCATCAAAGAAATCAGATAGTCTAAAACCTTCAAACGACATTGTGATTTTGTGTTTCTGTAAATCTATGTTCCAAATTTGTCCTTGTCACATGATCTCAAAGCGTTGCTATTATTATCATGATATTAGGATAACTGCAAACTGTTTTGGACCATCACGGATCTTTCTTTGCAGCTTTTTAGTTATTTTATGATTTTATCACCTTATGGTATACACTCCCCTCTTTATTGAACAAATTTCGATATATAAATCAATTTTTCACTTGTACATCAAAACAAAAATAGAGACAAGATTGAGAAGAGAAGACAAGGAAATCTACCTTAAAATTAACTTTTCTTATTCTCTCTTAAAAGTTATTTGCAAAAAACGAGAAGACCTTTTTATACATGACAAAACTAATGAATTATTTATCACTTGTTGACAAGAATGTTCACCTTGGAAACAAGGACATCAAAATCTCCCTTTTGAACAATATAGAAATGATCATCTTCTCCACCCTGCAAAAACCTTTCCCAGAAAAAGAATCAATTTTCGAGCTTATAAAGAAACTTGAAAGGAAAGAAATTAGCTGTCCACTTCCGACAAGAGAAATTTTCAGTGTATTTTTATAATAGACAAGCAAGTTTGACACAATCTTTTCATTTATCTCATTTTTAGAATGTTGGGACCTCCATAGACATTCAATCCTGATACAGCACATTGAACTACAAAACTCACTTTTGTTAAAGTTGTAAAACTCGTCAGGATCATACCAATATATGCAATCTACATAAAGATCGACACCACCATAATAGTCATCACATCATTAGAAAGAAGTAAATAAATACAAGGCTTTGCCAGCACAATGAGTTGTCATATCATTCATTTTTTTCTAATTATATGTTGAGCATACTGTGTTATGGGTTGCCACAGGGGCATCCACTAATATCTTATGCACATTGATATATTGGTATGATAAGTTTTCTTTTACTTAATTCTCTAATGGTACCAAAGCCTAGATTTAAATACCTTCAGGTTTCAGCCCTTTGCAATTACTTGGTGTAAAAAGCATGGCAGCAACACCGGAAGGTATTTTGTCATATTTTGGTATTTTGTGAGGGTAGCCTTTCTAGAACAGATGAAATCGTCAGCAGTCACGTTTCTGCATTTTTTTAGATTTTACCATATAGGGGTTGAAACAAACAATAAGGCAGTTTTTATACATAATCTTCTAAAGTTCATAATTTAGGCATTTTTTATACTTGTTTCTCAAATAGTTGGAAAGGTATTCCAATGATCTACACGGTGGTGCTATTATTAAACTTAATGGTTAAAGACCTTGTGAGCATGCTAGAGTTGGTTTACAAGAAGTTTAAATGACACGTGCCAGAAGTAGAGTGACTCCATTGATACATTGGAGGTTATGTGTCCAAAGATGACCAACTTACACATACAATCAGGAACAACTTAGATGAAATGTTCTTGGTGTTTTGCTTCATGTTTTGGACACGATCTTTGAACTACACATGTTTGATTCAAAATTGTTTGTTACATTTTCATAGGCAACATGTAAAACCCTATTTTCCTAAATCAATTGTCGTTTTCTAATGTATACCACCCTTTTGTCTTTATATCTTTGTTGTGCCGTTAGGATTACCATGTTTGCTTGTATTGGAGCATTCAAATTTTTAGCCATGCTTGCTCATAGTGGAGCATTCCAATCTTTAGCCATGTACAGTTTGTTTTAGTCTATCTTGTTCTTTCATACACCTTTGTGATTCCCTTACTTATTTCCCTGCAGTTTTGTTTGTTTATTAGAGATATATGAGAATCTAGCTATGCCCACAAGGAGCATGTGTCCCCAATCAAAGCCAATGTTGACTCGAATTCCACCCCTACATTTGGCTTCTTAGTTATCCTCTTTTATGTGGGTTCCATTCTCATAGAACCTTCTTTTAATGTAATTAAATACTGTTTACTTACATCAATATTGTTTTGCTCTCCCAAAATTTGGTAGTGGTTTTCAAAACTCATGAATGAGTATTGGCCACTTCATTGTCTTTATCTCTATTTTTCTTCATCTGGAAGTTAAAGTTTAAAAATGGTTGTCCTCTTGCATAGGTCTCTTATGCCTAGGTCCCTTTCGTGTTTTCTCTTAAAATTAATATTTGTTTATCAAGTGTATGCCCTCTTGGCAATGTTCTCCACTTAGAAGAATAATTTTTTCCAACTTCTATAACTTCACTAGCATAAAGTTTGCTACAATCACCAAGTGGCATCATACAAAGTAACCTCACGTTGCATAGTCACCCAGTTGCTAGATGCAAGGTTGGATATATCAAATGGATAAACTATTGCATCCAAGTAATTTTCACACCAAAGTTGGCCACATTTAACCTTTCTTTGCCTCAACAAGTGTATTAATCCAAAATTTATTCAAACCAAGTTGAAATTCCATCAAATCTAGGATGGTCTCACAACAAGCTTTCCTCAATTTAGCTCATTTATAGTGCAGGATATGGGCCAAAAAATACTTTTATATCCGACTTCCATTTGGTTTCGCATCCAGATTCCACAGTGATGCATTCATCCAATGGATCAATTATTTACGAGACATATTTCTCCAAGGTCAGTCTAAGGATAGTTCACAAACTTAAAAAACACTCGTTTTTTAAAAAGAAACAAAGATTTTATGCAAACTACAGCTACAAATGTATTAAATGAGTTTGGAAGGGTCTACAGGCAACAGCCCCCAACAAAGTCATCAAACAGCACTCCTTGCTAGGATTTGGGGACAGCACATTATTTCATAATTTTATAAAAGGCAAAAACCAATGCTTATAAAGACAAAAAATAGCATTTTGGAGTGTTTGATCCACATTTTTTACACATGCCACAAGTCACATGCTCAAACTCATATAGAGGATCCTCATGTTGCATAGTCACCCAACTGTCGAAAGCTTAGGGTATATCAAAATAGACAAACTATTGCATCCAAGTGATTTTCACACCAAACTTGCCCACAATAAGCCCTTTTTTGCCCCAACCATGCAATTTCTTAATCAAACCAAGTTAAAACTACTTCAAATCTAAGATGGTCTCTCACCAAGTCTGTAGACTTATTTAAGCATATTTCACGGTGTAAATTGTTGCAAACTTGTGTTCAATTCTCGAGTTTGAATTTCAATGTTTGTGTAATTAATTTAATCTTTATTGAAGCATTAGAAAATTAGATACTATGATTGGAATTTCAATTAAGTTATCCTCAGTTTGGTTCATTTCCAGTGCAAGCAAGATATGGACCTGAAAATTCTTTCATATCTAGCATTGATTTGGTATGCATCTAAGTTCAAAGGTGATGCATTCATCCAAGGGATCAATCGTTCATGAGACATATTCTTCAGGGTTAGTCTTAATATAGTTCACAAACTCAAACTCAATAGACCAAAAATTTCTAACTCAAGAAAAACTCAGCAACTTAAAAAACACTTAATTTTTGAAAAAAAACATAGATTTTATGCGAAATTAAGCTATAAAATGTATCGAACATGCTTGGCAGGGTCTAGAAGCAACACACACAATGAAATTGAGGGGTAGCAAACCATTCTCATAATTTTATAAAAGGCAAAAAGTAATGCTTGTAAAGCCAAAAAGAATAGTGTTTTGGAGTTTTTGATCCACATTTTTTACATGCATCATGAATCACACCAAATACTTGGTGAGTACTCACCAATTGTAGACAAACTAATAAGAAAACTCTCAGGTCTAAACTCACAAATACTCACCATTGTTGTTTTGGTGAGTACTTAGTAACGCACCAAGTTTGTGAACTATGAGTCATAAGTATTAAAAAGTGTTGGATTCTAAAGAGCTTTGAGTTTGCCATGCATTGGCTGTTTGCACTGTTTTTTGATTCACGCCAAGGTACCTGATATTTTACAATTTTGTTGCTCTATGGGATTTTGGGCCTAGAGAGACATTGACATAAACTTAAATTTGAGGATCACATCCCATGTGGCTCTCACCATAGATTTCCAAGACCTTTATAGAAGAGGCAAATCTGAAATACTTAAAATCAAGTTTCAAGGTTCCTTTGAATACAGATTGAGTTTGCACCCCTCTAGTGCCTTTTTGCCTTCAAAAAGGCCAAGGCTTTGTCAAATCCTACGTCGCATTCAAACCAAATTGATATTCCTATTTCATAATTTCGATATGGTTCTTTTAATTTGGATTAAGATCTAGTCAATTGCTATGGTGGGCGGGTGGACCCAAGCTAACTTGGCATTGTAGAGGTAATGTGGACCTACAACATGTCACAACCTCGTAGACGATAACTGTCAAAGGATGGACAAGACAAAATATGTTGGAAGCAAATCCAAAGGGACTACAAAATCTGAAATTTAGTTGTGCCCAATTTATTGTAATATTGTACCCAAATAAAGCTTCTGCCAAACTTTTGCATAGATGAAGTCTTTGTGCTATGAGAGACATATGGGACAAAAAAATTTATGACATCCAATTAAATTAGATCTAGGTACCAAATACACAAAGCTTTGGAAAATTTCTAAGACATGGATGAACCCAAAGGGTGGGGCAAGACTGCACCATGTAGTGTCATCTCACATTCCAATAATCATTGGAAGTAAAAACCAATTGAAAGTGCCCAACATGTTTGACAAGAGCCCAAACACAAAAAAGGTTGCAACCCAATTTAATTAGGCTTGTATTCAAGAGAAACATGTTGATTGCTGGAATTTAGTTGCTCTATGCCCTTATCAACCAATGTTTTTATTTGTTTTTCCATGTTTTCCAAAGGTAGCATCCACAAATATGAAGTGGTCTAATAGAAACGTGTAACAAAGCCATTGCAGATTGGTGTTTTTTTGGTTGGTGAGTTAATCTTTGTACACCCTAATCCCTTGTTATGACTTTAGGCCTCTTGGTTGGTTCATTGTGTCCAAGGGTGAAATGATGTAGACTGGATAAAATCTGGTTTGCCGAGGGATTTCAGATGGGAAATTGGTTCACACCAAATTTGCATTAAAGAAAAAAAATTTAGCTATGGGGGAATGAGTATGGAGCCTTTTGCCTAAACCAGTCAAATCAGATTTCCAATCCAAACTTTACCATGGTATAACCAAGATGCTTTATGAAGTCACAGTGATTTCATAGGAGATGATGGTTGTAGATTCATGTGCAACTTGCATTAGATTATCTCCAAGTGGTCGATCAACATACACCAACTCCTCAGAAATATGAAGATCCAATTATGTTTTGCTTCCATGCATGTGGTTTGAGCCATTGATTTTCTATTGATGACTGACTCTTGGGAATTAAAACCAATATAGCCTTGAGTGATGCCACATGAAAGCACTTCTTGCATTCCAGCCTAAAGCGCAATTTGCAACCAACTACAACTGTAATAAAGGATTTCAAGGGAAGTTATATAGGTAGGATGGTTGTGCCGCCAATTGGCAGATCCAAGGTGTTATGAGAACTCTAAATATTGAATGTACAGAACTCTAAAACCCTTTGTTGACTCTGACATTGTTTTTTCCTTGCCTTGGTTCTTCTTCCTAGTACACATGCTTTCTCTATTTAAAACTACCCAATTCACCATCCTAAACACCGAGAATCTTAAGAAGCATCTTATCTGGCAAGCCACACCAATGATAAAGATTGATCACCAAGAATTCTATACACACAAAATTTGAGTTCATAAATGGGGAAATCAATAAAGAAAAATGTAGTTAATTCTCATTTTCGTGGCTGCAATAAATTAACTTGGAAATGCTTGGTGATTTCTCAGAGAATGTGTGATATTTTGTCAATAATCCTAGTTGAATTCAATTCAATCTGACTTTGGATCTTTAATTACGATTGAGCAAGGGAGAGGTGTTGACTATCCAGATTGTGCATCCCTTGTTTCTCCAAACATAAAGATTTGTTCACATTTCTGTTAGGGGATCTTTGCCAAAATTACGAGCGGTGTTAATAGATGTGTTTAGTCAATGGTGTTTTCTGGAGTGTTGTCTATAAATTTTGTGAAGAAAATCAACAGGCAACCTCTCAGTGTTTTCCAAATCTCTATAGGTTGCATTGTACTTCAGGATGCATCTAATATATGCTTCTGGGATTACACTTGCTGATTTATAGATTAATTTTGGTTAGTTTCTAGTATTGCATACAAGTTCCTAGTGAAGAAATGCACAAGAACTCAATATTAAATCCTTTGAAGGAAAATCAAAAATTGTAATTTTGAAAACTATATGGATTATTGATTTTTTTTGTAAAATACTTGACATTTTCAATTCTTTGAATTTGCAGCAAATCTAATTGGAACTTTAGACAAATTCTTGTTCACTAAGTGGAAAGTTTATTATTGGCTCTTGTTTAAATTCCATAGTTTTGCACTCCATCACATCAGATTAAATATTGTTTATATAGGCATTGATCACATTAAATCTTTTAAAACCTTTAGTAATCTTGCAAATTTGTCTATGTTACTGGTTTGGTCCCCTAGAGGTACATGGTAATGTCCAATCGGACCCAGATATGAATCCAGGTTCAGTTCGACAAGGGATCCGTCTAGGGTCCTTAAAATACATTGTGAGATTATCCGATATGAATCCAAGCAAACCCATCATGAATTTCTAGATGTTTTCCACTAAAGCTGCAATGAATCCGCCCTCTCTGAATCGTTTTTTAAATATTTGAAAATCTTTTTATTTTGTGTTTGTTCGCCCCTTGCTTTCCCTACCTTTCAATTTTTGTGGGTCTAGAAATATTGCAGCGTTTGTTAAAATCGGCATTACCACTATAATCCTCGTCCCACCCGTGCATCCCTCTCCTCCTCTATCCATATCACAAAGAATGTTGCAATGAATTGGTGCAGAGCATGAGGTCGCATTCCCCACAACTTCAACCTTCCAAACATTTTTGGAGAAGAATGAGATTTTTTTGGAAACAACAGTTTGTAGTCTTTATAGATTTTAACGGCCTCCCAAAATTGGTGCTTAAGCCTTTGCTATGAGTGGTGAGTGTTCCTTCCTTGTGAGGTAAATTGGATCATTTACACCATCAACCAGCTCTGTTGTAATTGATCCATGGATTGGCATTGGTTCACTTGTCTATGGAATAGGAAGAGAAAGTTGAGAATGGATCAGCTTAGCTACCTGTTGATGTGCGTTTTATGCACATAACATTTCAAAATAAAATATCAAAGTAATTTACCCCCTCTTGAACAAAATCGCCTCAGATGCTAAGGGTAAGATCAACTAAAATGATTCCAAGGTTTCTACATGTCAGGTCTTGACGAGTGGGTAACTCAATGGTCGATGTGAATTGTTGTGTTCACTTGGGGACTTACGCAAATGTTAGGATTATCTTCTTCGATCATGAAATATGCAGAATAGGTGTGCTGACAACTTAGAATTTAGCAATGTAGTTCTGGACTTGATTCTTACTAAAAAATGGGCAAAAGGAATAGGGTTCAAGAAATTTAATCTAGGCCTGAGAATGTAGAAAATGATGAACAAGTTTAGTGGAATCAAACTAGGCAAGGTCTCACAAACAGGTATTGACACAAGCTTAGTGCAATCGTCTAAGGTATACTCAAGGATTTTCAAACTATCACCATCAAACGTTGACACCATCCAAGTTGATGCTTGTCAAGGGACGCATAATAGTTGAAGTTAAGTTTACTCAAATTTCTAGTCGACTACACAAGGTGCACTTACCAGCGGCAAGAGGCTAGTGGTATGGCTTAAGGATTCCACACAAATATATTCAACAAATCTTTCACTCAATCTGATAAACATGAAAACAAATTCTAATCTAACTTGGAAGAATTGAGAACCATGAATGCAAAGACAACATTTGAAGAGCAAAATCACCAACAATTGAACAATGATTTAGATTCAAATAGCTGAAGCATATACCAACAATTCTACAAAAAAACTCTCCCTTGCAAACGAGAGACAAGGAGGTATATATATAGTCTCTTACAAAATGGATGGCCAAGATTGATTCAAGATAAACGGCCAAGATCATGCCAACAAAACCCTAGAATTGCCCTAATTAAGGTTTACATCAAAAATAGCACCACCAACATATGGCCCAATAAAAAGATACCTAGTCATCAAATAGGGAATCTTCTCCCTGCATCTCTCTCTCTTAGCATACTCTAAGAATCTAGCCAATACAAAATCTAACTCCTCCATGGAAATGCTAGGCAAGGTATCTTGTTGCAAATCAATCACGTCCAATGAATCCAAGCAACCATCCAAAGTGTTCTCCCAGTTTGGCGTGAGCTTCTACGAACTATGAACATGAATCAACAAAGAGACCAAATCATCTATCAGACTCTTCTTCAAAGAGTCCAACTAACAAAAATACATAAGTTTCATCTTGTCTCTTAATTCGACTAAGTGTAAACCACTAGCATCACTAACATCAACACCCAATAATTCCTCAATTGAGGCAAGGATCTTCAACTGAATGTCTTGAATCAATCCTTCCATCTCTGTACAACTCATAAGTTGACTTCTTCACGGCCAATGAACAATACCAACCATGGAAATCGTATCTATCTCCATTGTGCACAATGCTATCGTTGATCAACGTGGACTTAAGAATCTTCTTAAAAGCTCTGAGGTGTGGAATAGTCTTCTCCTGAATAGGCCGGAATTCTTCCCAAACTCCCTCCAAATATTGGATTCTAAACATGAGCCCTATTGTCCTATCATATGCCTTGACAAACTGAGTAAGGAAATCATTTGCATGTTTTCTTGCACTCTCAATCCACCTCTCCACCTCCGAGAGCGTATCTCTCGTTGCCTCATAGTGTGAATGTAGTCCATGATCAACCGCAATAGGGGAAATAAGGGTGGGATTCTCACGCCTTATCCCCGCAATATACTCTCTAAGTTTGATATTCTCTTCTCTGTACTTCTCCTTCTCAATTTCTCTATCTAATCTTGCGTTGATCGCCTTAAGGTTATAACCAACCTCCTGAAACTCGTGTTCTCTTATAGTACAACCAAGGGCAACTAAAGTAATCTGGAAATCCATAGGAGTAGCAATGTCCGTTGTCACACCTCCAATAGAAACAGTCACCTACGCAATCCGCAGTCCTGTCTCATCTCTAGCTATGTGCGACAAAATCTCAGCTCTCTTGGGTTCTTTCTCCTTATTGCTCCTAGCTAGGTAGTCATCAATGTTATCAATAGGTTGTACCTCTATCATTTTCTTACTTTTTTCCATACTTTTCATCAGCCAATCAAGAATAGCGGCCATCTCCATACCATCATTGAGACACATATCTCGATCAAGTCCTCTCAATGTCGAGCAACATCATCATCATCATCAGGATTACTCCTAGTCAAATCATATATCTCATTTCCCATATTAAATGGTATATGCCTCCTTGGACAGTAGGGGATCCCGACTAATCATCATTCTCATTTGGTGGAGCAGATGTCGTTGTGGCATGTAACTCCTGAATATTCCCTGGTAGTATCACTGTGTTGGAACATTGTTTGATCTCCTTATTTTGTTCTATGATTTCAATTTCCTTAATTGATGAGACACTGAGAGGTGGTGATGGAATGATAGTCTTTTGTTTCTTCTTCTTGACCTCTTCAATCTTCTTCCCTCTGGCCTTGACTTCTCCTGGTGTGTTTTTCGTTCTCTTGGAAGCTTGACTCTCTTCATCTGCATGAATCCTAACATCACTGATAGTCCTCTGATCATCTTCGGAAGTGGATTCTTCCGACTTCATCTTGTCATAAGTGAAGGAAACACCCATATCAACTAACTTATTCATCTAAATATCCACCCATGTACGAGAGAAACTCAAGACCTCTCTCAACAATATATTCAAATCAATCTCTTCTAATTCTGACCAATTAGGCAATAAGATTGCCTTCTTCATTTCATTTTCATACTGTGGATGCGTATGATCCCTGTCATCTAACACCTGATCAGGAATGAGGAAAAGTCCACACTTCCTCATGAAATCCACTAACATTTTGCACCACATTCATATCTTCATTGTCTGCTCGTCCATTAGGTTGGCCCAATAATCTTCTATATCGACCTTGTGGATGAACTTCTCTTCCCTGATCCTTCCATCTTTCTTATCTGGATCAAATCTTTCTCTTTTCTTGAAGGTTGCAAATCGATAAAATGCAAGCTCCTCACTCGCAGTGTTGGCGGCTAAGGCAAACTGGCAAACCTCCAACGTCATCCCAACTGAAATAGGGAATGTCATGCCTATCCTATGCTTCTCTCTCTGAATGGAATCAAACTCTAGAAGTTGTCTCACCACTTCCAATAAGATCATTCTGTCAAAAGGATACCTAGGAAGCCTGTAGGGTTCGGATTGAAACCCATGAATCCTAAGGTACGTGAAAGTGGGAAACTGAATATACCATGATCCATTTTTCTCTATTAGCTCTATTGCCTCCTTGGACAACCTCCTGTGGTTTCCGCCTTGTAGCTTTCACGTGATGTACATTGTGAATATGTCATTCACTCTCTTATAGTCTTCAATTCTATACATGTCCAGCTGGGGATAGCACTCATGACTCCTAAACTGTCCTTGCCCATTCCCAACTTCACCTCTGCATATCAATCTTTTGTATGAAACAAACCATGCAAGCAGGTATACCAAGTAGGAAGTCATCCCGAATGACTTGGACCGCTCTACATTCCTCAGCTGAAAGTCCAGATTGTCACTTATGATTTTAGACCAATTTATCAATGTCCCTCTAAGACAATCCTGGATGAAGTAGAACATCCATCCATCGTATATTGCACCCTACAGCATCCCCATCACTCTATTAAGCAGGAATACTAAGTCACTATATTCCTCTTCGAAGTCTGTGCACATGAGTGTCTTGGGAGCCTTGGAATGATGAAGCGTAGACTCGATCATCCACTCTATGTTTATTATATTCTTACACGCATCCATCTTCTTCGTGTACCGATCTTCATAACCATCCTTAGTTGCATTCTTCATATCTGCTCCGCGTGGGATTCCAGACACTTCAGCAATCGCATCCTCAGCAAGGTAGGTAATGACAACGCCCTTAGGAGTCTTGATCATTCGCGAGCAAGGATTATAACATCATGCACACTCCAAGATAAGCTCACTGCATTGTATGGACTGTGGAAATCCAGCAGCTTAAAAATACCACTCTTCATAATGTTTACATACGCTGGGAAGGAATCTGATTTCCGACTCCGAACATCCGTTGTCATATCAGGTTCAGGCTCAAGAAATGCATGTTTGTCTCCAGTATCTTTTGTTGTTCTCTTCTTTCCTTAAATCCGAACTTCGACATCACACCTGTACGAAGCTTGAAGTAAGAACTTGGGAAAAATATAATATTCTTAATAGAATTCCTGACTTCTTAATGATTTAGGCTAATTAGGGTATGAAGTCAAGAAAATAGTCCATACTTTAGGTAGATCTTAACAATTTAAATACAAAATGTGACAAGATTCGGGTATGAAACCCTCATGAAATCAACACCTCCTTAGAAATTTCGTGCAAATCATAGTGCAAAGGAGTATACCGGATCAAGATTGACTAGGGAAAGGTGTGAAAGGTTGTGTTTTCACAAAAAATTATGTCTGAAGACACCTTCTGCAATCAACAATGGAGGTCACAATTCTGAAGACAACCTGCAACTAAATAAATTAACCTCTCAAAACAAGTTGCAATCATTCAAAAATATGCACAAACTTGATAAAAAATAGTATTGATGACGAAAACAATCAATCTTGGGAGCATAGGTATGGCTGGTAAAAGATAAGTTTCTGAGGACAAGCAGGCTATACAGTTGCAGACCTGAGACAGCCCTCCAATGGTCTGAAAATGATCCCAAAATGCCTTCAAAATGTCTCCAAATGCAAATCGCTATAGTTGTGGTTGGCTGGGCAATAAAAGTTAGGTTTGAATATTGATGGACAACCAACAATGGAGGTCAAACTAGCTGAAGCAATGGCGTCAGAATTCAGATCTGCAGTAACATCAGCAAGTAGGAACAATGGCAGCCACCAAGTGTGAAGGGATCCACCAAAATATGGCACCAATCTAAAATCAAAATTTTCCAGCTATGGCGTCACCTCACACAAGTCTGAACACAACATTAATGGCCCTCAAATCTGCCAACTTAGGTCTGAGAACTCCTTAGCAAAATCACTACCTCACCAAAAATGGCGAACTTCACCAAAAATCGTGGCACTTGATCAGCAATGGCAGCAACGAAATCATGTCGCCTAGCTGGAAAATGGAATGGCAATGGGAAAAAATGGCAGCAAGAAGAGTCTTCAATCAATCACTTTACTTGAACACTTGCTCCAAAATCGCCAACTATGGAGAAAATCGCCCTTTGCACAAACACACTTGGCAAACTCAAATAATAAAATTATGTTGGACTCCTCCCTTTAAATTTGCTTTCATCATCAAATTTCACCACACAAGCAATGTTTGACAAAACGCTTGCTCTTATACTTGCTTGGGTAAAACTGATTTGCTTCTAGAAGGTTGAAAACATTAAATGCTTATTGCAAATCATTTATTAATTGTTTTTCATCTTTTAAATAATCATTGCCTTTTATTATGCCGAGAGGCATCTACAATGACATCAAAACGTCTATAAACAAAAATCCATTTTTGAAAGAATTTGACATGCAAATGACAGGTAAATGCATGAAATATGTCATGATTCAACTTTTGTGGAGGTGTTATTTTATTACCCCAAATAAAATAGAACCCTCGCCACTTGTCTCCAACTAGATTCACAACTTTATGCATGCAGGACTTTAATGGATTTGTATACTTGGTGTTTGGTATTTTAGAAGAACATTTATTTTACAGATGATTCTCTTCTATTATAAGATATCTCTCAGCATATTTTACATATATTTTTTTAATATAAGTATACTAGTTAAAAAACAATTAAATGGGGCTCATTTATTAAAATATTTCAATTTAAATCAAAAATGGGCCAATTGGGAAAATCGATCCTAGTAGAGATTAAAAATCCTCACAAAATCACTTTAAAAATCATCAAATATCCCCTTAGGGGAAAATCGATCTCAGTCTCAAAATTATCAAACGTGCATAAAAATGGGGCTAGGGGAAAATAGATAAAGTGTGGAATGAAAAATTCCACTTAAAATTAAGTCATCACACAAAAATACCCCTTTGGTGGAAAAACGACCTCATCAAAAATCATGAAAAATACTCTCAGTGGAAAATCGATGCGAGTCTGGATGAAAATCCAGACAAAAATCCTCAAAACTTGTCACAAAAGACCTGGTGGAAAATCGACCCAGGTGTGGAATGAATGCAAACGTCATCCGCAACCTTGTCCATGCCTCCCTGGTGGAAAAACGTGGGTAGTCAAGATAAATCCTGATACATAGTCAAAATTTAATGCTTCCCGGGGAAAAACGATCCTAGTATGGATTCACAGTGATGGAAAAATAGAGCAAGTATGGACTTCAGGGGAAATCCATGTCCAATCTGGATTCTGAGAGGGAAAAACCATGGGTAGTCAGGATTATGAGGGGAAAAGCACCTCTAGTATGGAATTTTGATCTTTTAACCCTTAGAATATGGATTTTACTCCGGAAAATGATGATTTTTCCACTCAGAAATCACTTAGAAACTTTGAAAGTTAATAAAACTCAACTAGACTTAGGCAAATTCATCAAAATTGGAGCGTAACACAAGGAAATCTATCGGGACAAAGTGCGAAATCAACTTGAATAATTCTCTAGGAGCGAGAAAACAACTCCAAAAGGTCTAAAAACACCTTCGCACTTAAAATCACCGATGAGGACATTTAAAAACACGTTAACGCTCCAAAAGGGTCAACACTTAAACAAAACTAGGATCACTAAAAATCTCAATTTTCATGTGCTTGATCTTATAACTTCAAAACCCTAAACGGCACTAGGCATGATCAAAACTCCGAGACTCGAGCATGAGAAACACAAAATTGCCCACTAAGCAGCCAAAACCCTAACCTAACAACGCAGAAAGCAGGAAAAGAGGGAGTCCCCGTTAGCAATGGGGTGATGTGTGAAAAGGTCACAACACTACCGTGGTACAAAAGCATAGCAAGCAAGTAGGGAAATAATACTTATAGGTATTTTGATAGGAATTTATATAGTTAAAGATTAGGTCTTGTAAATGAATTAAATTAGTTATTAGTAGTAATTATTATTAATAATAAAAAAAAAATTATGTAATTTAATTTTAAAAATTAATACTAACTTTCATTGCGATGGCAGAGGAGTGTCAAAATGGCCAGTGCTCACAATTTGGAATGAATACACCTTCGAGCTTAGGAAACCCATTATCAGGCATCATTTGGGTTTTTTGCTGAAACTGTTTAGGGTGGTGGAGAATGATGGCAAAGAATGGATTGAGAAATACAAGCAGGAAGAAGGCCTTGGCCATGTGAAAGTGGACAGGAGTCTTAAAGAAAATTTCTGGATTGTGCTGCAGATTGAGCATGATGAAGCCCATCCCGAACACAACGTTGATGTGGTGGCAGGTCAGACATGAATTCTTCTATGGTTTTGGGCGTGCCTTCAGGTAGGGTTTTTTGGTCTTTGATACCGAACAAGCGACTGTCTGTTTCCAATTTTGTATAGGGCCATTATAATTGTCTGTTTCAGGGGTTTACGGCCCTCATTTCATTCTGTGTGGCCATTTTGTCCTGGGTCTGTGTGAGGCCGTATTAGCGTCTGGATTTTAAGGGCATGAATGGTTATTTCTGAAATCTCTGATGTAAAACTTATTTTGATATTAATATAAATGCTTCGCAGCTCTTCTGTGTATTACCAAGCCAAAAAAGAAATACTGACATTCGTTATATGTTTATTATTATATTATAATATTATAAATGATTTTTATAAATATTGTATTAGGCTTATATCAAATTATATGTATATATTTATGATTTTTAAATGTTTTTATACTTACAAACCCAACCCCAAAATAATTTTGACTGAAACTGCAAACCGAATCCCCGAACTCAAGACTGAACATGTACGAGGATCAGTGACTTAGATATTAGTTGATTAAATTTTACTTTTCAGGTTCCCACAAGTCGTTCGAAATATTAACAGGGCATACCTTTGGGAAAGTTACCTATGATAAATCCATGAACAGACAGTGTAACCTCTTTTTAAGATTCCAATCCAAAAACCTTAGTGAGTTAGCATGGGGATGTCATGTTCCTTCCTATTTAGGTCATCTCCCAGCACTCCAATTACTAAAGGTGTTTTTAAACACCACCACAACATATTATTAAACTAATATTTAATTACAAAAATAACAAATAAATATATAAATAAAGTAAATTTTGAATTTGAGTTTCAGAGCCCAAATTTGGGGCCTAGGGACTATTCAGTAATCCAGTATAAAATCTGTCCTGGCACCATTAAAAGGTCTACTTTTGAAAATTCAAGTTTGTGAATTTTGCATTCTAGCCGGACGAAAACCCTGAGGTGGAAGTCATTTCTGAGGTGGGACACCAATCTCACCTCTTTCTGGGCAGCAAACATTTCAGGTGCTGCAGCAAGCATGGCATTCATTTTGTTTATGGATCTACAGGTGTGGAGATGTGAATTGTTTAGAGTGAAACAAGAGAAGATTACCTTCATCCAGGAGAAGATCAGTGCTTGTGTGTAATGTCCCCTATTGGAATCTACCTAATTTAGTCTTGAGACAACAATTCTAACTTAAAGTGAGAGTTATACCATATTAATAAATATAATTTTATCAAAACTGAATACCATTCATTATAATATTTAACTTAAGATTCTAAGACTAGTTTGGAAGATAGAGCTTATCTTGATAACTTCCTCTGATTTGTATACTTGACGTATATGTCTCAATGTTAAAAATTGCCACTACATATGATCTTCTTATAGATTAGTCTTCAGTCTGGTGTATAGATTTTATATACATAATATCTGATTTATTCCGATGTCTTCATATAATTCTCTTCTTATATCATATTCAGTTCTATTATATAAATTATTAATACCCCATTATGGATTTGCTGCTATGTCATTACTGATTTCAGAACTCTTCCTTAATACTGAGATCCTTATATATGATCGGAACTGCTAATTTGATTATTCCATTCTCCTTCCCTATAGCTTGATTATGAATTGCTTCTAGTAATGGCTGCAACATCTGATCAATCACATATGCTAAAGGCCAATGCTCAATAGAGCCTATCAATCTGGATACAAAGAAGAATAAAAGACCGATCCGACCCTCCTTCTTAGAATGAGATCAATGCCTCTTTAGTATGTTTCAAAGGGATGTGAATCGAATGTTTGCATCTCTTTATTTGAATAAAGAACTTTTCATGGTAATCGCAACCCTTAGTGGCTAACTAATCGGTGATTAATTAATTATCATTGGATATACCTTGTTGGCAGCGATGATGCTGATTTAATACTTACTCAATAATTATGGAGGTATATATCCATATATATACAGATCATTGTTTGTTAATTGATACATGAATTAATATTTAATCCTTCTTATCCAGTGATGATGAAAGTATGTTAATCACATGTCTTACATCCTTATTGATCGATTTCACTAAGCATTCCTGCCACGATCATGGTTGGGCTTATTTGCTAACTATTAATGGCTACATAATATATTCGCCGCTCTAAACTGATTCACTGCCTTTACCTTAATATGTCAAACTCCAACCTCTATCATATGATCGGCCACATCCTGAATCCTCATTCGTCAATGGAAAGACCTCCAATCAATTTAAACTACTTAGATTCTTGATGTGCACATCAACAAAGGTAATGGTAATGCCACATCTTTCATTTGTCTTTGCATATTTAGTTTTGGTTCCTACTCTACGGAATCTCAATACATATATCTTTGTGTTGACTTTCCTTAAGATATAGATAATCATATCTTTATCAGATAAAGTCGCCTCTTGTATAGAATCTCATTATCTTGTTTGGTATCTTTAAATCTTTAATTTAAACTTATTTAATAAATAAATTTTAGTTAATCATTTGTTGATAATTATTATATTAAATAATAATAATAATTGCTGAGTTTAGTATATAACGATCAAGGAGGGGACATGACATTGTGCTTCAAAGATACATACTGGTGGAGGAGTGCCACGATTTGAATCTGTAACTAGCAGCAGGCCTAACAAATCTAGTAGCCTAATCAGACACCGATCACAGGTCAGATCTCTCCTGTAGGTGATAGCAGCAGCAGGTTTAGGTTGGAATAAAGCTACACAGAGGAGATCTCACAAACCCTACGCAATTAAGGTGCCTGCAGCACAGCTAGTTAACAGCATTAGAGAGAGAGAGAGAGAGAGAGATTCATTTCAATACCCTAGGACCGTGGAAGATTGCATCCAGCAGCCACTAAAACCTTGGAGGACGTCACAGTTTTCAGCCTGAGTATCAGGCTAGGGTTTTCAGACAAGAGCAACAAAGAATCATTGATCCTTTATGCGACTTCATCAAGAGGCTTGGCTTTCAGTAAACCTCTCTTATTCAAGGGGATGTGTAACAGCCAATTTGTAAGAGCTGTACCTCATAATTACATCAGAAAATTTCAAAGACAAACTGTTTTCTGCAAATTATTCTACTGCTGTGTAGTATTCTATGATTACAAGCTTTGTCATTGTGTGTTGTGAATACATTTAAGTGAACTGAGTGCTACTGATTTCTTAGATTGATGTTTCCTTCCAATAATCCAGTAATCTGAGTTTGATTTCAACGGTCCTTAAAACCCTAGGGATGTAACTGGGAAATAATTTCACCCAAGCATCTGATCCAACATAACCCTGAAAGTCAGTCCTTAGGATACTTTTTATAATCACAGAATGCAGTTTGGAGCACCAACATAATTCATGTACCAGTTCTTGAGTTATAAGGCAAACAATGCTGAGCTCTGATACAACTGTTGGTTTTAGTCTTTAAGAGAGTTAATATACTCAAGGAGGCCACAATATAAAACACATTATTTGCAGGAGTCAACTCAATTGTGGAACACTAACAGAGAAAATCACAAAAAACATGAGAACTCCTATCAAAATACAATATTGATCATTAACAATCCGAACATTCCAGGAATGTAATAATTAAAGGAGCAATACTAGGAAGATTTGAATAAACACTATCCATTTTACAGAATAATAAAGAAACCAAGAAATTACATTAAAATTAGCTCAATGGGCCTTCAAAAGACAATCAGATGTAACGGAAAAATCATAGAAATTATAGAACCATTATAGTGACCTACTGAACCAGATATAATATTCCAATGATATATAAGACCAAGTCTATGAAATATATATGACAAATCAACACGTGTGGTATCCTGGCAATGGCATGTACTAGTCTATCTCAGACTATCATAAAGCCCACTTCAAATAGTTATATAATAATGTGTTTATTTCACAATCAGATTGAACAAAAATGCTATATTTTACACTCTAGTACAAGAGTATAACATACTGGTACCCCAAAACAGCCTTAAATAGTTTTATTTTCAGTTGATGTGGAATGCTATCAAATTTTTATATTGGCATGTCATAGGTTGCTCTCACAGATAAGTATAGGGAAGCAACCATCATCATCATCAAATTTTGTCATATACAATGTGGAATGTACAATGTGCATGTGTGCAAATGCACAAACAATGAAATCTGGCCTTGCAGTTAGAATAAAAAGGCAAAGACAATGTTAAAGAATAGACCTGTCGGATAACAACATCTCCGGCACTAACTTGAACCTTTTCCATACATTCATACAACATTTGGCGTTGTTCCTTGCTTAATTTGTTGAATAGAAAATTTCCTTGCAATGCCCGGTCAATTTGATCCTGATAAATCAATTTTTATAAGATGATAAGAAATTTAAATGCCTCGAGCATAAGGAGAAAAGGCAAGAAAGCATTGATCGCAATGTAGGCGAAAACATCATTAAGTTGAGAGATGGTTAAACAAATCCATAAAGTATCACATAGAAGCATCTGTTTATAATTCAAATAGAAACTAGGAAAGATCATTTACTATTTCCTCCTGGGTCTTTTTATATGGTAGCATTGGAGGAACCCAAACAGGATGCTCCAAAGATGTCTCAATGGTCCTGAGGCGTGCTCGTGATAAATCATGTCGAGCTGGTCGAGAAGTTCTCACACTGTCCCCAGTAGACAAGGGAGATTCATCACCTTGTTCTACTGCTGAAGGTTGATAAACTAGCTTTGAGCTTGTGACTAATACTGGACTACTTCTTGTACCTGACTGATAACAAAAAAGCATTTTATTGAAAAAAAAATATTGAACTTGAGGATTTGAAAAAACTATAATTAATTTACAAAAAAAAGTTGACAAGTCAAAGTGAACAATATATCCTACATCTTGCAACCCATTAATCCGTACAACAATAATTGTAATATCATCGGTACGGGTTTCATACTGCAACCATAACCGGTACGACTCAGCAACAATTGCAGCACAAGCATCCCGAGGGTCTTTAAATTTGACGATCTGCACCACAGAAATCCTAGTAAGACAATTTATTGAAAATGATCAGAGCAAGACACATAAGTTACAAAAACCACTTCAAAATTGAATAACTCAATGCTCTCCTCCCAGGGAGGTTTTGGTTTGCTACATCTTGGAAAGGGCAATGTCCAGAAGCAAAACAGAGAGAAACCAGGATTGAGGCTTTCAATTTTCTGACATTGTAATATCCAACTAACTTATGGTACCTATCTTCATGCAATTTTGTGAGGTACAACGATACGTTCAAACCTAAACTAGGTAATGCAAGTTAATGTAATAAGAGATTTGCTCTTCATGATACCTTCATGTCACTTGACTGCATTGACATTATCAATTGCATGATGTTTAGGATCACATGCTGATGATCTAGCATAATTAAACATGGGGCAGGCCCAATCCTTTCTCCATTTCATTAGTACCATCAGTTATGATCCCATAATGTGGACCTATGCTCTAATTTGTGTATCAGCAATAGTGTGTCAAAGTACCAAATCATGCCATGCAAGAAAAGATTATTTGGAGAGCTACAACAAGGTGCACATTCCTAGCCAACATATTGTTACAGGCTAAATTTAGAAGCCTTGCGATATCTTGCACAATAAGACAGAAATTGCATCAAAATACAAACAAAGACTTCAACGGTATTTATTGTATTTAGATCTCACATTAACTTTCATGTCCATTTTTCAGATTCACCAAAAGCAATCAATGTATGTGTTCTGCCTTGCTAGCCTTTTTTGTGGGCAAACATTCTCCTGCCTCATATTTTAGTTTTTCCTGTACAAAATTCATGATTAATTGACTTAAAAGTATTGCAACAAAAAGAGCCCTAAGATTTCCAAATCCTGAACAATTTGATTTAAAGTTTTCTCAAAGAATTGGATTTTTGCACAAACTTAATTGACATTTGTACAAATATATAAGAACTGAAACAACTGAATCTAGATTCCCGACAGCAGTATCAAAACACAAAAAAAATGCTATGTAAACTGCAATTTGGGCAAATTTGAATAAAACTTTTGTAAGAGTGTAATGTCCCCTACTTGATCTATTTCAATATACTAAAATTGATTGATATTCTTCAATTAGTTATTAACAAGTTCTTATTTATTTTCCTCATTAGATGATTAATTTCATTATTTATAGTTTTTAATATAGATATCAGACCCTGCTACTACTTCAGTTTTAAGGGAGAAGGGTCTATGCATGTTACCAAAGCACTTAGAGACCAAATACAATAGGTTCCTTCAAATTTAAAGATCCAAGCCCTTACCTATCTTGGGTCTATACCCTCAAGGCTTATGGGTCGCTGATCCCCACCCTATCTTGGGACTTAACCTATTGCTTGGATTTAGACTGCCCCTCTTTGGAACATCTCATTCCCATCTTCTCAAATACTGACAGTAATAACATGATTTAGACTATAAGTATACTAATTTCTTATGTATTATGAATATATGTGAAATTAAGTATGTCTGTCATACATATTGTAGTCCATATTAATATTACTATTAATTCTGCATAAGAACATTATCAAGTTTCATATATTAAGCATACATACTTAGCTCATCCCCATGCATACCACCACGAACAAAGATGTTACTGCCTGTAACTTAATAATAGTTTTGATCTTATCAATCCATGGTGATGTGATTGGATGCTTTGATTCCTTTCTTTTATATCTCTCAATGCAAGGGAGAGGTCACACCTCTTCATTATGCATGCCCTTTGGCAAGAGACACACCCTTCCACCAATAGCACCTTTTGAAAGAGTGCAACTCTTCATTATTTCCGCCCTTTGAAAGGGACACAACCTTTCATAATCAGATCTGCACTTCTCATTTTTCAAATTCTCCCCCCCTCAAATGAGTTTCTCTTCTCCCTTTTATATCTCACGTTTGAGGGAGTCCCAACTTATCATTTCATGCCTTTTGACCTTTCATTAACTTTAATCAAATTTAAATTATATTTAATTATATTATTTTTTATTTTAATTTTAATTTTAATATTTATTCTTTTGAATTTTAATTTTATTATTATTTATTATTAAATTATATTTCAAAGTAGGGACATTACAAAGAGAAACCAGGGCATATTTTTAAGGATTTTATTTCCAATGGAACACTCCTTTGCCATTCTTAATATGAAAAGATATCAGAGGATATTAAACTTATTTCTCAGAAAAATTTAAGCCTACTTTCTTGACAGTCTCATGGCAATTTTTCTTGGGTAAAGTACATTTTAAAAAAGTAATTATGCATAAAAGGAATGTTTCTCCAACCTTCTGATACGGGGGATGCATGCACGTGGTTTTAGGATGGCAAATAAAATTCTCAAATTTTGGGGACAGCAGGGATGGATCTTAAAATAACCTAAATAAACTAAAAGCAGCTGAAATTTTAAAAAGTACATACAACATGCTGAATTTGCAATGACAAATCCACCCCTTTTAGTATATTCAGCTTTATTTTCCTTAAAAAGACGCCTTTTATTTTAATGTGTTAATTGGAGAACATTGTACATTCCTGTAAGCAGGGGTGTCCCTTCCAAGCCTCTGAGTACCTGGGACATCTAGGGGGCATTGGGGACATCTAGTAGACTCTAGAGACATGTCCACGCAGACCACTGACCTGAACCAGAGTGTTTTTGTGAAGGGCCTGTGCAAGTAATTTGTAGAAGCCTTAGTACATAGCTAAATGCAATGACCATACAGCAAAGTTCTTTTGGTATGTTCTTCAGTTTTTTCTGGCATATCCTCTTTGCTTTTGAAAAATATAGTTCTTTTCCTAAAAAAAATCATATTTTTCAGCTTCATGATTAAAATTTCATAGTTTGCTCAATATTGGACCACAAAGATTGGTAAAGGCAAGTCATTGTGTGTGAAGTACAGTGAACTCCTCACTTGTAAAAGCTTTCAAAGGTTTTAACCCTTCTTTCACCTCTTCATCATCATAAGGAGGCAAACTACCAAGGTTTGTTGCATACCATTTGGGATTCAGAGCCAGTGATTGCCATATGAAGGAGAGTTTTCTTAGTCTTTCACTTCAATGCATCACAATTGGCTTAATATGTCGCTCATATAATCCCAATTTATAATCCCTATCACAAATTACTTTCTTCATCTAAACAAGCATGCTATTAGATGTCTCATAAATCTCTCTTTGACTATGAGATTCCATATAATCCCAACTTAGGATCAGAATGGACATAATATGTTGCTCATATAACCCCAACTTATAATCCCTGTTACAAATTACTTGCTTCATCTACCCAAGCATGCAATCAGATGTCTCATAAATTTTTATTTAACTAAGAGATTCCATATCATGCTGTTGCTCATATAATCCCAACTTATTATCCCTACTACAAATTACTTGCTTCATCTACCCAAGCATGCAATCAGATGCCTCATAAATTTTTCTTTAACTAAGAGATCCCATATCAACAGCATATTTAATGACATCTACAATAGGTAAGATGAAAGGGAAAACATAAATTAAAAACAATAAAATCAGCAATTTTCTACATTGCAACAGACCACCAATCCTCATCAAGAATCTTTGCTTGATAGTTTTTCCTTCAGTAATGTTTGCAGTGGGCCATCTATTCCACTAAAAATTAACCCTCATCAATTGTAGAGCCCCTAGCACCTCAAGAATCCAACCAAAAAAAAAAAAAAAAAGCATACCTAATCTCCATGAATTCGAGGAATTCCTTCTTCAAAAAAGTTTTGAAGGGAGCATGTGAGGTGTGTTAGTTGCAAATGAACATCTATATATCTCTAGTTCTTGCCACTTGCTACACACAATCTATCTTCCCTATGTCCTTCAATGCGTTGTATAATGCATTAATAGGCCAATGGGATCAAATAGATATGCTTATAAGCACCCTACACCATTATGCCAGCTAATTTGTGCACATGTGCCAAACAAGGACCACTTGTACAACATTTGAGGCTCCGACCTCTTCAATGGCCTCTCTCAAAATATGAAACTAGAAGTCTACATATTTCTGCTTCCTTGAACAATCAATAGCTTTAAGAAAATAAAAATCAACTGCACATGTGACTCTAATGTCAATGAGTAGCCAATATCTAATATTTGGTCCACCCATCCATGAAAATAGAGCAGCCCATCCTAATTGAAGTCTTCTTACGTTCTCCATTACTAACTCACCTTAGAATATTCTTTCTCAAAGAGAGTAGTGCATAATTTATTCTTAATGAGGAACCAATGGAAGCTACATCTTTGAACATTTGTTTAAAGTAAGAAGAATGTGCTAAATGAAATGGGGTGGCATAAAAAAAATCGGCAATGCAATACTACCACATCCCATGCTTGCATATTAAACATATTTGCAACTAACCCCTCCTTTTCACTAAACTAGTCTCTCTTTCATCTTGTAAAAAATATCACCACTACCACTAACTACTACGAAGAGTACAAGCATAGTTGATTGTGCATATTTTGCTAGCATTGGCACAACCTTAGACTTTGCTTCCAACTCCATATGCCAATTATTAACCTCTACTTTCTCATCCTCTTTTATATACAGACACACCTTAACCCCATGTCTTGTAAAGCCCAAAATATGAGAAGATACCTTGGTGTAGCTCCCTCTCAAAACTGCCTTGCAAATATGACACAACCACATTCTACTACCCCTCGCTTTTCCTTTCTGTCTTTGTCTAGGGTTGTCACAAAGTGGAAAAGAGAATTTTTTGAAATTGAAAAGGCCCTTTACATAAGCTTTCAATATAGCAGAAGGGCACTCAAATAGGTTTTTGCAGTTGTTCTCCTTCAATCATTGATCTCCCACACCTTGATCAAACCCCAACAACGACTAAAACTGTTACATTTCTTTCTTCCATTTCATGTTCATTACTCTCACTTCTATCACTCACATTTTGTGAAATAATAATTCAACTGCAAACTAAAAATAGGGGGAAAAAAAATCATACATTTCTTCTATAAAACTTTGAAAAATAAAAAATAAAAAACAAATGGAAGAATCACTTACCTAATCTACTTCTATTGCTATCTCACTACTCACTGCTCACTAATACTGATTTCCTCAATTGGACCTTCAAACCTTGCTCAAAATGAAATTGTTTTCCTCCAACTTGGCTACAAATTTTTTTAGCATATAAAAATGAATTAGAATGAATGAGGGAAGGTTTTTTTGGTCCATTTAGGGCTAAGTTGGTGTGGGAGCCCACCAATAAAAAATTTAATATTTATTTTGGAACTTTTTTTTAAATTTGACCAATTTGTCCTGTAAATGCTCACCCCCTAAACAAACGAGTAATATATAAGAAATTCATAGTTGCCTCAACGACATTCAACCATTGCCACATTCTAAGAATGTTTCTAGGACAAATAGGCTTTTTTTGCAAAATTTTGGCATAGCTAGCAGACATTTCCAAGGCATCCATGCATCCCCAACATGTCCCCAATACAAGAACGACAAAAAAGAATCTTGAGGATGCATCACTAGACGACATAGAATAAAACCTATTAAGTGCGTAATATACTTACCATGGCCCAAAAACCAAAATTTTATTGTGGCTCATAATTTGAAATTTTCCAAATTTGTGTATGGAGTGGGTTGGCTACCTATGACAGGGAACTGTTGGAGGGTTTCAATGGGTGAGATGCCCTTGATTCAGTGATTAAAGTGATCCATGACTATAGGAGGTCGTAGATTTGACTTATTCCTAACTGATTCATTTTGTTTCAAAATTTTCCAAGTACAACAAGAACGAATAGTCTCAATCTTAGAGAGTGTGACTGTCTAAAGGGCACTACCAACTTTACAACTTGCAAGTGCAGATTTTACAAGTGTGAAAAATTCTTGCAAAATGCTACTAAAGAGCAAAATTAATGCCACACATTACGGATATAGACACAGCGGTCAGTTACCATATTAATCATTGAGCTTCAAGATAAGATTGTGGCTATCGGATGAAAGTGGTGGGAGGTGATTTGGTTCCCATAGAAACAAATAGGTTCTCTCCGTCTTGGGATCTATTTGTTTAGGGTGTCTATGTTGCTCATAAGAAGCTTCCCAATTTTGAGAAGTTTTGAGATGATTTCATCCAAGAGTAGACCAAACTAAAGAATGTTTTGACCAAAGCAAACAAGAGTCAAACCCTAGCCCTTATTTGAAATAAGAGGAAAGGTACAAAAGGACGACCTAATAAGGGTCAAAAGGCGAAGGAGGATTCCAATTATTCTCGAGGAAAGAAACACTTGAGACATCAAATATTTCAAATGCCATAAGGAGGGTGTAATGTCCCCACTTTGAAATAGAATTTAATGGTAAATATTAATAATGAAATTAAAATTTAAAAGAATAAAAATAAAAAATAAAATGAAATTATAAAAAAATATAATTAAATAAAATTAAAATTTTAATTAAGTTAATGAATTGACAAAAGGCATGAAATGATAAGTTGTGACTCTCCCAAATATTAGTTATAAAAGGGAGAAGAGAGCCTCACTTGAGAGGGGATAGTTTGGGGGGAATCAAAAGTGCAGAACTAAATTAAATAAGAAGTGCAGATCTGATTTTGAATGGTTATGTCCCTTTCAAAGGGCAGAAATAATGAAGAGTGAAAGAGTGCTAATGGTGAAAGTAATAGAATATTAAAATAATGTTAATTTTAGTATTAATGCTCAATAATGTATATTCTATTTTGGTTAGATCGTCTTCGATCTTCTCAGCAGTTTCTTATTAGAAACTTGCTATTCTTGTAAATATTCTTGTATTATTTATGAGCGTCTTGCTCATTCTGTTAATTGAATCAATTCTTTGAAATCCATTGCGTGTCTCGCATTGTTTTATGGTATCAGAGCTATAAGAGAAATTTTTTCGAAAATTTTTTAATCCTAATTTCCAATTAGTGGAAATTTTCGAAATTATTTTCTGGAAAAAAAAATTCATCAAAGTTTTTTTTCTCTTAGCTTCTGGGGTGGATCGTCGGTTTTTCTTCTTCCCTCGACCTGTGTTTCCGACCTGCAGGGTGGTCGCGTGTTGTCGCGTGTTGTCGCGACCTGTGTTCTAGACCTGCATGGTCGTCGTGTTGTCGCGACCTGTGTGCGACGTCGCGGACTCACTTCGGCGTCGCCTTCACCGCCCCCGTGACCTGCAACAGCCTTCGGCGTTGTGCGCAGGCTTCGGCGTTGCCACCTGCAACTCGCCTCCTCTGCAACGATCCGCGGCGTCGCGACTTCAAACTCCGGCGTCGCCTCCACCAGCGTCGTCATCTACAACTCCCTCCAGCGTCACCCTCTGCAAACGCGTGACCTGCATCTTCACGACCTGCATCTTCGGCGGCGGTTTTTTTGTGAAAACCATGGTGCCCAAGACCTTCTGCATTTTTCGATTCGGGTGTTAACCTTCAGTTTTTATCGAAATTCAATTTTTCTTGCAGATTCGTGGTGGGTTTTTCAAACCCTAATCTGGGTGGTTGTCCGTTTTTCTGGGTGCCTCGATTTTCGTGCCCGCAGATCCAGATTCTGACTGTAGATTTCTTCTGGGTTTTTCGCACGCATTTCTGGGTGGTCTTTGGTTTTTTCTGGGTCAGCTGGAAATTTTTTTTGGGAAACGTGCAAATGGCTTCTCACCAATCTGATGTTAGAAGGCAGTCAACGCTTTAATGGTCACAATTACAACATCTGGAAACAGCGTATGTTGACCATTTTTGAATATAGGCGTCTTGACCAGCTTGTGTTGGGAAAAGAGCTCAGTCCTGGTACACCTGGTGCAGATCAAGATAAGTTTGATGAACGCAATTGGGAGGCAGTTATGCTTCTCAAACTCTCAGTGACTGATGATCAGTTACCGCAAATTCCTTCCGGCAAGACAGCTTCTGACATCTGGAAGCATCTGAAGGAATTGCATGAGACATCCGACAAGAGCCGAGCATTCTTTCTAAAGAATCAGCTGTTCTCCATTATGATGGACGAACGTATGTCCTTACAGGAACACCTCACGAGGATTAAGGACATTCGAGATCAGCTCGAAACTATTGGTCGGACTATGGAGGAAGAAGACATGGTAGTAATCACTCTGAAAAGTCTTCCGAAATCGTATGAACACTTCATTGAGACCCTCAATATTACTTCCACTAATGTTGATCTGAAGTTTTCAGAATTGTGCACCAAACTTCTACAGCAGGATCGCTGGAAACAACAGTTTGGTAGTGGTACTACATCAGCCTCCTTGGAAAATGCCTTCACAGCTCAATCCTTTCAAAAGGATAAAGGCAAATTTCAGTCCTCTCAGTCTTCTCAGCAGAAAGGCTCTTCTCAGACACAGGATGGAGCTAAGAAGAAGAATGTGCAGTGCAATTACTGTCACAAGTACGGCCATATGAAGAAAGATTGCCGTCAGAGGCTCGCTTCTGTACAAAAGAAGCAGGGAGGGTCACACCAGAAGGCGCATGTTGCTGAACATTCCGAGCAGAAGGAGTCTGCCTTTTATGCCTTTATGGCTAAGAGGTCTTCAGATCATGCCAGGTCTTCTGCTTGGTACATCGACTCTGGTGCATCACGTCACTTTTCTCATCGGCGTGACTGGTTTACAGACTTCTCACCTTTCAGTGATTCCGTTGTATTTGGCGGAGGTGAGGAGTATACAGTTGTTGGCAAAGGCACTGTTCAGATACAGTCTGGTGGCAGGACTCTCCTTTTTCTGAATGTGTACTATGTTCCTGGAATGGAACTTAATCTGCTCTCTGTCAGCCAGATTATGAGGAATTCTCCTCAACTAGATGTGGTGTTCAGTGCTCACAAGTGCTCCATCATTGATCGAGAGACTCGTCTTACTGTTGCTGTTGGTCTAGAGTATCATGGCCTATATAGGCTTCTTGACACTGGTGATTCTCTTGAAGTGGCTCTGGCAGCTCGTGTTTCTCCTCTCAGCACTTTGTGGCATCAAAGATATGGACATCTCAACATTCAGTATCTCTCTCAGCTATCTCGGGAGGGACTTGTTTCAGGGTTACCTGATATTCAGACTCAGCATCTTGGAGTATGTGGCGCCTGTCTAAGGTACTTCAATTACTTCATGCTAATATTTGTGGTCCTATGAATACATCTTCTGTTACTGGTTGCAAATACTTTTTGCTTATTGTAGATGATTTTAGTAGAAAGATGTGGGTGTACTTTCTTAAACATAAATCAGATGTATTTAGTATCTTTCAGAAGTTCAAGTCCTTTGTTGAAAAAGAGTCTGGACATAGTATCATTACTCTTAGGACAGATAACGGGGGGGAATTTTGTTTTTCTGCATTCTCCAACTTCTGTGATACCCATGGCATCAAACGCCAATTGACTACACCCTACACTCCTCAGCAAAACAGTGTTGTCGAGCGTCGCAATCGTACGGTTGTTGAGATGGCTCGCTCTATGTTACAACACAGGAGTGTTCCGAATAAGTATTGGGCTGAAGCAGTGTTTACTGCTGTCTACCTACTTAACCGTTCTCCTACTCAGGCTGTTAAGGGGAAGACTCCAGAAGAGGTCTGGTCTGGTCGAAAGCCAAAGATCAGCCACCTGAAGGTTTTTGGCTTTGTTGCCTATGTTTGGATTCCAGATGCTAAGCGCTCCAAGTTGGATTCCAAAAGTCAGAAACTCATGATGACAGGATACAGTGATCACCATAAGGCCAGACTGATAGATATAGACACTGAACCTCTTATCTTCAGTCGTGATGTTGTATTTGATGAAGACAGGGGATTCTTTCAATCCCCTTCTTCTGAGCAGAGTTCTAAGGATCAGCCTCACAGTGTTCTTATTCCATTAGGTTCGCCTGATGGGAGGGATGATGCAGAATCTATTTTCGATGATGCACTACCTGAGTTCCCTCCGGAGAACAATCCTCCTCCTGCTCCTGATCCTGAGCCTCTTCCAGCTCCTCCAGATGTTCGCACTTCTACTCTCCGGCCTAAATGGTGGGCCAAGACCATTGGTGATCTCAAGGATAATGAGCTCATTGAGGGTAGAACCTCCCGTAATAAGAGCAAACAACAGCATACAGTCAATTTTGCTCTCATGGCTAACATACACAGTGTTTTTGAGCCTCAGACATACTCAAAGGCTAAAGGTATACCTGAGTGGGAACAGGCTATGGAAGCTGAGTTCCAGAGTCTTTAGAAGAATCACACTTGGGCCCTTTCTGATCTTCCTTCAGGGAAGAAGCCCATTAGCTGCAAATGGGTGTACAAAGTAAAATACAAAGCTGATGGAACCCTAGACAAGTATAAGGCTCGTCTTGTTGCTCGTGGGTTCTCACAGAAAGAAGGCATTGACTACGAGGAGACTTTTGCTCCTACAGCCAAAATGAGTACCATACGGCTCGTTCTTGCCTTGGCAGCCCAGTTCAGTTGGAAAGTCCATCAGATGGACGTCAAGAGTGCTTTTTTGAATGGTGACTTACAGGAAGAAGTCTACATGACGCAACCCCCAGGCTTCAAGGTTGCTGGTCAAGAACAGAAGGTCTGTAGACTAGTCAAAGCACTCTATGGTCTGAAACAAGCTCCTCGAGCTTGGTACATGAAAATTGATAAGTACCTGACAGATCATGGTTTTCAGCGGAGTCCATCTGATGCAAACTTGTATATCAAGCATTCTAGTAATGATATTCTGTTTGTAGTTGTCTATGTGGATGACTTAATCATTACTAGCAGTTCAGCACATTTGATCACTGAGATCAAACAGGATTTGTGTCGCACCTTTGATATGACAGATTTGGGACTTCTACATTACTGCTTGGGAGTTGAAGTCTGGCAGACTGAGCACAGTATCTTTCTCTCTCAGTCCAAGTATGCCAGAAGTCTTGTGGACAGGTTCAGAATGCAGGATTGCAAACCTGCCTCTACTCCTATGGAACCCAGGCTCAAACTTTCAGCTCAGTCATCCTCACCAGTTGTGGATGAATCCTTGTTCAGGCAACTAGTGGGCAGCCTCATTTACCTTACTGCCACTAGACCTAACATCAGTTTTGCAGTGAGCTACATTTCACGCTTCATGACAGCTCCCAAGGCTGATCATTGGATAGCAGCGAAGCGTGTGCTGCGTTATGTGAGTGGCACTCCTGATTATGGACTTCTGTACACTCAGAGTTCTGATCTTATACTCAGTGGTTACACAGATTCTGACTGGGCAGGTTCGGTTGATGACCGTAAGTCTACAGCAGGGTATGTGTTTAGTTTGGGATCTGGTGCTAACACATGGACTAGTAAGAAGCAGCAGGCAGTGGCTCTCTCCTCGACAGAAGTAGAGTATCGGGGAGCAGTTAAGGCATCTTGTGAGGCGGTTTGGCTTCGATGAATGCTTGCGGATATGCATGTCTCCCAGGCAGGCCCTACTCCCTTGTTCTGTGATAATCAGGGAGTGCTCAAACTCGCCAAGAATCCAATCTTCCATGAAAGAACCAAGCATGTGGAAACGCATTGTCACTATATTCGACAGCTGGTTGAAGACGGATCCATCCAGTTGCTGTATGTTCCTACCTCGGAGCAGCCAGCAGACATCTTCACCAAGCCCCTTGGTCCTGATAAATTTGTAAAATTCAAGGGGTCTATAGGTGTAGTTAATAGATTGAGCATTAAGGGAGGGTAATAGAATATTAAAATAATGTTAATTTTAGTATTAATGCTCAATAATGTATATTCTATTTTGGTTAGATCGTCTTCGATCTTCTCAGCAGTTTCTTATTAGAAACTTGCTATTCTTGTAAATATTCTTGTATTATTTATGAGCGTCTTGCTCATTCTGTTAATTGAATCAATTCTTTGAAATCCATTGCGTGTCTCGCATTGTTTTAGAAAGTGTGTGTCTCTTGCCAAAGGGCATACATGATGAAGAGGTGTGACCTCTCCCCCACATTGAGAGGTATAAAGGAAAGGAATCAAAGCATCCAGTAACATCACCATCGATTAGTTCAGATCAGAACTGTTATTTTGTTACAGGCAGTAACATTTATTCTTGGAGGTATGCATAGGAATGCGCTTAATATGTATGTTTAATACGAAACCTTATTATGTTCATACTGTCATATCCCTCCCCCAATATTCTGGTTAGAGGAGTTTTGAATATATTCATGTTTTATTATGACCAACCGATAATGATTGCAATTAAGGGTATCGTTGCCTTACGGAAGAACAATCAGATCGAAGAATGATTAGTTAAATTAGTGATAGGATCCTTAAACAAAAAACCAATAATGATTGACAATTTGACAATAGAGGAGATTATTAAGGCTGCCAGCAGGGATAGGAAACAGAAGCAAGCAGTGACAGGTACGTATTTGGTACTTTCTGATCTAATATTACAATATGATAAAACAAGATCTTCCATATCATAATCATCTTTGTATATCAATGAATCTGAACTGCTGAATGTAATGTTAATTAAATCAATGGCAATAATAACATAAAAATGAAGAAGCAATTTAAAGACAATTTCACATAATATCACTGTTTTAACACAATATATATTTACATCTCTGTCAATGAACCCAGGGATGAATGAGGCAATCAAATTCAGTTTGCACAATTTGTTATCATGTTGTAAGGGAATAATGGTAGATAATGATTAATACAAATTAATACTAACAGGAAGCATTAATGACAACATAGTGTAATGGGATTTGTGACAACTGTGATTATCATAATAGAATTAAATAATGAATATAATTGGAATAACATAAATGGCTCATTACATATGAGGGACCCTCTCTCACGTACGCCACTCCATAGTGGATGCCTAACCCCTCCCATATGGAGCCAAGGGGGATGTAGCATCTGCTCTTGGGCTTAAGAGAGGAAGTGGTTGAGATAAGGGGGAACGGCGATAGGACACCTCACTGGGCACGCCACTCCATGATGGATGCTTAACACCTGCCACATGGAGCCAAGAGGGATGTAGCATCTGCTCTTGGACCTAGGGTGGAGGGTTTATTGGACACCCTATCCAACCAACCTACCCTAGTGCACTAAGATATTGGATAATAAAGAATGGCAATTAACCTACAATCTGATTTTATCTAACAAATATAATACTAACGGTAATTAATACATTAAAAAATTTATATCACTCAATCTAATTCATTAGCATATGTTTGTTTATAAGTATAACTTCATATATGTTCTCTAATTTTGTGTTGCAGGAAAACGGTATACAAAGGTCCTCCCATAAACTTAATTACCTATTTTAGATTTGGGCAAATTTAGATTAATTCAAAGTCTAACTAATTAGGAACATTACAGAGGGTCACTATGCTTCTCAATGTCTTGAAAAGATGATGAATGACAAGTGACAATAAAAGCAACTTGTAGGGAGTGCAATAGCTTCAAGAATGGATGAGCTTTCATCCATGGTGTTGTGTCAATGAACTAACACCATTTGTGATGTAGGGGACTATGTGGGATAGTGGAGCATCAAGACACATAGCCTTCATTAAGAAGGCTTTCAATAGAATCCATGAATAGAAGACTCTAAATGTGGAGATTAGTAATGATGCCACTTATAAGGACAAAATTTGTTTCCTTCTGCATGCCTTCGGGTAATGTTTTTGAGCTTCGTGATGTCTCATTTATTCCAAGCCTAATTAAGAACTTGCTTTGAATGTTAGCCATGATCGATCTTAGGTGTGTTGTGGGGTTTGACAATCAGCAAGGCCCTTCACAAATAGTAGGGGGCTAGCCCTTCCCCTACAATTAATTTGGTTGGGGGTAGAGGGAGGTAGATTAGTTGTAGGGGCCCGGTACAACCACATCGTTATTAAAGATCACAACCACAATCATAGTCAAGGTTTGGCTAGAGGCATGCAAGTAGGTGGTCTTTACAAGTTGCTTGGTGATCCAATCAAACATGGATCCCTTGAGCATGACAATTAACAATTATACAAGCTTTGGCATAAGAGACTTGGTCACCTACACTATAGAACTTTACCTCTAAAAGGCCATGGTGCAAAGATTGTTAGACTTTGTAATAACCCTTATTAAATATTTAAATCGGAATTAAAGAACTCCTTAATATTTTATTTCAGATTTGCAAAATGAAGTAAACACACCAAACTGAAATATTATTGAAATAGAGTGTTCTAGAATGTCTTACGACAGCAAATAAACAGCAACATATGTTGTTATTATCAACCATACAAACCAAAAATTACTTCAATAATGTTGACTCCCAAAGTTGCAAGAAATACCTACAAACTATTACAAAAATCTGCAACTAAAGAACATGAAATGCAAATGCAACCCCTAAGTGAGTTTTCTCCTAGAGAACCCGTGGACCCACTACCCTTGAGTCTCTAATCTCCCTAGTTTATTAGTCCTCGAGATCAATTCTTCATTGGTTTAGCAAACTCTGAAGAAAACAACATAAGCTTGTTAGCAAAATGTGTGTGTGTGTGTGTGAGAGAGAGAGAGAGAGAGAATAAATAAATGTTGCCAACTTGAACCAACTAAATAGAAACTTGTTCAAATTCAAACTTGAGCACCCAAATCCAATGCTTAAGAGGGAAAGATGATCAAAATTCAAATTAGGAACATCCACTTGCCATTTGTCAACCGCAATCCAACATTCTATTCCATACTACCAATTTCATCTCTTAAATTGACAACTTCCATTTTCACCTTGTAGGATAAAGTTGCTAATTCGGAACTCGCACCATCTTTTGGATTTAGAAACATTTCAAATAACATTTATTAATTGCCATTAATTCTAATTTAATTAATCACTATTTAGAATTTGACTTTCCACGTTTATCTGCAGGTCCTAAATTACTATTTATAGATAATCAGACTTAGTATAAATAGTAAAAGCTGAAAATAGAAAGGGGACATGACAAATCCTCCCTTCCCAAAATTGCTCGCTCTCAAGCAATTGTAAACATGATGCTCCAAAGCCTTGATGCCAAAATAATCAATCATGGCAAACCGGACAATAATCATGTTCTTATGAGAAGCTACATCTTCCTTCCGAGCATTTCAAAGAAACCTTGAGAGGTGCACCAATATTGAATGACTTTGTTGTGACTTCCTTTAATGCATAACCAACTTTTCCATTCTATCATTTTCCATTTTCCTTCTTTTGGAAACTTATCTCTCCTAGCTCAGCCTCCCAAACCACATAGTTACACAAATATTGAGAAACCTGTACCAAAAACTCCTTGTATGTTTGATGATGTTGTAGATCTGAGCCTTGCTACTATTAAGACTATTATTACAGCCATTGCATCTACTGTTGAAATTTACAACACAAAATTTGCAACATAAGCCTGCAAGATCAAACAGCAAACTAGAACACCTTCCACAAACGAGAGTAGCAAGAAAAATATGCCATATTCCTCAAAAGCAAAGATTACAATGCAGAATCTTGCTACTGTTAAGACTATTATTACAGCCATTGCATCTACTGTTGAAATTTACAACACCAAAGTTTGCAACATAAACTTGCAAGATCAAACAGCAAACTAGAACACCTTCCACAAACGAGAGTAGCAAGAAAAATATGACATTTTCCTCAAAAGCAAAGATTACAAAATGAAGATTACAATGCATAAAGGCATGCTTTATAGAAAGCAAAAGGATGCCCTAAGCTAAATTTAAGAAAACAAAAGTGAAAGCATGAGGGACTTAAAAAAAGCGCAATTCTAGCTAAACTAAAGGCACAACTAAGCAAAAAAGCATAACCAAAGTTAAAAATGCTCTAACCCCCCTTAAGTGAAACTTAGGGAGAAGAGAAAAACCTCTAAATGCAAGAATGCAAAAATGGGTCCCAGCAACAAAAGGCCTAACAAGGTACCCATGTACAGACCAATGCAATGCAATGCAATCTCTCACAAATGGAGAAAAGAAGAAAAACCCAGTGGGAGAAAATTGGTCTCCAAAAGATAGAAAAGAGAATTAAGGTCCACTAAGAAGTCTCCCAGAAAATGCCCAAAAAAATAGGAACATGAAGAACATCCTCGAAGGACAAATAAGTTGTAGAAAAATTCGAATGACAACTGCTATAGTGCTGAATGAAGAATCTCCTCTAAAACCAAGATGATGATTAGGATCAAGAAGACAAGAATATACATGAGTGCCCCCAACAACACTACTTGAACAATTAGATGGTAAAAAAAGGCAAAACATCTGGCAATTGAAGATACAAATGACATATGAATTTGCACGAGTGACCCCAACGACGCTACTCAACCATGCAAGAATAAACTGTTAGTCAAGAATACAAGTGCCAATAGTCTAAAAAACTAATCAACTGAGGATAAGTCACCTCCAAAAAACTAGAATGCAAGAGTGTTTATATGGTAAAATCTCCATCTAACCAAAATACAGCCACTGCATTTGGCTAGTGCATAGGAACAAATACTGCATACGTAGCTCACTACAAATCGAAACCAAAAAGCATTAGCACCAATGGTGGAAACTGCCCCATAATGCTAACAAGGGAGATAGATGGCAGGTCCACTAAAACAATGTGTCACCATGAAATGTATGGAGAAGAATAAGCATCTGAATGTGCACAAAAAAGTACCTACAACTGAGAAAGGGTATGCAACCAATGCATACACGCATGGGCCAAGAATCTCTAGGATTCAATGTCGTCATGGAGGGACACTCACCATACAAAGGTGTGATGGCAAAACAAAAGACACTTCACAACTCCCCATGGCACTTCAAAATAAGGCACAACAAAATGTGCAAATCCCCAAAAACCATACACATAAGTGGCACTTTATCTAGTGCATCTACAAATAAAGAAGTGCATGAAAGGGATGCTCAAAATGCCCAAAAAGGGCTAAGTGCTAGAAATAAATGTAGAACAACCCAAGAGAAGCCATACAATGCAAACAAAAAGTTTCCAAGAGCCAAAATGACCAAGTAATCAGCCATAAAGTGAAAACACAAAAGATTAAATAAAAACCAACTAGGGCAAAATTTGGAAAAATGTAGCAACAACTCTAGATAAAGCACTGAACCACCTTTCCAACGCCTACTCATTTGCGCAAAAAAAGAGTCCATTTGACCAAGTTATGGCCTCGAGAGTGCAAAAAAAGAGGTCTGACTTCAATGGCATATAGAAATCACCAAGAAATAAATTTGACAAAAACACCTGCACCACTGAGTAGACCTCCAAATCAGCTTTTTGACGATATATGGAAGTTGAAAAACGTACACTATATGTCCAAGTTATGGCCAAAAAACCACACCTAGGTCAAAATGCAAACTGAAGAACCAAAAATACACCTTTTTTGGAAATTTGCCTTGCTGTCACTGATAAATCACTAGTCGGTAAAAAATAAGGTGCACAATCGGAAAAAATTTCAACAAGCAAGATAAAAAAGGTCAATGACCTACAAAGAGGTAGATTAGCCAAAAAAAATAGAAGGATTTGTGGCAATCCCCACCTAATCCCTAAGAGGACGTCGGACGAAAGGAAACACCGGTTGAAGAAAAAGTCCAGTTGGTAGGGGATCCAAATAGATGGAGTGCCAACGGCCAAACAAAGGAGTCGCTCGCCGGTCAAAAAACCGGACCCTCATCACTGTTTGTCCAAACAAAATCAATCATCGCCGCTGCAAACAGCACCACCCGTGTGAGAAAAAGGGACGGTCAACAAAAATAGCACAGCTGGAATATTTGAACATCGTTGGAAAAGTAAGAAGAACCATTGTTGAGAAATTGAGGGTCACCAATTTAGAAAAAGGCGTCGTCGGACAGGTCGAGTCAATGTGCAGGATACAGTACCCTGTACCAAAAAGAGTTTGCCTCCCTTGTTTAAAAACATGACTTTATCAAAAAATTGCCCCTTTAAATTTTTTTTCAAAAAAATTGAAATCACCTACACTGATGATTCCCCCCCCCCCCGAATTTGACCCGCTCTTACATACGGATTTCAAAAAAATTCAAAAAACTTCAACTTGTTCGATTTTCACAAAAATGAAAGGCAATCCTAAGGTGTTCCAACACTACAAACGTTATGGTGTGGTCCATTTCGCCCCAAAGTGACCAAAAATTTCAATGACATCCAAAATTCGCCTCAAAGGATGTGCTCGCTTCCAAATCCACAAAAAAAGCAAACCTGGTGACCTTGCAACGCTTCTAAGAAAAGAAATCCTCAAAGCTTGAGAAGGGGTTTGTTGAATCCACGCTCTGATGTCATGTTGAATTTTGCAACACAAGCCAACAAGATCAAATAACAAACTAGAATATCTTCCACAAACGAGAGTAGCAAAAAAAATATGCCATATTCCTCAAAAGCAAAGATTACAAAATGAAGATTACAATGCATAAAGCCATGCTTTATAGAAAGCAAAAAGATGCCCTAAGCTAAACTTAGGAGAACTAAAGTGAAAGCATGAAGAGCTAAAAAAAGCTCAACTCTAGCTAAACTAAGCAAAAAAGCATAACTAAAGCTAAAAATGCTCTAACATCTACTACTACAATCAATGCACTCTCTGGAGACAATTCTTTCTTTCACCTTCCTAATACTAAAAAATAATTTACAAAAATGCACAATAGTAGTTCCATACATTACCTCAAGCCATGGATTGTCATTTTCAACTTTATGGACTGATTTGTAAAAGCAAATTTTCAACAATCGAGCAACTATTTCTGTTATACAACAACATTCGTCCCATAATACTCTAAGCACCCAAACTATTGATGATATCTTATCTTGTTGGAGAATGGTGTACACTCTAAAATCATCCATCAGCATATATTGACGTTCTTAAAATGTGAAGTGCCTTGAGCTTCCCTCCATATCCTTCTTTTCATCTTGGGTCTAGGAAAGAGATGCTCCCTATCTATATGGAAATTGGACTCACCCTTTTCTCTATTACTATCATCCTGAAGCCTTTGCCAAAACTGATCATAGAAATCTATGTCTATATCATCCTCATCCATATGATTTCCTCCAATAAAGGATCTACTCCAAATCAAAGTTATAGTAGTTAAATCATTTATCAATAACAAATAGGATCTTCAGCCTCATTGTGTAAGGAGACATCCTCCAAGTTGAACAATCTATGCTATTCAAAACAAGAGTTCCCATGATCAACAATATATCAATGATGTAACAATTGCAAAAATAACCAACCTATATAGAATGTCATTGATGTGTTCCTCATGTGATGAGTGAGAAACCTTATAAGGGCTGCAAAATTCTATGAGTAACCACAATCTGAAAATCATTCTTTTTTCCATATCTGAAATTTCTACTAGATTATGAGCTACAACACATGATTGTCCTCAAGCAATGATCATGGAGAGTTCAAAATGATTTCCAATATGAAATGGCTTTGGAAACACACATGGAATAAACATATTGGAAACATATCAAGCATGAACCAAACAAGGAGCATACACATGGATATATGCAAACACGGAGCATACACACAAATAAATGTATTGTTAGATTCCTTCTTATTGACTAGAATGATTCCTTGATTCATCGTTACCCTTGCAAGATGGCAAGATCAAAGCTCTAATACCAATTGTAATGTTCCCTACTAGAAGGCTACCAGTTTCCCAATATTAATTAAACATTATGTCTTAAATTAAATTATTGAGATTTAGAAAACATCTAATTCCTCATAATACAATTAATACTAATTATCATAAGGGTTTGCCCTCAATTCTTCCCTAACCCTAACAGAGGATGGTGGAATTACTGTGCTAGGGTGCTTGGAAACTATCTACAAGTAGGCTCCCTCAAGGTTTCAAGAACACATATTCATGCCCATCTCGAGACTCTCCCTCAAGGCTTCAGAAATATGTGTCCTTGCTGCATCTTGGGACTTACCCGTCTTGTGACAGAATTACTCCGCCTCTCCCTACACAAACCCCTATCCCTACATAGGCATTAGCGGAAGATTAAGGACTAGACTGTTTAATATATTGGTCTTTCATGTATTATGAATGTATATGAAATTAAGTATGACTGTCATACATATTGCAGTCTATATTAATATTATTGTTAAATTCTGCATAAGAACATTATCAGGCTTCATATATTAAGCATACATATTAAGCACATCCCCATGCATACCACCAAGAACAAGGACGTTACTGCCTGTAACTTTATAACAGTTCTGATCTGATCTGATCAATGGTGTTGTCACTAGAGGCTTTTGATTCCTTTCCTTTATATCTCTCAATGTAAGCGAGTGGTCACACCTCTTCATCATGTATGCCCTTTGGCAAGAGACACACCCTTTCACCATTAGCACCCTTTGAAAAAGTGCAACTCTTCATTATTTCTGCATTTTGAAAGGGACACACCCTTTCGCAATCAAATCTGCACTTCTTAATTAAATTAGATCTGCACTTCTGATTCCACAAATTATCCCCCCTTCAAATGAGTTCTCTTCTCCCTTTTATACCACATATTTGGGGGAGTCAAAACTTAACATTTCATGCCTTTGGACCATCAATAACTTTCATCAAATTTTTAATTATATTTAATTAAATTTTTATTTTTATTCTTTTGATTTTATGCCGAGAGGCATCTACAATGACATACAAATATCCGTAAACAAAAATTTGATTTTGAATAAATTTGACGTGTAGATGACAAGTAAATGCATGCATGTTTCAGTTTCTCTATAAGTATCATTTTATTACTCTGAATAAAATAAAATCATTGCCACTTGTTTTTAAGTATATGAAACCGTTACATCTTTAATGAGAGTGAAAGAGTGCAGCATTATTCAGCTCCATGTCCTTCTTGACAACTAATAAACATGCAGGACAATTACATGATATCTCTTGGCATTATTTTACGTATATTTTTTTAGAATATAAGTATGCTAGTTTAAATTTTATTATTATTTATTATTAAATTATATTTCAAAGTGGGGATATTACATTTCTTAAGACTCGTTTCATGGTGTTTATCTCTCTATTTTTCGTTTCTTGTTCTATTTTAATCTTGCTGCAAGTTGTAGTCAATAACTTGCTCTCACACTTCTAACTTTAACGTATTATTTAAGTTGGCAACTAGCCTGGGTGTAATGTCCCCTATATAATCTATTTCAATATACTAAAATTGATTGATATTCTTCAATTAGTTATTCACAAGTTCTTATTCATTTTCCTCATTAAATGATTAATTTCATTATTCATGGTTCTTAATATAGATATCAGACCTTGCTACTACTTCAGTTTTAAGGGAGAAGGGTCTATGTATGTTACCAAAGCACTTAGAGACCAACTACCATAGGTTCCCTCAAAGTTTACAAATCCAAGAAATTACCTATCTTGGGTCTATACCCTCAAGGCTTATGGGTCGCTGATCCCCACCCTATCTTGGGACTTAATTTATTGCTTGGATTTAAACTGCCCCTCTTTGGAACATCTCAATCCCATCTTCTTGAATACGGAAAGTAATAAAATGATTTGGACTATAAGTATATATATTTCTTATGTATTATGAATGTATATATGAAATTATGTATGACTGTCATACATATTGCAGTCCATATTAGTATTACTATTAGTTCTGCATAAGAACATTATTGGGCTTCATATATTAAGCATAATTATTAAACACATCCCCATGCATACCACCAAGAACAAGGATGTTACTGCCTGTAACTTAATAACAGTCCTGATCTGATCTGATCCATGGTGATCTTACTAGATGCTTTTGATTCCTTTCCTTTATATCTCTCAATGTGAGGGAGAGGTCACACCTCTTCATCATGTATGCCCTTTGGCAAGAGACACACCCTTTCACCATTAGCACCCTTTGAAAGAGTGCAACTCTTTATTATTTCTGCCTTACGAAAGGGACACAACCTTTCATAATCGGATCTGCACTTCTTATTTAAATCAGATCTGCACTTCTGATTTTCAAATTGTCCCCCTCTCAAATGAGGTTCTCTTCTCCCTTTTATATCTCATTGTTGAGGGAGTCTCAACTTTTCCTTCCATGTCTTTTGACCATTCATTAAATTAATTAAATTTAATTATATTCTTTTATATTTTAATTTAATTTTGTTTTTACTCTTGTATATTTTAATTTTATGATTATTATTATTAAATTATATTTCAAAGTAGGGACATTACAGCACAACCTTTCATAATCAGATCTGCACTTCTTATTTAAATCAGATCTGCATTTCTGATTTTCAAATTGTCCCCCTCTCAAATGAGGTTCTCTTCTCCATTTTATATCTCATTGTTGAGGGAGTCTCAACTTTTCCTTCCATGTCTTTTGACCATTCATTAACTTAATTAAATTTAATTATATTCTTTTATATTTTAATTTGATTTTTTTTTTTTACTCTTTTGTATTTTAATTTTATTATTATTATTATTGAATTATATTTCAAAGTAGCGACATTACACTGGGGAGTATCCTTGGTAGTTTATGAACTAAGTGTGTATCACAAGTTCACTACATTGAGAGTGTTGTCATTATTTTGCAGTTCATGCCCACAAACCATTCAAGTGGAAAGAAAATATCGTCTTTGGAGAGAGACATTGAATCTCATAAGTGGAAGAAAGAGCAAAGAACCATGTCAAGGATGGGACAAATGATGATCCTGAAGCTAGGTTCTCTTAAGATGGAGAACGCCATTGCATATCTATCGCAGTCCATGGAGACCATGAACATCCTTATGCAAGTCCTCTTGGAAAGACTGGACAAAGATAAGAGTTCCAATGAGAAAGTGGAAGTACCTGAGACAGAGAAGAGACCTCCAAACAAGCCTTTTTTTTTGTATTGTAGAATATTTGAACTCAGAACCACCTAGGTGCCTACTACATAGACTTTGCCATTAAACCAAATGCCTTTGGAGGTGAAGAGACCTCCAAACAAGCCTTTGTTTAGAGCGGAAGAAAAGATTGGAATTCTGCCATTTGAAGGTGAAGTAGATACAGCAAAACTTGACAATCAAATTACACAGCTTAAGATATATTTTAGGATGCATACTCATACTCTTAATCAAAAGATTTCATTGGCTAGACTAAGGTTGGCAAACAATGCCTTTACTTGGTTTGAGCGTCTCTTGTATTCCATGGCTTCAAAACAAACTTCTATAATTTCATGGGAGCATTTAAACAACTAATTAAGAAATAATTCTATCACATACGTCAGAAGGAAGAAAAGAGTATGGAAAGGCAGTTTTAAAAGGAAAAAGAAAATCAAAGCATACAAGAATATACAAATGAATTGTGTAGAAAGGTAGACAGAAGGGTAAAAAGGCGTTTGATTTGAGTTCATAATGAATTACATAGGATATTTACATAACCACCTTTGTTTGGCCTGTGTTGCTCTTTAAGCTAGTTGAAATAGATGAAGCATGCACATTATATTGAGATAGATGGGTGTACTTCCAATTTAAATGAAATTAAGGTCAATAAAAAGGACAAGAAAGTAATTATTTCCACAAGTACTAAGAAATCTGCACACTGCAATCGAGGTAAGGATGGCCGTGAAGTCCTTAGGTTGGAAACTATATCCAAAAAAGTTCCCACACAGAAAGAAAGGTAAAAAGAATGCTAATCTCTCTATTGAAATTCCTTAGCGTAAGGAGATTAGTAGTGATTTTGATGAGGATCCTAAAGTTACTTATGCTACTGAGAAGGTTGGTTTTATAATAAGAGAAGCGTCATTTAGCATTCCAATCTTTGTCAATGATGTTAACATTGATGCTTTGTTCAATTGATGTGCACACACTAACATGATTGTGCAAAGATTGCTATCAAGATTTTGCCACGCTAACAATATGGTACGGGTTAGATAAAGGGAGGTAATCACATTCTCGTTGATAAGCAATGTAAATTGAAGTTTGTTGTTTATATATTTGCTGATGTGATTGTGCTAGATGTTGCTCCTAGAGGCATGTGGAGTTGTTTTTGGCATTCCCTATTTGTATGACAAGAAAGCAATCTTTTTATAAGAGCGGGAACAAATATCGTGCCATTAAGAATGGAAAATCCTTCATGTTGTATGATTGCCATGGTAGCGAAAAATGATTTGAGAGCCCAAAACTTCATAGGAAGATAGGTGGCATCACTTTTGTCTTTCAATAAAGAAAATAAATGTGCTATAATCTGCTGTCTTACATGAAAAATATATTTATTGTTATGTTACTAAAATCAAAAGAGAATTTTTTTTAGTTTTTCTGTTATGTTAATATTTTGTCTATAGAAGTCATGGCTCCACACTGAGCCAATAGGATTGCCAGTGGTCAGATAAAGGACGATAGCTTAGAAGGTCGGATGTAATGCTTTGATGTATGTTCTGCTAGCTGTTAGATCTGTTTGGTGTATGAGGCCGCCAATTTTGGGTTTTGGGGGCATATTTTGATCTATATGAGTAGATAGGTCTCGGTATGCATCATCTTCTCTTCTGAATTCAGTTACAGTACCGGCTGGTTAAAGTTGACAATGTAAAAAAAAATGAGATCAATATAGTGAGTACTGGCCCTACCAGCTATTAAATTACCCAAAAACAAAAACAAAAATCAAAAGAGAAATTTATAAGAAGTGATGGTATGAAATTTCGATCCAACGCAGGAAAATTTGTTAGCCTATATACCCTTGAACAACAGTGTTATATACATGCTCATTTTACCCCTCCGTACTTTTTCAATGACCTCTACAGAGGTAACACATGCAATTCATAGTTCATATGAATATATAATCTGTTTAAAAGTGAAAGTTACTGCCTCTCTTGTTAATATAGAAAATTAAACCGCACTTTCGGGTCATTGATTCCCTCCTCATTTCAGTTTACTTACAGGGAAATGGCAGCCAAAATGAATCTGCCTCAATTCTCCAATTTTTAAATACGGGTAGTAGTCATGTTCAAATCAAAACGTGTCACTTTCTATATTGTTTCTAACTTTTGGTCGAGGGGCCCATAAAATAGATCCCTTTTTGTTAATGAACGAAAAAGATGTAAAATTAGTTTCAGAACATACAACGATAGTGAACTGAGGACAAAGGTTTGCATAGAATAGCACTAGTATTCTTAAAAGAAAATGCAGAAAATATAATAGAGCAAATAAGTTACTCACCATATCTACAACTGCCTTACTGGAGAGAAATTCAAATACTCCGTCGCTTGCAATAACAAAGAATGGGTGAGCTGGTGTGAGCTGCATCACAAGAACCTCGGGAACTGCATTGACACCAATATTTTCGGCAATTACATCCCCAACACTCCTCGTAAATGCAGTACCAGGGTACATTGCATTTGGGACCCAGAGGCGTGGAGGATCACCATCATCATCCTCTTCACCTCCCCAGCATTGAACATTTGGGTTCTTCAATCCTTCAATCTGGTCAAGAGTCATAACCCTGGCCCCACAGCTCTTAACACGAGCACATTCATCTGCTCTAAAAGGAGTCTGATCACTGGAAAGGTCCACCGCAACAATCTCATTCCCTCTCTTCTCTGCAATAACGGCCCTAGAATCCCCCACATTCGCAACATAAAGTGTGTTCCCTCTCACAAGCACTGTTATTGCAGTTGTTCCACTCATTGAATCATTGATTTCGCTCTCATGTAACTGTGCATTTGTAACTGCAAAAGCAGAATGGTATGCTCGGACTACATCTGTTTTAAATTCTGGATCCCTGAGCAGGTTCTCGCATAATTGTCTCTTCACAAACTGCGAGCACTCGGTTCCATAATCCCCATGACCATCAAACACTCCAAAAAAATGATCATTCGGGTCTTGTCCAAACTGTGTGTGGATACAAAAGCTGTCCTGATTTTCCTTGACCAAATTATCCGGATAATAACCCCGCTGAGAGAGGTATGAGTATTTCAGTTCAAAATTAAATGCCGGGACCTTAGCAACCTTGGATCCGCTAGGGGGCAAAAACTGTGCAGACAATCTAGACAACCTCGAGACTCCAACATCCGACTCGCCGACATTCCACTCTGCCTGTGGCCTGTCCAGCCCATCAGTCTCACTTTCCTCCACAGCACGTCCCTCGGCCACACTATCCTTATGCTTGTCATTCTTGCGGCCCTTGCAGCCCTTTGGAAGTATGCACCCCATGGTTGTTGCTTAAATTCCCTGATCACCCCTCAACCCCCCATACCCACCCTGCCTACCCAAAAATTTCAACTTTAAAGTCTCCCAGCCAACATGGCTTTACAATGTTTTAACAGCTCCCCACTTCTAGGGTTTCATGATTAAACTCACTCATTAAACAACAGAAATCCCACCACAATTTCCCTCCAAGATTGTTACTAGACCCATCTAACTATCTAAACAATAAACCTTCATTTACATTCTTCTTACTCTCTAAACCCACATGAAAACCATTCTACAACAGCAAATTTTCAAAAGTGTAGAACATAGCACCTCTGAAAAACGAACCAGTTGCCTTCACTGTTAAGCCTTGAGATTCTGTAAACTTATCTTTTATTCAAGCAAGCAAAGTAAATACCTTAATTCATCCAAGCAAAAAGTTTCTTCAAATAAACAAATATCCAACCGAAAACAACAAGCACCGATTCCAAACAGCCTGTCCTCTGCTTTGCTTTGCTCTGCTCCGCTCTGCCACAAAAAGAGAAAAGAAAAGATTGAAAATGCTTACCGCTAATTTGAGCTAAATCTGTGTGGGTACGTCTTATGTCGTATGTTTTCTAACTACGCAGCATTAAATAAATATTATACATTTCGCCGCCAGGCGTTGTGGGGTTTTTGTATTAGGGGACGGTCACACGGGGGCCGCCACTCAGACCCTTTTTTTCGTGCCGCAGAGGGTTCCACGTGATGCCATGGTTTCTTCTACAATACTCTCTTGTCCGGAATAACAGCAACGGTCCACAACTTCCATGTTCAATGTTCTCCCCTTCTTTGTATGTTTTGGATTAGTATAGATATTTTAAACATATTAATTTTTAAAAGATCCAGATAAATATTAAATTTTAAGAGATTATATTAAATTTATGATATAATTTAAATTTGAAATTAAATTAAATTAAATTAATTATTTAATAATTTATATATTTAATTTAACATTGAAATTTGTGTACAGCATCTAGTGTTCGTGTCATTATTTTTGTTGATGAGTTGTAATTCATCATAAGGTGGAAAAATATGGTAGATTTGGAGTTCCCTTCTTTTGTGAGATTCTATGACAAGTTATGGGTGGCATCTTTTGATGCTTACGAGTTAAATTGGTGCAAGTTACTTTGGAATCATGACTAGTTATGATAAGCTTTATTATTTGGCATATGATGTTTATCTTGAGTGTGTCATGTTGGGTGTCTATATTAAGTCAGTCAAACTAAAGGTTATGGGTGAATTAATAATTTACCATTTTAAGTAGGTGAGAAGGATGGGTGCCATTGGAGTTTTCTAAGATGGTTTTTTAAAAACTATTTATCATTTTCTACGTTGTTCATTGGTCTATAAACTAGTACTTGAAAAAGCGATTAAATAAGTGAATTTGCAAGTACGCAAGTGTGTTAAAATAGGTTTTTATTTCCTAGTTGGTTATTTATTTTCCTCTTCCTAGATTTTTCTTACACTTAATCATTAAGTTTGCTTATGATTAATAGTGTGAGTGGGTGCAAAGTGTTGGCGTCTTCTATAAAGTTACACTTGCATATTTTAGGTTATTGTGGTGGACTCTTCTTATTGGTCATATTTGCTACCTCTCCCCTCTCTCATTTTCTATATATACTCACCTCCTAGCTAGTCTTAGTATTGTATTGTATTATATTACATTGTAATTTTGCAGCTATTTTTTTCGCATTCTCCTAATGTTGTTTTGTTTTTGCAACATTTGCACTTCTTTCTTGGAGATTAACTTTGTGTTGTTATTTTGATCTTGTATCATTTACACTCATTGTTTTATTTCTATTCATTTGCATAATGTATCTTGAGTTATTCATATTTATTTGAAAATAAATATTATCTAATAAATGATAATATTCAATTTAATTATTTTATTATTAGATAGTTTTTGTAACCACATGTCATATTTTAATTATATTTTAGTTAATATTTATGCTCCACCTAAAATGAGGCATTGGAATTTGTGTAAGGCATCTAATGCCAAGTGTCATTACTTTTGTTGATGAGTTGTAATTTATCATAAGGTGGATAAATATGGTAGATTTGGAGCTTTCCTTTATGGTGAAATTCTATGACAACTTATGGGTGGCATCTTACGATGCATAAGAGCTAAATTGGTGCAGGTTACTTTGGAATCATGACTAGTTATGATAAGCTTTATTATTTATCATTAGATGTCTATCTTGAGACATGGTAGTGTGCCAAGTTGAGCGCCTATATTAAGAGGGTCAAACTAAAGGTTATAGGTGAATTAATGATTTGCTCTTTTTAGTAGGTGAGAAGGAAACTTCATGTGTGACATTGGAAATTGTACCTGAGTCAGGACACCACCTCTAAATGGAGTTTTCTAAGATGGTTTTGGAAACTATTTACCATTTTCTAGCATGTTCATTGGTCTATAAACTAGTACTTGAGAAAGCATTTAGATAAGTGAATTTACAAGTACACAAGTGTGTTAGTATAGGTTTTTTTTTCCTAGTTGGTTAATTGGTTTTCTATTCCTAGTTTTCCCTAAACTTGTGATTAAGCTTGCTTAGGATTAATAGTGTGAGTATTAGTGTGAATGAGTGCAAGGTGTCGACATCTTCCATAGAGTTGCACTTGCCTATTTTAGGCTATTGTGATGGAATCTTCTCATTGGTTGTTTTTGCTACCTCTCCCCTCTCTCATTTTCTATATACTCTCACCTCCTAGCTAGTCTTAGTATTGTATTGTAATTTTGCAACTATTTGCCTTTGCATTCACCTAATGTTGTTTTGCTTTTGCAACATTTACATTTCTCTCTTGGAGATTAACTTTGTTTTGTTATTTTGATCTCAAATCATTTATATTCATTATTTTATTTCCATTCAATTGCATAATGTATCTTAAGTTATTCATCTTTTCAAATTCAAATATGGTATCAAAACAATTGTAATGCAAGAATAAATGTGTTTCATTATTTGATAATTTGGGACGAGGGGCTAATAAGTTTTGAATGTTTACTAAAAACCCAATATGTTTTTCTCTTGCAACTTTGAGTGAACTAGAGAATCAAAAAAAATGAGGGGAAATTTTCAACCTCTAGTGTTTTTTGTGTAATCTTTTGTAAAATTTGGGTGTTTTTAGCATTTTAGCATTTTGGTAATCCTAGTGTCATTTTCAACTATTCCATAATACCTATAAGACTCAAGAAAGTTACATTTGGATTTTGTTTCATTGAAATTAGAGTACAAATATTAGAGCCAATAATAGAGACATTTTTTTATTTTTGCATTAGATTTGTATCTTTTGCAAGTCAAATAGAAAAATGATTTCTAGCTTTTATTCTCATAAACAAAAAACCATCTGAATATCTATTTATATTTTTCAGATATTGAACATATCTAGCTATAAAGTGATGGAATAGAATTCACTAGTCTAAACATGCAAATTAGGAATCAAACTCATTCACATCAACATACATTGGAGAAACAACCAATAGGACCAACTACAAACCCTTGGGAGAGCTAGCACAATGGATTGGTTATTTCCTTGATAGGTGTAAATGTAATTAGATAAGATAGAATGGTGAAATACAAGAACTAGGGCTAATGATATAATATTGAGAGTAATTAGCATAAACATTAGGCTATAGAATAGATATGAAAACTTTGAGTACAAATATGGAAATAAAGAACAAAAAGGAACGTGTGTCTACAATTTGAGTCTAAAAGTGTTAGACTATGTCAATAGGTGTCCTAGTTCTAAAGGCATCTAATGTGGATATCAAAAACAAATTCGGGATCAAAATGTTGCTCAAAATATCTCCCTAAAATTTTGTCAAAGATGATTGTCATTGTCCAAGGTTTTCTACCTCTTCAAGGTATAGATCTTTGTATCTTAATCTACACTTTTTGAATCTGTAATCCTTCTTTGCTAAAACTAAAACCTACACACATAAGAGAGGAAAAAATGGTGTTGGGTTGATAGTTGTTTGTCTAGGTCAAACCTCAAGTTTGGAATTAACCCTATAATGAAGAATATATAAAAAAGAGAGCTTACCCTTGTAGGGAAAAGGCTAGATCTAGAATAAAATGTTGAATTGAAATGATACACCTTCATTCGTGAATCTCCTTTACAATGAAGTCTTCATGAAAGGTTGATGTTGCTAAGTGGAAATTTATGCATACCTTCACATACACTTGATCATGAATGTCATCTTTAATGCTTGAAAATCCAAATACTTGAACTCTCCTTCAATGCCTTGATGATGCTTGATTGCTTGCTCAATTAAAATGCTTGATATGAAGTGAATTCCTTGGTGAGATATGTTTCCAATAAGAGGATAAGACTTGATTTTATACTCAACCTCACGAAACATGTAGAAAATTACGAAGAAGGTCGACATCAAGTATTTTTTCCCACTCAACTCTTTCTAACTATTAGAGGGCTCAAATTGGGGCCCTTTTGCCTCTGTTATGGTGCCTAATTCCCTAGTCCAATCCTTTTGGACTGGGCCAAGATTAGGAAGCAAGAGGAGAAAGCAAAGACCTTAGATCTAGCATTAGTTTGACTAGAATTGAGCATAATCAAGGGAAAGAAGGAAGAACACCAAGGTGAGACCAAAATGAGCATGAAATTGTATGAGGATACAATTTACGACACTACACTAGCAAAAATCATTGTCCAAAAAGCATCATAGTACATTTTTTTTGTAGGTTGAAGGTTTTACTTTATTTTTTCATCTTCTTCTAGCTAAAAATAAAAATTCTTTCTAGGTTTAGTTTATAGCATCAAAATATTTATGGGTTTCTATTAGTTTTTGCATCTAATGAATATATTTTGTAAAAATTAAATAGAAGTTAAATATTTTTGCTATAAAGATTGATCCTATAGGTGAAATTCAGTTTTTTCATAAATTCATATATTTTGCCTTGGGTGTTGGATTTTAAAGATATTGCTAGAAATCTAAAGATGATCACTTTGCACCCATATTGGTCTTAACTAAATTTGTTTTCTTCTTTTCCAAATACTACAAATCAAATCTTCTTTTTTTTTTTTTTTGTATCAAGTTCGTTTGATTCGAAAGTTGTATTTTTTTATCATTATGGGTCCTTAGACTATTGTAATTTGAAAAAAGAACTTTGTAATCACATTAAATTATAAAGTGTCAATATCGTAATATTGAAAGGGGGTTGATTTATGAGAATAGTTGAAATGGAGGTGTCTCTTGAAGTCTTTTGTGTAATCATGAACTGGGATAAAATTTCATTAATGGGGGTAAACCATGTCACTTGATAATTGTTTCATCCTTCTATTTTTCAATGTAACTTTAGAAAAAAATTTGTCTTGGAAACAAGGGATAAAGAATCATTGCCTTGTGTAGTTTCCTATCTTCTTGGACTCATTTTTGAGCCAAAGGACTAATAATCTTATTGTAAATGGGGGAAAAATTAAGGTTTTCACCACAAGAAGGATGAAAACCGCTAATTTTTGCTTAGGGAACAATGAAATTCAAAAGAGGCTCTAAATCCAATAGATTTAGTCACAAACCAACAAGGATAAGGACTGAAAATACTTATTGGATTCAAGGTGTGAATTGGTTTACCCTCTTTGTGAGTTGAATTGTTGAAATTAGGGTAAAGTACTAGAAATGAGGATGAAAATGCAAAAATAGTGAGCTATAGTTGTTCAATTGAGCCAGACACCTAGATCTGAGAAATATAAGAAAATTTGGATCTGATCCCCGAAAGAGCTCTAAAAATGTCAGGACCATGGTGCCCGTCACCCTGGTCCTCCAAACTTTTCGCACACCAAAGAGGGTTTTATTCATCACTATAAATAATGCTTATTATGAAGATCGCAACTTCGCACCTATTTCCTACACATAGAAAGAAGGAGAAAAGGGTTGGGAATAAGGGTTTGCCTAAGTGAAACCTTGGTTTAGGAATTAATCTTGATTGAAATATTGCAAATACTAAAATAAATAATTGAAGGATATACCTCAAATCTGCAATGACTGATAATGATGCTTTACTTCTTGAATGTAATCACATATGTTGTATGAAATGTAATGAACGTGACAAAACCCTAATCACACACACATGCTTGCATATGATTGATGTAATTTTGCTCCACAATTGATGAATGAAGAATATGCAACCTTGAAGACCTCTAGAAATGCTTGATGATGAATGCTTCAATGCTTAAAAATGAAAGATTGATTGGATGGGCACCTTATGATTCTCCTATTATCCTCTTGTTATTCGAAATGAGAGGGGAAAGCCTCCTTATATACTTCCCCATCGAAAAATATGCTAATTTTTTGGCATAGGCCAACACAGGGCTAGGTTTCCTGCTCAAATTTGGAAATTCTCAAGGGGTTCAAAGGGGGGACCAAATAGGAAGGACCAAGGCACTACGCCCTATTCCTACCCCATTTTAGGGCTAGAACTAAGGGAACATGCGACATATAAAGTGAAAATAAGGCCATATTTGCATGATGTCAGCATAATTAGGTCTTAATTAAGCATTAGGATACAAACACTAAGGTGAGGGACCTAAATGTGGACTAAATTGTAAAGGAGTACAATTTAGGATGCTACATTTAGCCCCCAATTTAGCGGGAGTATGAGCCTGTGCGAATACTCGCGATAAAGTAGACTAAAGAGAGATGAAGAAGAGGAGAAAAATCAAAAGGAGTACAAGACATCACTAATTTCGAGGAACTAAGCCCCCAATCTTAGGATCTTAACTCACTCAAAACGTATGCAAGGGCACACAAAACAAGACAGGCAAACCAAAACAAGGCAAAAAGATAAACAAAGGCAAAGGACAAAACAAAGGCAAAAGACAAAAGACACACAACACAAAAGCTAAAGACCAAAAACAAGACCTCAAGCCAACTAGCTGAAGAGACCTCAAAATAAAAATGTTTCGACCACTAATATCATTCTTGAAAAATTCCATCTCACTAACACGAGTGATCACATAAAAGATAAAAGCACACATCATCCATGAACCATCAATAACAAAGCTATGAGCACATGAGAAGAAGGAAAGAGAGAGCATGGATACACACTAGATGTGTTTTTCTATGTGATCCATGAGAATAATGATGAAAAAGGACATGGATACTTGCCCCTAGATGTGTTTTTATAGGTGATCCATGTTGGGGAGGAGAGTAGCAATACTCTAGCCATGTTTCACTAGTTCCACTCATCCTCGTGCATGTGTGTGAATGATGTCTGGTTTCAAGTATATAGCACCCCATATAAGAGTTTGTTTCCTCTAGTTTTGAGCATGCATCAACCTGTTTAAGACATGTAATGTAAATACAAACATGAAGAGGTGACTGTGTAAATGCCAAGAGGTGAATGTTTAGCCTTGAGAACATCTCGCTCTAAGAGTTTCCTTTGGTTCTAAGAATGTGTAACCACGATTGAGATAAATACATGCCTGGTTTCGAGGACATCCCATGTAAGAGTTTGGTTTTTCTGGTTTCAGTGATGTGTAACCCCGCTTAAGATGTATATTAATGTTGAGTCTGGTTTCAGGCGTGAAGCATCTCACTCTAAGAGTTTGTTTCCTCTGGTTTCGAGGATGAACACCCCATTTAAGACATGTTAGGATATGGTATAATATGATACAAAGGGAGTGATATGGGTGCCCCCCCTTAAGATGTCAACATAGCCTTATGTTGATGTCTTAAGGAAGCTAGCTCGACAAGGATACCTGCCTTCAACACCAAGGATATATCCTCTAGGAAACAATGTCATAAATACAAGCCAAAGATGGAATACTCTTCAAGCAAGGATAAGATATTTGAATAGGAGATATCTTGTAACAAGCGTAAAGAGGATCCTTGGAGGAGAAGGGATATTTTCTCAAAAAACATCTACCTCCAAGAGGAGTTTCTTAAACAAATATAACATCTTCTACTGAAATAAAGGAAGGGGAACAAGAATTCATACCTTCCTCCTATTGCTAGGTGAAAGAGATTCTCGATGAAGGATGACACACTTTTGACCCAATGTGAGGGGTAAGTTTATAATAGATATACATTGCCAAGTGTAAAAGAGGTTGTAGACAAGAACATACACCTCTTACATAAGAGATAATCCTTGAGAAAACAACAACTTCACACAAGGAATGACATCAAATTATAAAAAAATACCACTTAAAAAGGAAAAGGAGATCCTTAGAAATGAGAGAAAGATAGAGAAATCATTGCCCCCACCAAGTGTAAGGACAATGAGAAGAATTACACAACCTCTAAGGAGAGATTAAACATAATCAAATGCATAGTGTACTCACATGAATAAATACCCAGTGTAAGAAAAGACATTAGTATATGTAAAATGTAACTCTAAAGAAGAGGTAATATTCAAAGAGAAAAAGAGAAAGAGAGAAAGATCGTATATTCCCCTAAAGAGGGATTAATCATAAGAGACATATCATTCTATGCAAAAACGGATATCAACACATGAAAAATGCAACCCCTAAAGGGAATAGTGATGAGAGAGAGAGAGAGAGAGAGAGAGAGAGAGAGAGAGTCATCCTTGCCCCCTAAGCAAGAGGACAAGGAAAAAGTAAGATTAAGGATCACACATTCCCTAAGGAGAGATTATCCATAAGAGACATCCCATTTCAAACAAATAATAAGTCCTAACCAAGGAATACACATGCATTCACATGGAGGATATCTCTATGCTAGAAAGGATGTCAAGTTATGAATAATGCAATCTATGAAGGAAATAGTGAAGAGAAAATAGAATAGAGGTAAGAATGGACCATGTTGCTGCCCCAAAATGTTTGAAATTGAAAAATCACCACCTCTAATGACAAAGAGCCCTCAATTAAGTTAACCACTTTTGTCATAGAGCAAGAAGCAACATGAGGGTGAGAGGAGTGCTAAGGCACTACCTTTTCACCTAAAAAGAGAGTGAGATCGGTTGAAAGACATATATGAGCAAGATCATATTGTTCTTGAACAAATTCTTTAAATGCTTTACATTTTCCAAGAGAATGAGAACCACCATGATGAAAAAGACAATGTACACTACCTTCTTTATGCTTAGTGTTGAACTTGACAAAGGAAAAAACAACATTCTTGCCATACTTCAATTTTCAAAAGATTCTAGTTGCTAATTGTTCTTGATCATTAATAGGTGTAGGCTTATTCTTTTGAGATTTAGGATTGTTTAAAGAAGAAGGTTTGTCATCTATGATTTTAACTTTGCCACTATCAACAAGTCCTTTCATTGCATTATAAAAGTCAAGACAATCATTAGCATGATGATCATGAGTTTGATGAAATGAACAAAAAGGAGTTTTTAAAGAAGAAGCACTTTTAAGGGAACAAATGGCTTGTTTTCCTGCAAGATGGTCTTTGAAGAACTTGAATCATAAGGAGGTCATCCATAGGAGATTTATTATCATTTCCTAGGCTTTCTGTGGTAATTTGTGTAGGAGGATTTATACGAACTCTAATTCCTTGTTCAAATTTTCCAAGTCCTCATCCTCTAAAACCTTGTTTTGATATTATGTTAAAGCCACTCCTATAAGAATCTTTTAGTTGATAAGGTGGGGGAACATTATAATAAATTTCTTTGAATTTTGTAGTGTAAGAATGTTTGGAAGGAAGAAATGGATTAGTAGATGACGAAGGAATATCTTGTGGAGGAGGATTTTCTTTGCTATCATCATGCATATCCTCTTTGGTAAATTGGGAAGGAACATCCTTATCATCCAAGGTCTCATCTTTACTTAATGTTGTGTTGGGAGATAGATCATGAATAAAATGCATAACATCGTCTTCTCTAAAAACATTTTGATGATTAAGATAGGCTCTAGGAGAATAAGGAGGATCCAGAGAGATGGAAATACTGATATTTTGATCTTTGCCCCGCTTGCACTAGGGTACGTGTATGAGAATAATATGGTGCCATGTTGCACTTTAACGCTTGCTCTCTATTAGAGAGATCATTGATAGTAGTATTAGCTCTTTCTTCATTCACATTAGATACCCTAGGAGAGGTACAAATATTATGTTTTTCATTAGCATCTCGAGAATTCAGATCTACAAAGACTTTGAGGTGATCTATATATGAGATGCACTTTCCTAAAAACATCACCATAAAACAACATACACTATAAATGAAAGCTTTGAGATCAAATTGATTGAAAAGAAGGAACTTTGAAACTCTAAAAACACAATATGCCAAAGTGTTGTGAATGAAAAGAAGCAAGGTGAAATGAAAGAGGCCATTATCCAACACATGATTTTGATAAATATAAGTGAAAAGCAAGGTAATAATATGTGAAATAGCAAATAAATCAGATTTTATTAAGTGCCATTGTAAATGTTTTAAAATCAAATCTGAAAAATTGACGTGAACAATGAAGCAATCCACAAATCAAATTAATCAAAATAAATTTTGATTTTTATGAATTAAACTTCTAAATTTATATAAATTGATTAAAATGAGATCTATGAATTTGAATTTGAATTTTGAGATGTTTCTAAATTGGATCTGAAACAATTAATCCAATTTAAACAATCCACAAGTTCAATTCTAGAATTTAAAAAATTAAGGTTTTGGTGAATTTAACCTCTAAATTTTTTAAATTCACTTGAAAATTAAACTTGTAAATGTAAATTTGAATTTTAAATTGCATAAACACTCAGATTTGAGAATATAAATCATAATTAAAGGTATAAGGAGTCATGTTCACCAAAATGTAAATTGGGGAAAAATAAGGGTTTCCACCACAAGAAGAATGAAACCCATTATCTTTTGCTTAAGGACCAATTACATTCAAAAGAGGGTTTGAATCCAATAGATTTAGTCACAAAACAGCAAGGATAAGGATTGAAAATATTGATTGGATTCAAGGTACGAATTGTTTTACCCTCTTTTGTGATTTGAATTGCCGAAATTAGGGTAAAGTGCTCTAAAACGAGGATGAAAATGCAGAAATAGTGAGCTACAATCGTTGAATTAAGCCACACACCTAGATCTGAGAAATATAATTAGATTCGGATCTGATTCCTGAAAGAGCTCCAAAAATGTTAGAACCATGGTGACCGTCACCCTGGTCCTTTGAACTTTTCGCACACCAAAGGGGTTTCGATTTGTCACTGTAAATAATGCTTATTCGGAAGATCGCAGCTTCATACCTATTTTCTACACACAAAAAGAAGGGGAAAAAGGTTGGAAATAGGGGTTTGCCCAAGTCAAACCCCGGTTTAGAAATTAGCCTTGATTGAAATATTGAAAATACTGAAATAAACAATGGAAGGATATACCTTAGATCTGTAATGACTGATAATGATGCTTTTCTTCTTGAATGTAATCACATATGTTGTATGAAATGGCATGAACATGACAAAATCATAATCACACACACATGCTTGCATATGATTGATGTAATGTTGCTCCACAATTGATGAATGAAGAATATGCAACCTTGAAGACCTCTAGAAATGCTCGATGATGAATGCTTTAATGCTTAAAAATTAATTATTGCTTGAATGGGCACCTTATGATTCTCCTATTATCCTCTTATTATTCGAAATGAGAGGGGAAAGCCTCCTTATATACTTGGCCATTGAAAAACATTCTAATTTTCTGACATAGGCCAACACGAGGCTAGGTTTCCCACTCAAATTTGGAAATGCTCAAGGGGTTCAAAGGGGAGCCCAAATAGGAAGGACGAAGGTGCCATGCCTCGGTCCTACCCCATTTTAGGGCCGAAACTAAGGGGCCATGCGATGTATAAAGTAAAAATAAGGCCATATTTGCATGATGTCAGCATAATTAGGTCTTAATTAAGCATTAGGGTACAAACACCAAGGTGAGGGCCCCAAATATGGACTAAATTGTAAAGGAGTATAATTTAGGATGTTGCACTTATATTTTTTTTACTTTTCATGGCTTCACATCAAACTTTACTTAAGTTTTTACAATATACATGTTGTGGACTTTAGTAAAACTTGACTTCTTATGCTACCAAGACTTCATATGAGCACCTTAATATGTTTATTCAAATGGATATGAAATTATGTGTGATGTGATGTGGTTGGATAATTGTTATGGTTTGTGATGTTGTGTATTCTAACACGTTATGCAACATTCTGTTCAAACTGGAGGAAGTTGTTCTTGCAGATGATCATGTGCAACTTTCTACAATTGAAGGCAAAATTGACTTTGAATTAGTTAGAGGTGGTTTGAGTTTTCTGAGGTATCAAAAATTATCACATTCATGGAATTCTTCAATGGAACGATCAATTGCTCGATGAAATGGTATTCGGTAATCTATTATGTTTTTTATTATGGTAAAAACAGGTTTTGAAGGGACCCAAAATCCTTTAACAATTGGTCTTAAACCATGGTTAACATTGAACAGTACAAACACAAATCATAAAAGCTACCCAAAATATGACCATAAAACTGACAGCGAAAAGATAACAAAAAACACGAAAGACAACAGAGGAGACTAAACCAGATTCTTCAGGGTGTCTACAACCTCCGTTTCAAGCTTAATCATATTTAGAGCCACCTTCTTAAGGTCCTGAAAGTATTGCGGAGGCTTTTCAACCTTTCTCTTCAAATTTGCTCTCGTTCCCTTGCTAGGCCCAAACGATTGTTCTTCCAACTCCACAACCTGATTACCTTGATTCATATTCTCCAAGTTGAGTACCATAGTACTCATGATTTCAACAATGGCCTTTACAACTTTGTGGCTCAAATTCATGATGGTGTGGAGGGAACCCTTAATTTTATTCAAATTTTCCTCAAAACTAGAGACATTCCTTTCGTAATCCTTCTTTAAATTCTCAATGGTCTTAACAGTCTTTTTCAGTCAGTTTGTCGTCAAATTTTTCTCTTCTTTGGTCTAGATTACTTTAATAAAATATTCCCTACTATTACCAGTGCTAGATGCCTCCATCACCTCTAATTTACTTCTAGTTGCCCTCTGTTTAAACTATAATTCCTTAATCTCATGGAAGACTCGTTTGAAAAGACTGAAGAAATCAATAGCAATGTCTTTTGCCATACCCATAACATCAAATAACCGCTCTTAGTCAGGTTTTAAGTGATGAGAATCAACATTCAACTCCAAAGGGAATGAGGATCTTTCTTGACCATGAGAGGCAGGGTGAGGAGAAAGAGAGACACTCAAAGCAGGAGATAAATCAACATTATTCTTTCCCGCCCCACAAGAAGGGTCACCCATCTTCGCAACTTTCCCCTTACACATCCCAGAACTTTCCTTCCTCCCCACAACTTTGCTTTTATCATCATCAGGGGAGGGGAGGAAGAAATCCTTATGTTCTTCCTTTTTCTCGAACCAGTCATGTGGGAAGCAGAATTATCCTTCCCCTTCTCATTACCTTTCCCCCTAGTCAGAGATTTTTTGCTAGGTTTAGGATATTTTTTAGTCTTAGGGGGGACATAATCTTCCTCCTCTATCTCAGTATCCCAATATTCCTCCTTAGAACCACTAGAGTTCATATCATCCTTCTTCGAAAGAGAGATAAAATTGGAAGGAGCAGGCAAAGCTTTAATATGATCATGAATTGAGACAAGAAGATCTTCATGTAGAACTGTATTTTTAAAAAGGTTCTTCTTGTGGTCCTTAATGTTAGAGCTAAGGGAAGATAACAAGAAAAATGGGAAGGAAACCCTCACCTGATACCTAAAATGATTGAGAAGCACAAAGTGATGGTCAAAGGCTCTGGTAAAATGCCCATCTAACATGATATATTCCATCAAAACTTTCAGAAGCTCCTTCCAAACTAGCTTAATCTGTGACATGTCATAGCTTCCCTATGCAAACCTAACTATTTCTCTCTTTCCTTCTCAGATTTAGGAAATTTATTCACAATGAGCTCAAAGTATTTTCTATTTCTGTAGAATTTCATGCCCTCCAAAGACATACCCATTACCTCTGAGATTAGCTTCTCATCAACCATCACATTTTTACTACACAGGGAAATATTTATGTTTTTCTAACCCTTGACAAAAAAGCTTGGTGACATTCAGATTCCACCCATGAAGCTTCTCAATGTATGGTGTGAGCCCCCCCCTCACCATCAACCGCCACATGTTAGGATTCTTCCTCAACCCATCACAATCAATCGAATCTTCACGATGCCTATCGCCCCCCATTCTGATTTTTAAGAGTGCAAATATGTTGAGACCAATGTCGAAGAATAGAAAAGCATCCAAGCCACTAAATTACCCAAAAAGCATGTGGGTAAAATGCCTTAATCTAGAAATAAATCTGCCCACACGAATGATTACATTGGGAATAATGCCATAACACAAAAGGGATATCATGACACATTCCGAGAGAGTTAAAATTAAATTATTGAAAAGGGTGGGAGTTATTTCCTCTTACGTGAATCTCATCATAATTAAGAAATGCTATGACATCTTTATCTAGCTTATCACTTAGGTTCCATGTCATCCTTTCTCTAGCCACAACCCTTTTATTGGCAAAAATGTCCACCACCACATTAGTTTCCCGGTAGGCATGGGAAATCACACAATTTTCAAAAGTGCCAATAATTTCCTTAGATAAATTAATCCATCCCTATATAGTCCAAGAAGGCTTAGAGTTTCTTTTGAGACATTGGATAATATTATTTGAGTCTCCTTCAATCCATACACATTTGAAGTTGAGATGACAAACCAAGTTTAAAACTTGATAGGACCCTATGGCTTCAACAAGGCGGTTGGTCTGGCAACCCAAGGGGAGTGCCACTACTATAATAAACCTAGAATTCTCATCTCTTATCACTCTCCCACACCCATCCAGACCAAAATTATCTTTGGCCACCCCATCAAAATTAATTGTCACCCATCCCAGGGAATGGAAATTCTAATAAAATCCATCTCTGGATTTCTTTACAGGTCTTAAAGCATTAGTAATATAGATCTTTGTGAGCCAAGCCTCAACCACCTTATGGTCATGATCCTGGCATATCAATTTCTCCTTATACTTGGGGTTGGTATTAAGATTCAAAATTCTCCCCAATAGCTCTAAAAACATTTCCGAAGACATTGTCCTCCGAAAGAGCCCGATCTCTGAAAATTATGTTGTTGCATTCTTTCCAAATCCCCTAGGCCACATGCGGGAAGGTATAAGACCAAAGCAACTTTAAAACATGGTTGGCTGAGGGCACCTTCCATAGAGAAAAAAAGTCCAAAATAGACTCAGGAAACACCCAACTAAGATTCTAGAGCTACAAGATCCGACTCCAAATGGCAGAAGCAAAAGGACAACGAAGGAATAAGTGGGAGACAGATTCAGCCTCAACTGAATAGAGATAACATCTATTGGGAATAGAGAAGACCCTCTTACACAAGTTTTCTGTAGTTAGAATTTTATTTTGAAGCATAATTTAAGCAAAAATGTTAACTTTAGGATAAGATTATGAATCCAGGCTTTAGCCCATAAAGGGGGGGGGGGGGGTGGGGGGGGGGAGAGCAGACTGATATAGCAAAGCAACAACAAAAGAAATAGAAAAAATAGTTGAAGAAGACCCTTTCCAAACTAGAACATCCTCCTGCCTATGCTGGCCCATTTTAACTGACTAAAGATATATCTGAAGGGGAAAAAGGGCAGAGCTAATATGGGTTAGGTTAACCCACTAACCATTTCTCTAGTAGTTAGCAACATACGATCCAAATCCATCTTTACAAACAACCATTAATTGCCTGAAAGTTGTGTTATTACATAGCAGCTCATGTCCAAGCTAGCTATCTTCCCAAAACAAAATCCTTCTACCATCACCAAGTTTCTAGCAAACTCCCTTAGCTACCATATCCTTGGCTTTAATAACATTGGTCCACAATGAAGAATCATTCAAACAATTTTGAGACTCAAGGAACTCCATAAAAGAATTAACATTATGTAGATATTTACTGTGCCATATAAGTTTCATTCTCTAAAATTATGAAAAGCTCTCCAAAATTTCCTAGCTAAAAGGGCTTTATTGAAGGTTCTTATATCCCTTAAGCCAAGACCACCATATTTCTTTGGTTTACAAACAACTTCCCATGCAATTAAAGGAATTCTCTTTTTCTCCTCTACTCCTGACCATAGAAAACATTTCTAGATTTTTTCAATGAAATATGCAAACTTAGAGGGTATTTTGAACAACCTTAAAGCATAAACAAACAAATTTTGCAAAGAAGACTTCAGGATCTGAATTTTCCTAGCTTGGTTGAGAAGAGGCCCTTTCCACCCTACTAGTTTGTTGTTAAACCTATCCACTAAAGAGAACCAGAAGGAATCGGGATGTTTAGTATAGAGTGAGAGTCCTAAATAGACTGAAGGAAAGGATCCAGTGGTACACCCCAAGATATCAAAAATCTTTCTCTATCTAGCTTCTAGAGTATTAAAGAAGAAAATAGAACTCTTTGCCCTATTCACAATCTGCACTGAAGCATCTTCATATTTCACTAGGATTTTCTTTATAGTTACGGCTTCCCCAATGGCAAAACTTCCCATCATTATGGTTTCATCAGCAAATTGTTGATGGAAACACACTAAATCCACCGAAGAAGGTTTTAGGCCCTTTAAACTTCCATCACGAACCATTTTATGTACAAACCTGCCCAAAATTTTAGCCATAATGGTAAAGAGAATAGGAGAAATAGGGTCACCCTGTCTCAAACCCCTCGTCACCTTTAAGAAATGAGAAGGAGAGCCATTGACAATCACAGTTGTGCTAGATGTTGATATAAGTTGTCATATTAGATGAATAAATCTTTCCATAAAGCCAAATGCCCTTAAGAATTTCATTAAGAAACCCCAATCAACCCTGCCACATGCTTTAGAAATATCCAATTTAAGTAAGAAGCCTTAGCTCTTAGAAACATCCAACAAATGAATATTATCATGAACTATAATAATTGAGTCAAGGATTTACCTACCCAGAGAAAATCCATTTTATTGTGGCAAAATTAGTGAAGGAAGACCAGCCAACATTCTTGAAGTCAAACCTTTGAAATAATTTTTTAAAAAGAGTTGCATAGACTAATAGGACGAAAAGAATTAAACACATCAACTTTGAAATATTTGGGAATGAGAACAATAAAACTTGAATTAAGTTCCTTTAGAATATTTCTTGACCCAAAGAACTACTTCACTGCATTCCCAACATCTTTCAGCAACAATACCCTAAAAAGTTTGAAAAAAGAACATAGGGAAGCCATTTGGGCACGGGGCCTTATTACCTTCAAAAGAGAACGTCACTTTCTTAATCTCTTCCAAAGAAGGGATAACAACCAACATTTTATTTTGCTCCTCATTTAAATTTTTTGGTATTGGATCAATTAGATCTTGTTGGGCTGTAACATCTAGCCTATCATCAACTTTCAAGAGGTTAGCAAAGAAGTGGATTGTCTCTCTTCTTATCTCTTCATCCCTTTCGATCTTAGATCCATTCTTCATAACATGGGATATTCTATTCGTTGATCTATGCTTAAGTGTTGGCAAATGCATACTCCAATGAGAAATTGTTGGTGATTGGAGGTATTGTCATTGATGGCAACCTTACAATCCTATGGCACCAGCAGGCATAGGCACCGACACCAACAGCGGCAAAGATGATTACCGACACCCCAACCGACAAGATTTTGTTTATTATATTTTGTATTTAATTGTAAAATCTTTTTGTAAGCCGACAAGGCGAATTGTAATAGGACTCATATAAGTATGAGATCTTGTAGGATCATTTATGTATGGAATGTAATAGGCAGATGCGAACATGCAAATATTAAGGCAGATTTTGGAATAAGGTTTATGGAAGTTGTATGAGCTTAAATCGGTACTGAACCTGGCATAGCAGATGCTGAACCGAAACAATACATGATATTGGATTTGCATAATCCATTTTTGTAAGTTAGTGAGACTTCCCTTTTGTAATTAAGCAGTGAGCTTTAGGTAGTTGGCCTTCCTGCATGTGCAAGCCCCTATTGTAAGTAATATTCATTTATTGGCCAGTGAGTGAATATTGTGGGTCACAAATCCCACCGAGGTTTTTCCCACATCAGGTTTCCTCATTAAAAATATTGTGTTATGGTGTGCTTTCTATGTTGTGGTTATTGATCTTATTTACTGCATTATTTCTGGTTTACCGGTACATTGTTTTGGAATGCAATTTGTTTAATAAGATTAGAAAAACAGTTAACCGGCAAGATATTGATTCACCCCCCCCCCCCCCCTCTCAGTATCTTTGGGAATCCTAACAATTGGTATTAGAGCTTGGTCCTCTATTTTCAAAAGCCTAACAGCTTGAGGAAGATTCTGACATCGGTACAAATGGAAAACCTGAGAAAGCAATTGGAAACAACTCTTGCAAATTATGATGCAAAAAAGTTGAAAAATATGAAACTTGAAGATGATCTGAAGGCTGCACAGGAAATCATTCAAGGACTTCAAGAAAATCCCACTATTGCTAGGAACAAAAGAAGATAACTTCATGAGAAGATATAGAGTGATGATGATGAAAAAGAAACTCTTAATGATCTTGTAAGCAAGATGAAGTAAGAAAACATGACCTCGAGGAATGAGATGCAAGATATGACTATGAGGTTTTGTAAAGACATTGAAGACTGAAAGAAGAATGAAGATGACTTGACTAGGAGAATCAATGATGCTGGAAATGAAAATCTAAGACTTAGTCATGAAAATGATATGTTGAAGACAAATATAATTCACTTGGAGCATGATAAAACTGAACTCATGAGACAGAAAGATTTCTTAGAAAATGAGTTGGCTACTGCAAATCAACACAAGGAGAAATTCAAGAAAAGCTCAGAAAAACTTGATGACATGTCGAAAAATCAGAAACCTAATGGAGATACTAATGGTCTCGGCTTTGAAGTTGGTGAAAGCTCCGGTACTACAAACAATCATGATCACAATAAACCGGTAAGACAACCTAATGCCTACAAATTTAATGGGAAATTCTTTAACTATAACAAGTATGGTCATAGAGCAAATTAGTGTAGATCTAGAAACTATCAGAACACCAATGCACCCATCGGTCAATGTTCTAAATGTAACAAAATTGGTCATAATTCAGAAAATTGTAGAATGAATGTAAGATGTTATGTTCGTGGAAGATTTGGACACTTATCTAATCAATGCAGACCAATATAGGATATGGAAAAGCTATTCAGAAAAATAATGTGATTTGTTATGCTTGTAACAAGATTGGACATATTGCAAAATTTTGTAGAAGTAAGGCATCACCGGCAAATAACAAAGGACCTAGTTTGAAAGGTAAAGAGAAGGTTGAAGAAGTAAAGCAAGAATTTTCAAAACAATGGAGTAGAAAGTCAGGTCAGAATGTTAATGAAGCTATTCCTTCACCGGTAGAACAAAGTATCACTCCACCGGCAGGAGATTCTTCATCTAAATGAAAAGAAATCCTTTGGGGGTATGGCAAAAAATTGAAAAACATGCCAGTTTACCCTCGGTTGATGGTGAGAAGTTGAGTTACTTCTTTATCGGCAGATGTGTTAAGTTTCACTTAACCGATAGGCATTTAATGTGGTAGTTGAATGAAATGACATTATAAAGCAAGTGTTTTCACTCTTTTTTCATTCACCGAGCATTCAAATTTCCTTAAAGCACAAAAAACTCGAGCGAAGGCATCCACAGCGAGAAATGAAGCAAATCATTCAAGCATTCAAACCTAAAGCAGATTAAGGTATTTATACAATGGCTTCCTCCTCTGATAGCAAAATACCGGCTGAATTCAAAAGGGTAAAAAGAAAAAGAAAACCCTCACCGGTACCCTCACTTGCTCTCAAGAGAACAAGACAAAAACAACAGGCAGTAAGGCCTCCGACAAGGAAAATGACCCCAAGGAAGAAAAAGGAAAAACAAGTTGTCCCTCCCTTAGACAACCTTTTGAATGAAATAACTGAAGATGGTAACTTGTCAAATGTTAGCAAGTTGTATAACACTTTCACTAATGAAGAAAAGGAAAGCATAGAAAATAGTGTTATTCTAAACTTAGATATTTATAAGAAATTTTTGATAGAGGTTGTAGATGACCTACCAAGTGACTTGTACAGAAGGTTAGATGCAAAAAGGTTAGCAATTGTTGAACTAGACAAGAAAATAAAGATAGAGAAACTACTTGCAGTTCACCCAGTAAGATCAGCAGAAGAGATTGATGAACTGATAAGTGAAGTAAATAGGACTGTATTTTCCACCGGTCACCGACATGTAGCATTAATGGCTGGTAGAGTAAATGAGATCATTGAAGAGACAACAGACAAATGGGATATCTTCTTTGTAGAGAAGGAAAAGCAAGAAGAACTTAAACGACCAAAGACTTTCAGAGTTTATCAAAAGGAAAAAGATAAAGGTAAAGACAAGGTAGGTTGTCCTTCGAGCATAAAGGTAACAAATAACTTGCCCCTACCTCCTTCTGATACTCCACCGACATAAACTGTTGATACACCACCGGTAACAGATAATGTTGAGAGTATGGAGACAACACATGAAGACACCAATCCTGATTCAGAGGTGTTGTATACCATGAATATTGACACACAAGAAGTCAACATTGTGGTTGATAAGGAAACAACTGAGAAGAGAGATGTGGCAACTGAGCAACCGACAGAAAACATTGCAATTGAGACAAATGTTGAGGATACAGTAGGAAATGTTGAGATTGGGATTGAAACACATACTGAACAATCAATTGATCCCCTAGATACTAGAAAGACAAATACCACTGATGTACACACGGAAAAACCTACTGAGCAACTGGCTATAGATAAATCTGTTGAGATACCGACAGTAGACAGTTAAGAGGCACATACAGAAAAACCGGTAGTTAACACTGAGACACAATCAGAGAAACTGACAATGGAAAGCACAGAGAAACCGACAGAGGTACATTCTAAGAAACATGAAGAGGAAAAGGTTCAGACAGAGACAGTGCCACCGATAAACCCAAACCTTTGCTAGTAGAAATGCAGACTCAAACTGACCTACTAGAGGTCAACATAAGCAAAGAGGTTACTCACACCGGCGGATTGCAGATCGTCAAGGCAGTTGGACAATCATTTGGTTCCTCAACAAAATTCAGACCGACAAATGTAACAGAGGTATTATTAGATTCCATCAAGAAAATCATAGAGTGTAATGCACAGGCATATAAGGCTATTGATGACACAATTCCTTTATTTAAACTGATTGCACCCAAGTGCAATGTGGAAAATAAAGATTCTTTGAGTCAACTAGACACATTGTCTAAGTACATCACCGATAATCTTTTGACAATTGATCAGATTAATGAGGAGACATTCAGTGAGAAAATGAACAAGGAAAAAGAAAAATTCTTTGAAGAGACAATAAAGAAGTGCATGGAACACATTGACACCCTCCTACCGGCACTAAACAAAACTTTAACGAAATTTAAGGAGTTCTACAGAGACACCTGCAAGACTAATCTTCTGATAGTGGATATTGACAAGGAAATCAACATAGTACAAAAATAAATAAATGGTATAGCTGACAATCTCATTGGTTCATTAGAATCCATATCAGTAATAGAGCAGGAGATAGCAGGTTTTGAGGAAAAACTTGAAAATTTGGAAAAGAAAAAGGAAAGTATAAAATACAAGGCTAAGGAACTCAAATGTAGACTAGGTCCGAAACTAGACATCCTCATCTCCTTGAGAAAAGAGATTTTAGAGGCTCTTGTTCCTGGATTTAAGACACCAGAAGAGCAAATGCACATACTCACCAGTACCATCCAAAGGACAAAAGCAACTTTGAAGGATAGTGAGAGGTTCACTAACAAATTGAATTTTGCATTAGCAGATCTATATCAGATTGTAACCCATCGGTTACGGGGATCGTAACAAGAACTACAATCAATTGATATTAATTGACAACCTTTGTCATTGATGCCAAAGGGGGAGTAGTAGAATGAGAAAAATGATTGGCATAAGAGATCATCTGCTCAGGGGGAGCACACAGTTTTGGCAAATTTTTTTTTGGGACAACACATTTTTGGATACAATTTTGACTTTTTCTCATGAGTGTTGCCATCAATGCCAAAGGGGGAGATTGTTGGCAAATGCACACTCCAATGAGAAATTGTAGGTGATTGGAGGTATTGTCATTGATGGAAAACTTACAATCCTATGGCACCGACAGGTACAAGCATCGGCAACGGCAGCGGCAAAGATGATTACCGACACCCCAGCCAATAGGATTTTGTTTATTATATTTTGTATTTAATTGTAAAATCTTTTTGTAAGCCGACAAGGTGAATTGTAATAGGACTCATATAATTATGAAATCTTGTAGGATCATTTATGTATGGAATGTAATAGGCAGATGCGAACATGTGAATATTAAGGCAAATTTTGGAATAAGGTTTATGGAAGTTGTATGAGCTTAAACCGGTACTGAACCTGGCATAGCAGATGCTGAACCGAAGCAGTACATGATATTGAATTTGCATAATCCATTTTTGTAAGTCAATGAGACTTCCCTTTCGTAATTAAGCAGTGAGCTTTAGGCAGTTGGCCTTCCTGCATGTGCAGGCCCCTATTATAAGTAATATTCATTTATTGGCCAATTAGTGAATATTGTGGGTCACAAATCCCACCGAGGTTTTTCCCACACCGGGTTTCCTCGTTAAAAATATTGTGTTATGGTGTGCTTTCTATGTTGTGGTTATTGATCTTATTTACTGCATTATTTTTGGTTTACCAGTACACTGTTTTGGAATGCAATTTGTTTAATAAGATTAGAAAATTTGTTAACCGACAAGATATTGATTCACCCCCCCATTAGTATCTTTGGGAATCCTAACATTAAGGGTGGTTATATGGAAGAATATGGCATTCTTATCTCTTGAAGTGAGCCATAAAGATCTGGATCTTTATTTCCAAAACTCCTCTTCTTTGGAGATAATGTCATGATACTTAATAATAATTTCATTCTCTCTTAATAGGTAATCCCCAATAAATCCATCTATATGAATCTTGTCTTGGATCTCCTTTGAATCAAATTGGATAGAATATTTCATAGCAAAAATATTATGAAAGGTCTTTATTCCATTTTCTTATATTTATCTTAACCTCTCTTAGTTTTTTAGCCACCTTGAACATAGTTGTGCCACTGACATTTATGTTCCACCAATCTTTAACACAATCATGAAGATTGGGGTGAGACAACCACATTCTTTCAAATTTGAAAGGGAAGTTTCTTTTGCCATGCATAAAATCCACCACAAAACTAATTGGGTAATGGTCTAAACCAACCCTAGAAAGAGATCTAGTCTTACATGGATAAGATCATTTTCGGTCCTCCTATTAGTCCAAGTAAAGGTAGATCCCTTTAAGTCCACATCATGCAACCCTTGAGCATTTATAAAGTCCATTAGGTCCATTTTACTATCCAGCTAAATTTGAGAGCCACCATACTTATCCTTATCTTGGAGAGGGGTGTTGAAGTCCCCCATAATAATCCAGTTGTCATTGGGAAATTTTGTCTGAAGGAAGCAAGATTAATCCAAAATTCCCTTCTTGCCACTTTATTATTTGGGGCATAAATGTTGGAGAGAATCCAACAAAAATCATCTCTTAAATACCTAAATCTAGTAGCCACATGATTCACTTCCTCCCAAATAGGATCTCCTTGAATGTGATTAAGGTTCCAAAACGTAACAATGCCCCCTGAAGCTCCATCTGAGATATTCCCTTGCACATTGCATCCTTTAAAAACCTTTATCCTTTCAACTCTATCTGTAGACATCTTTGTTTTCTAGACTAACAAATTATCTGGTTTGTGGTACCTAACAAAATTGTGCAAAACATCGTGTTTATGAGAGCTATTTAGCCCTCTAACATTCCATGACATAAATTTTATTTCTTATCTGGGGTATTGTTTTGGCAAATCTTCGGGAGAGTTCTTTGAACCCCATCGACAATATTCTGAAGGCATTCTTGCTCCATATGCCATTTGGAAGATTTTCTTCTTAAGTTCTTCATGATTCCATAATCCGCTTTCACCATGTTCCTAGTGGAGACCCCCAGAGGAGTAGTATTTGATCTCTTCCCTTTTCTCTTTTCCACCCTAGTAAAAGAGCTATCGTCTTCCATGCCAGTTTCTTCAAAGGTCATATTTTCTTTATCCTCCCCATCCCTAGCTGCAAAGATTTTCTGGAAAACTTTGAGATTAGGAACATTTTGATCCATCACAACTAGAGTGTTTTTATTGCCCCTTTCACTCAAATTATCCTTGTTGCTCAGAGATTTATCCACTGTATCAGGAAAGGTAGATTTTACCACCTCTGGAGTATTCTAGTTAGAATGGAATGTGGGATGATCAAAACCTTGACCATTGCTAAAAACCTTAGGAATCTCTGACTCATGATTCTTTAATCGATCCCCTTGGGACTCCTCACTATTATCGACTGATCCATTTGAGCCCTTATTCCTCCCAAGGTGCTTACCATCCATTTTAGCATCTTCTTGATTATGGCTTTTATTAGGTTCTGACTACCTATTACCATCAGTTGGACCAGATCTATCATTATTCCTCCCATCATCTTTCCCTTTTGTATGCACGACTATATCTTTTTCACATACATTGTTTGTATTCAAAGTCCCATAGCGCTCTTCAACATTAAGACCCTATTTAGGGTCTAGATTATTGCAAGAATCCTTATCTAAGACACCATTAGTTTGTTTAGCTTTCCAAACTTTAGTTACTTTAGCCCCCGATTTAGCAAATGTTTTGCTGGCCATAAGAGGGCATTTTTTAGCCTAGTACCCGGATTTTTTACAATGAAAGCAGACAAAGGGCAAAGTTTCAAACTCTATAGGCTGAATCCATTTTCCAATCTTAGAAACTATATCAATAGAGGAAGACAAATCAGTAGCTTGGGCTATTCCAACTCAAATCCTTGCAAACACCATCCTCTTCTTGTCCGTTGTCATGGCATCAATCGATAAGAGCTCACCAAAAGCGCATGCAATACCCCTAAAAATATCCCCATTCTAGTATTTTAGCAGTAGCCCAAGAAGTCGCACCCAGACTGGGACAACCTCAAAATTGGTGTCTGGAAGATCCAGATTAGGGGTCCATTTTTTTAGGGCTAGGGAAGATTTACCGATAACCCAAGTCCCCCCACATAAAATGGTTGAAATGTCTTCTTCACAAGAAAAAGCAAAAGAGAGGAATTCTTTTTTTTAGACAGTTCAAATAACCGGAAGACAACTGAGAGGGGGGCTGGGGTGAATCAGTTGTCACCAGATTACCAAAAACTTAAGCAATTAAAACTTTAATACCGAAACACATAAGATCAATACCAGAATGCATAAACCAATTAAGCACAAGCAATAATTAGAGAATAAATACCATCCACATGACACCAAGATTTGTACGTGGAAAACCCGGTAAAGGGAAAAACCACGGTGAGAAGCCTACCCACAATCATATAATATTTATGTAGTAAGTATGTGAATACAAATTCAGGGTTCTGCACTTGTAGGAAGGCCAACAACCTAGAACACACTGCTCATTACAAAAGAAGTCTCACTGACTACATAAAAATCTAGACTACAATCCAGAAGAAAGAATGAACTGCAATGATAGCATCTCCTATGCCTAAGTACAGTTCCGGTTAAGCTGAATACCGGAGGACTTAATCCTCTTACATAAACCCAACTCAATCACCAATGATCGAACGAATCCTCTGCATGAATGATTATTACATTATTCACTCCTATATATCCTTTCATTATCCCTTAAATGATCTACAATGAGATCTTACATCATATATTTATAAAACATCGACCATAAATAATAAGGTCGACCACCAGACAGTAAAGAAATTATATAATTACAAAACATGTCAGCCTGAGACCAAACAAATAATATCCAACCCATAAGACATCCCAGAAACATATCGAGAAGTCCCAACAACACGTTACATTAAGTCGGTCCATAACCTAGATAGACCCGGACCCAATTTAGGTCCACACATGCTAAAGCAATGATCCCAATCAGCCAAGTCTCGAACATGATCACCATCAACATCTTGAATCTGTACTAGAAGCTACACTAACACCACTTATGCATAACATCAAAGATCTTCAACAAAGCTCTGCCGGTGAAACCCTCACCAGATCAACAAACCAAGCTTACTAGCATATAAGATAGCATCCGATCACCAAATCAAAACCAACTGTCTTAACATGAATTTGAGTAGCATGAATAGCAAATCTAAGCCAATTCCAAAAGCCAAAGCATACTGAATCATCATGATCTAATCCAACCAGAAACCAAACAACTTACCGAGACCAAAAGGATATCGGTAAAGTAGCCAAAATAGTTAGTATTGGCATCAATGAAAAAACATCAATGCAACACATAATCAACTCCTCCAAATGGCCAACAATCTCCCCCTTTGGCATTTTTGGCAACACTAGATATGAAAAACATCCAAGTGCCAAGAAAAGCCAAGCAGATCTCCCACACAAGAATATAGCAATGAAGTTCTGATCCATACTCTCCCTATAGATGATATCTCAATTAAGTTCTGCAAATTTACCCCCCTACTTTATATATCTCCTTAAGTTTTTCACATGAATATCTCCCCTCCTTTGACATCAATGTTAGAAATTTAACAAAAATATCAAAGCAAAAACATAAACCACTGAATCACAAGACTAACTACTCCCCCTGAGTAGTAGCATCACCACATCAATCCAGAATGAATAATATCTCTAATAATGCATATCAGACTGATGCCGAATAACATCAATCAATTTTCTGTCAGAGGGGCAAAAACCCCTAATCTATCTTTGAGGTACTCAAATGATTCTTTAGGCAAAAGTTTAGTGAAGATGTCTATAATCTGCTCTTTAGTGTTCACACAAACCAATCTAACTTCATTTTCTTCCACCTTCTCCCTCAAAAATTTATACTTGATAGATATGTGCTTTGTCTTAGAGTAAAATACCAGATTCTTTGATATGTCAATAGCAGTAGAGTTATCACAGTGAATAACTACCCGTCCATTGCAATGCACTTTTATGTCCTTCAACATTTGCTTCATCCATAGAACTTGTGTACAGTTAGTAGCAACAACAACATACTCAGCTTCAACAATAGATAAAGAAGTACATGTGTTAGGATTCCCACAGATACTGAGAGGGGGGGGGGGGGTTGAATCAGTATCTAACCGGTTATAGGATTTTGTTAACTTAAAACATGTAGAGCATATTAATACTGTGTACCAGTAAGCAGAAAGTAATGCAATAAACAAAGATAAAATCAACCACATGAAAAACACACCATAACACAAGGATTTAATGAGGAACCCGGTGTGGGAAAAACCTCGGTGGGATTTGTGACCCACAATATTCGCTTACTGACCAATAAGAGAATATTACTGCCACAAGAGGGGCCTACACATGCAGGAAGGCCAACTGCCTAGAGCTCACTGCTCAAATACAAAATAGGAAGTCTCACTGACTTACAAAATGGATTATATAAATCCAGTGTCTTGTACTGCTTCAAGATAGCATCTATAATGCTAGATCCAGTACCGGTTTCTGCTCTGCTTCTTACATAAACCCTTAACCTATAATTCGCATAATAGGTCTGCCTTATTTTGCCTAATTACAATCTTCTTCTATATCAAAATGTTCTACAATGATCTCTCTTATATAAGAGTCATTTTACAATTTGCCAAGTCGGCTTACAATGATTTTATAAATAATAAATAAAATATATAAACAATAAAAATCCTGTTGGCCTCTGTGCTGGTATGCTTCCTTTCACTGCCGGTGCCGATGATGTGAGTGCTGGTGTAGAGGCTGATCTTGCTAGTGCCGGTGGAATGCCTTGTCGGTGTCATAGGATTGTAATGTTGCCATCAATGACAAAACCTTCAATCACCTACAATATCTCATTGGAGTGTGCATATGCCAACAATCTCCCCCTTTGGCATTGATGGCAACACTCATGAGAAAATTCCAAAACTTGTAATCCAAAAATTGTGTACCAAAAATATGTGAGCTCCCCCTGAGCAGATAAGTCTTTTGTTGATTAATTTCTCATACTACTACTCCCCCTTTGGCATCAATGACAAAGGTTGTCAAGGTGTCAATAGAGTTGTAGTTTTTTGCCTCAACCTTGTAACTGGGTGGTTACAATTTGAAAGAGATCCGCCAAAACCAAATTTATGCTTTCCATAAATTTCTTACTGTCTTTTATTGCTGTCTTTGTTCTTTGAACTGTACCGGTGTGTTTCTACATATGCTCTACCAGTGTTTTCTGTCCTTGTACTAATGCCTAAGATATTTCCTTTCTTAGGGATGCTAGATAGTCCAGTTTGGGACTTAGTCTTAGTCTCAGATTTTTAGCCTTGTTTATTATTCTCTCCTTTTCTCTCTCTAGCTTCAGTAACTCTTCCTCAAAACCTGTTATCTTTTATTTTGATACTAGGATGTCCACCAACCTTTCCTTTACCCTTATCTTTGTCCTTTTGATAATCTTTGTCCTTTTGATAGACTTTGATAGGCTTGGGGTTCCTGTACTCTTCCTGCTTTTCCTTCTCCATAGGGAATATATCCCATCCATTTTATGTTTCTTCTGTTACCTCTTTTACTCTTCCTGCCATTAGTGCAATATGCCGGTGTGCAGTAGAGAATACTGATCGGTTGGCTTTTGCAATTAGATTGTCATCAACTGACAGAATTAACAGAGAAATCTTTTATTCCGGCTTTGATGGGAAGCTACTTCTCAGGGGGAGTAGTTGGTATACTAAATTGATTGGTATACTGACCAATTGGCTTTTGCAATTAGATTATCTATTTCTTTTATTTTTTGCAATTGTTTTGAAAATTCTTGCTTAACCTCTTCAAATTTTTCTTTACCTTTCAAACTAGGACCTTTGTTGTCTGTCGGTGAGGACCTGCTTCTACAAAATTTAGCAATATGCCCAATTTTGTTACATGCATAACAAGTCACATTATTTCTCTGAATTGCCTTTCCATAACCTATGCTAGTTTGTGTTCTGCATTTATTAGATAAGTGTCCAAATCTTCCACAAACATAACATCTCACATTCATTCTGCAATTCTCAGAGTTATGACCAACTTTGTTGCATTTTGAACATTGACCGGTGGGTGCATTGGTATTCTGATAGTTTCTAGATCTACATTCATTTGCTCTATGACCATGCTTATTACAGTTAAAGCATTTGCCATTAAATTTATAAGCAATAGGTTGTCTTACCGGTTTGCTATGATCCTATGTGTTTGTAGTACCGGAGCTTTCACCAACTTCAAAGCCAATTCCAGAAGTGTCACCTTTAGGTTTTTGATTCTTCAACAAGTTACCAAGTTCCTCTGAGCTTTTCTTGAATTTTTTTTTATGTTGATTTGCAGTATCTAGTTCTCTTTCTAAGACTTCTTTCTGCCTCATCAGTTCATTTGAGTAATTCTGAGTGTGCATCAGATCTGTCTTCAACAAATCATTTTCATAGCTAAGTCTTGTGTTCTCATTTGTAGCATCACTTAGTCTTCTAGTCAAATCTTCTTCATTCTTCTTTCTATCTTTAATTTCTTTACAAAATCTCATAGTCATATCCTGCATCTCATTCTTAGTTGTCATGTTCTTTTGCTTCAGCTTGTTTATCATATCATTAAGAGTTTCTTTTTCATCATTTTCATTTTGCATCTTTCCACAAAGCTCTATTCTCTTGTTTCTTGAAATAGTAAGATTCTCTTGAAGTGCTTGAATAATATCCTGAGAAGCCTTTAGATCATCTTCAAGTTTGATATTTTTTTATTTTTCTGCATCATAATCTGAGAGATCTCCTTCAAGTTGCTTCATCAGATTTTCCATCTCTACCGGTGTCAAGATCTTCCTCAAGCTGTTAGGCTTCTGAAAATAGAGGACCAAGATTTGATACCAATTGTTAGGATTCCCACAGATATTGAGAGGAGGGGGGGGGGTGAATCGGTATCTAACCAGTTATAGGATTTTGTTAACTTAAAACATGTAGAGCATATTAATACTATGTATCGGTAAGCAGAAAGTAATGCAATAAACAAAGATAAAATCAACCACATGAAAAACACAGCATAACACAAGGATTTAACGAGGAAACCCAGTGTGGGAAAAACCTCGGTGGGATTTGTGACCCACAATATTTGCTTACTGGCCAATAAGAGAATATTACTGCTACAAGAGGGGCCTGCACATGTAGGAAGGCCAATTGCTTAGAGCTCACGGCTCAAATACAAAATAGGAAGTCTCACTGACTTACAAAATGGATTATATGAATCTAGTGTCTTGTACTGCTTCAAGATAGCATCTATAATGCCAGATCCAGTACCGGTTTCTGCTCTACTTCTTACATAAACCCTTAACCTATAATTTGCATAATAGGTCTGCCTTATTTTGCCTAATTACAATCTTCTTCTATATCAAAATGTTCTACAATGATCTCTCTTATATAAGAGTCATTTTACAATTTGCCAAGTCGGCTTACAATGATTTTATAAATAATAAACAAAATATATAAACAATAAAAATCCTGTCGGCCTCTGTGCCGGTATGCTTCCTTTCACTGCCGGTGCTAGTGATGTGAGTGCTGGTGTAGTGTCTGATCTTGCTAGTGCTGGTGGAATGCCTTGCCGGTGTCATAGGATTGTAAGGTTGCCATCAATGACAAAACCTTCAATCACCTACAATGTCTCATTGGAGTGTGCATATGCCAACAACATGATTGTTCCTTGCCAATCCAATAAATAAGTTTCTTTCCAAGAAAGAAAGCTTTGCCGGAAGTACTTTTCTAGTCATCAACATCACCTGACCAATCTGCATCTATATATGCACATAAAGTAAAGTCATCATCTTTAGGGTACCACAAACCATATTCAGATGTTCCTTGTAAGTATCTAAAAATCCTTTTCACCGCACTCTCATGATTTTCTCTATGATCACTTTGATATATTGATGCAATGCAAACAACATTCATTATATCCGGTCTAGTTTGAGTCAAATATAGCAGACCTCCAATCATAGACTTGTATTTTGTAGGATTTACCAGTGCAAATTCATCTTTCCTTGTCAGTTTCTCACTTGTAACCATAGGAGTACTAACCAATTTAGAATCTTCCATACCAAATGTCTTCAACATCTCTCTAGCATACTTAGTTTGACAGATGAAAATACCTTTATCAGTCTGAGTAATTTGCAAACCTAAGAAAAATTTCATTTCTCCAATCATAGACATCTCAAAATCTTTCTCCATATTGTTAAAAAATTTCATGCACAACTTATCTTCACCTCCAAAAATGATGTCATCAACAAAGACCTCAATAATCAGTATATCACCATCAATTACTTTATAATATAGATTACTATCAGCATTACCTTTAGTGAAACCAATCTTTAAAAGATATTTGTCCAACCTTGCATACCAAGCTCTAGGTGCCTGTTACAATCCATATAAGGCTTTCTTTAACCTCCAAACCATGTTTTTATCATCTAAAAGTGAAAAACCATTAGGTTGCTCAATATAAACTTCCTCATCAAGATCCCCATTTAGAAAAGAACACTTAACATCCATCTGATAAACCTTATAGTTTTTATGTGCAACATAAGCAATAAATAATCTTACAGCTTCAATCCTAGCTACAGGTGCAAAAGTTTCACCATAACCAATTCCTTCCTTCTGAGAATATCCTTTACAAACCAATCTAGCTTTATTCCTTACAACTTGTCCATCTTCATTTAATTTATTCCTAAATACCCATTTAGTTCCAATAACATTCTTATTTTTAGGCCGAGGAACTAAATCCATGTGTTATTCTTTTTTATCTGATCTAATTCTTCTTCCATAGCTTTCATCCAACATTCATCTTTACATGCTTCAATTACTGATACCGGTTTAACTTGAGAAATCAAACATACCTCATTAGCTGCCAATATTCTTGTCACCACTCCATTGTTCTTATCCCCAATGATCTGATATTTTGAATGATTCAACCTTACATACCTAGGAGTCTTCTAACTCTCTGTTCTTCTTTCCTATTCTTCAGCTACTATTGAATTTTCTGATACTGCCAGAGTAACTGGTTCAACATTTTGTTTCAATAAAGGTGTTACCGGTTCAGTTATGATCATTTCCACTGCTGGTTCTTGCTCATAAATTATGATTTGACTTCTATTTTGTTCATCCACCTTGACATTAGCACCATCCACAATTCTTTGCAATCTCTTGTTATAACATCTATATGCTTTGATTTCATTAGAATAACCAAGAAATATTCCTTCATCACATATAAGATCAAATTTGCCAATGAAATCATCTCTCTTGATATAACATTTACTACCAAAGATTCTGAAGTACTTAACTATAGGTGTATTGCCAAACCATAATTCATAAGGTGTCTTACCGGTTTCCCCTTTGATATGAACTTTGTCGAATATATAGACTGTTGTGCTCACTGCTTCTCTCTAGTAGATATAAGGTAGATTAGCTTCCATCATCATGGTTCTAGCAACATCCAAGATAGTTATGCTATTTCTTTCCACAACTCCATTCTTCTTAGGTGTCCAAGGAGCAAAAAATTGTCTCCTTATGCCATGCTTCTCAAAAAAGTTATTAAACTCACAAAAGTTATTAAACTCAACGGATGTGAATTCTCCACCATGATCTGACCTTAAGAACTTAATCTTCAATCATGTCTCAGTTTCACCCTTAGCTTTAAATATTTTAAACTTTTAAAAAGCCTCAAATTTCTCCCTTAGAAAAGTAACCCACATCATTCTAGAATAATCATCAATGATTAGCATAAAATATCTATCACCTTGAAAACTTTTGATTCTAGCAGGGCCACACAAATCAGTATGAATAAGATCAAGAACATCATTAGATTTGTCTTGTATACTTTTAAAAGAGGTTCAGACCTGGTTTCCCATTTGACATTCTTTACATACCGGATTATAGGGCTTTACAATCTTAGGTATATCTCTAACTGCCTTAGTTGAGCTGATCTTTACCATGCAATCAAAAATCACATGACATATCCTTTTATGCCAAAGCCAACTCTCATCAATTTGTGCAATCAAACATGTCTTCTCACCGAAATTCAAATGAAATATATTACCTTTTGTTTGAGTACCGGTTGCAATCTCCAATCTAGATCTATTAATGATTTTGCATTTTTCATGCTTTAATTGTAATTGAAATCCCTTATCCACCAAGTGTCCTACACTCAAAAGATTATGCCTTAAACCTTCAACATAATAAACATTATTAGTATTGTGCTTACCATTTAATGATATAGTTTATTTTCCTTTGATCATGCATGCTTTGCCATCAAATCTAACCAGACCGCCATCAAATTCTTGCAAAGATAGAAACTTCCTTTTATCTCTAGTCATATAATGTGAACATCCACTATCAATTACCCATTCATCCTTATCTTCAATTTTAGCAGCAAGGGCATTCTCTTCAGGTACATTATCTTCCAGTGTCAGATCATCTTCCTTGATAGTAAAGAACACCCATTACTTTCCATTGCCAGAACCACTAGTAGAGTCCTATGTCGGTTCATCATCTGAATCAGTCACACCTTCCTCATCCACAAAGTAACATGATTTATCTCTATTTTTCTTGTACTTATGCTTGTTCTAATATCCAGGGTTAGGCTTAAAATATCTTCTAGATATTTCTTCAAATCTTGAATTCCTTTTACGACATCTAGATGAAAAAAGACCTATCTTATTACATGCAAAACATTTAAAAGGTGATTTTCCTTCACACTTACTTCCTATCGGTCCTTTAGGTACTCTTCTAGAAAATAAGGCTTCAAGTTGCTCAAATTCTTCACCTTCTCTCTTCATATCATCCAATTCCTTTGCATACAAAGCTTTCCAATCGTGCTTGCCATTTGATGATGTAAATGCATGAAAAGAAGGTTCAAACTTCATAGCTCCAGAAGGTCCAAATTATTCAAGCTCAAAAGTAGATAATTTCCCAACCAAGGTATCCCTATTGACAAAGGTATTAGCCATTGTTATCAATTCATTAATTGCAATAGCCTTCATCTTGTAAGCCGGTGGTAAAGCTCTCAGAACTTTAGAAACTATTTCATCTTCACCCAAAGTTCCACCACAATATTGAATTCCCATGATAATTTCATTTACCCTTTCCATGAATGCAGTAATCCTTTCATCTTCTTCCATCTTCAAAATTTCATCTCTCACCCAGTAACCATCAAGTTTAGTGATCTTAACAGTAGGGTCACATTCATTAAGAGTCTCCAACTTGTCCCATATAGCCTTTGTTGATGATTTGTCAGTGAATCCCATTATTTGCTGATCAGAAAGTGCACACAAGAGGGATTCTCTAGCTCTACAATCATTCTCAAGCTCCTTATCCAAGTTTGCCAGAGGAGGATTACCAGATGCCGGATTAAAAGGAGTTACACCATTCTCTATGATTTTCCAAATTTCCATACCAAGACATCTCAAGTGAGTCTCCATCTAAATCTTCCATACTCTGTAATTTGTTCCATCAAGCCTAGGAATTTCTCTCTGAAAGACAGCAACAGATGAATTAGATGAACTTGAATTGTTAGTCGCTATAGGATCTTCCTCAAGCAGTTAAGCTTCTGCAGAGAGAATCAAAGATCTGATACCAATTGTTAGACAATTCAAATAACCAAAAGACAACTGAGAGGGGGGGGGGGTGAATCAGTTGTCACCAAATTACCAAAACCTTAAGAAATTAAAACTTTAATACTAGAACACATAAGATCAATACCAGAATGCATAAACCAATTACCGAATTAGAGAATAAATACCATCCACATGACATCAATATTTGTATGCGGAAAACCAGGTAAAGGGAAAAAACATAGTGGGAAGCCTACCCACAGTCAGATAATACTTTTGTAGTAAGTATGTGAATACAAATTCAGAGGCCTGCACTTGCAGGAAGGCCAACAGCCTAGAGCACACTGCTCATTATAAAAGGAGTTTCACTGACTACATACAAATCTAGACTACAATCCTGAAGAAAGAATGAATTGCAATGATAGCATCTCCTATGCCTAAGTACAATTCCGGTTAAGCTCAATACCAGAGGACTTAATCCTCTTACACAAACCCAACTCGATCACCAATGATCGACCAAATCCTCTGTAGGAACAAGCACTAGTTAGTTGTAGAATGAGTCATTGGATTGGAGGCTATGTATGAGTCATATTACAACCTACAAAGGTTAATGATGTTGTGATTGTTGTACCATCTCTTTTCTAGATATCATTTTGTAAGAAAAGGCATGTATGCCTATTGCAAATGAATAACAATGCATTTGTTGAAGTACTCATTTGATTATGTGATCTTCTAATGGCCTACTTGAGGTAATGCTACTCGAAGTTTCATTTAAGTTTTTTTATTAGATATTTCTAGTTTAGTTTGTTGTTAGATTTCATATAGCAGTGTGTACCATTTTAGTCATTATGAATATCTCGAAGCAGTTATTATTCTTTTCATTAGATAGTATAAGTGTTAGTTACATGTGTTCTTGTTATGATTACTTTATTAAAAAGTTTGATTTCATTGCACTTGTTCTTTATGTAAATTTCATTGTCAATTAAGTTATCTTCAACAGTTGTTTTCCCGCATTTTCCTTTACTACAACCTTTCCAGTTAACATAGGATAACAATCTAAGGTGAATTCATATTGCACATATAATGTTTTCCCATTTCAAGTTTTATGACCCCTGGGTTGACAAGTTAAATGTAGCTTCTAGTCCATGAAGGGTTGCTCAAATTGGATAACTATCCCTAAGTTGTGAAAGTTATTAGACCAGTACTGAATCGCATGTTCAATTAGAAGGCTCAAAATTTTGGCGTCGTTGTTGGGGATGATATCAAATTATGAAGTTATCTGGGTTGATTCATAGTTTTTCATGCTTTCATAGGAATAGAATTCATTGCTTTCAGTTTATAGGACCTAAGTTAAATTTTGAGCAAACATCCAAAATTCTTACTAACCAAGTGCAGTTATGTTGAAATAAGGGTCATATTTCTTGTATACAAAGAAGGAGAGATTCTTTTAGAATATTCATTCCTAATATTGATAGTCAAGCCATTCAAGCAGTTGTGGTAGAAATACATCAAGCTGCATTCCATTCTTCTCCATAATCATCCACTTCTCAAGCTACTTCTAACTCATACCATCATTCTACACTGCGTAACTCTCCTCCTGGAGTTAATATGGGGGATACAAATCACCAAATTGCCCAAGAGAATGGCACTCCAACTTTTCATTTTCCCATTGTACACCAAGAGAGGAATGTTACTCCTCGAAACATACCACCTTTATCTCTCCCAAAATTTTATGGGTTTATCCCTAAGGACCTAGACACTTTTCTCTTTGAGTTTGATGTCCTATGTCATAGTTATGACTATACTACAAATTCTCATAGGTTGAAATTATTTGTTGCTACTCTCAAGGATGTTGCCTTGAGATGGTTTACAAGTTTGGGAAGAGATGTCATGGCTAATTGGGAGTCAATTAAGAATAATTTTTTGAAGAAGTACAAATATTATTAGAGGGGACATGTGAGGAGATGATATCTTCAAAATGAGGTAGGAGGATGAACCTTTGGAGGACTATGTGGAACATTTTTTGTTTTCTCTATAGAAATCTAGACACAACTAGTTGGGAGAAGACTCTCTTAAAATCATCTTTCCTGGAGGACTTAATGAAGACTACATGGATGCATTATACTTAATGGGAGCAGGATATATCTCTCATGCCTCTTGGGAGAAGATCTTTCAACTTGCTAGAAATTACTCCAAGTCATATTTTGGCACTAAGTTGCGAGACAGAATAATGATATCTCTAACTCTTCTTCAATAGAGTCTGATTGTGAATGGGTTTGATTTTGAATATCAAATTATTCTTCTACCTCTTCATATTCTTTTGGGATATCAATATCCGAAAGAAGAATGTATTCAGAATAAGATGCATAATCATCAATGAAACCATATTCTTCAGGATCATCCAATCATGCTTCCCTGATTGCTTTAATCTCACCTTTACTTTATTGAGACATTTGTTGGCATAATGATCTCCTTTACAGATGTAGCATGTGGGTTTCTAATGTTTGGTTTTTCTAAACTTATCTTTTTTACGGAAAACACCCTTTCTTTCCTGAAAACCTTTTTCTCTTACTTCCCTTGCTACAATATTTACATTTTTTATAGTCCTTTGACTATTTTTTGTAAGACTTATGCTTATGTTCACATCCATATTGTAGAGTAATTATCTTACAAACAATAAGAGAAATCAATGGCTTCATTACAGACTTGTTCATTGATTGTTGTTAAGAACTGCACAAGTTGAGGAAAAGTAATTTCTTTGAGTTCAAGCTGTTCATGAACTAAATTCTTAAGAACTCTTTTGTGATAATATTCTCCCAGACCATCAAAATTTTTAATAATTTTAAGTTCTTGATTTTGCTCTTGCCCTAATTGATATAAATTGATAAATTGCTCTGCACAATATTTATCAAATTGTTTTAAATCACATCTATTGGTTATAAATCTATTATAGGTTATTCTCTCAAGAGTATCTGTGTGGCCTACAAACATTTTGATTAACTAAGAACATACTTGATTGATTCCTGTACCAATCAAGTCATCTTTATAGGATTCATCAAGTCTATCCCAAGCCCTTCTGGCCATTCCTGTCATGGAATTAAGAGATTGTTTAATAATATTAGATTCTGACACTCCTGTGCTAGTGGCCATATAATTGGTTACCCATGATCTTATGGAATCTATACTCCTTAGGTTTTCTATTTCATAAAATTTATCAATGTGTTGACTTGAATTTCATCATTAGAATACTACTTGCAACATGTTAGTTTCACAAAATACAAAGGAAATACTACAGGAAATCCAAACTCAACCAATGAAACTATATGAAATGAATATAAAATAAAAACATTAATTTTACCTTCATGATTTAAGTCTCATTGTGTCCTAACTCCACTGTTCCTGGTTGTAGATGATGTGCTCTCAGACAAGCACTGATAGCTTCCAAGATGACATATGAAGAATGGACTGATAACTGATACTATGATATGCAATGCAAATGATTTAAAGCTAAATGATTGTGCTAAATTGCTAAATTGCTTCAAGGTAAAACTCACAGATGCATAAGTTTACTCAAATTGTTAACTTGAAAACTCACTTGAAGACTAACTCTTTCTCAACTCAAACTCCTACATTTATAGACTTTTGAGAAGATAAGATGATGTGTCCTGGATCAACGATCATGATCAGATCTGCAAATTTGGATGGCTCTGAGAAAAGGTGAAGGTTGAGAGAAAGGGGGAAGGAGAAGACAAGTGTCACTCATCTCACCTTGACTGGGTTGCTGACTGAGGGAATCTAGGGATGGTTGAAGAAGATTTAGGCATGAGAGGACAAGTGGACTCAAGTCCTTCCTAAGATATAGGGATGTTGGAGAGAATATAGAAGAAGGTTAGGAAATATGTGTACGTACACAATATTTCATTTATTTTGGAAGTTGGAGATAAGTGGCTAATAAATATTTATTTATTTTAATTTTGTTGAATTAATTTAGCCACATGATGGCTGAGTTGGCAAAGGAAAGATGAAGTGGAGATGGAAGGTGAGTTGGAAAAGGGATTAAATAATTAAGAAATTATTTAATATTTGAGACTATAGGATAGAGGAATAAACATTAAATATTAGATATTTAATTGATTGAAGGAATAATTAAATATTAGATATTTAATTAATTGATTAGAAGAAAAGGATAAATGAATTAATTAATTAAATATTTCAATTAAATTAATTAATAGAAAGACATGAAATGAGTTAAATAAATAAATCTTTTCAAATTAACTATTTAAATAGAAGAATAATTATTAAATAAATATAAAATATTTATTTAATTGCTCATAGCCATTTTTATGTGTATACCAAAAAAAATAACTAAAGGAGGAGTTTTGCCTTATATGGATCATTATTTCCATTGGCTCCCTTGGCCATCTAGATTATTCTCTTATGTTTTTCTTTAGGAGTTGCATCTTGCATTGTTCTAGTAGCAGTATTCTTGACTTTCTCAATTGTGGGACTAGCGATTTCAACTTTTAGGCTTTTTCCTTCATGTTGTGCTTGTAAGTAGCCCGTAGAACTATGTGGAAAATTCATTTTTTTAGATGACATTGATTGTTGAGCAGATGATGCCATGTTTGAAACATGATACTTGTTACCAATAGATTTAGATATAACAGTTTGTTCAAGATGGGCTATGAACTAGCTAATTTGTTGAGTCATTACATCAATCTGATGGGTTGTTTTAACAACAATGGATATTTCAAATCTTAAAACTTTGACACTTTGTTCCCATTGGTTTTGGAATTGCTCATGTTGTGCCCACCAAGCTTTCACTTGACTTTTAAATAGAGCATAATCAACACGAAGCAGAGTAAGATGTCCTTCTAAGGTTTCTTTCCATTGATCAGAAAGATGAGACTCAATGGTTTGGAGACAGGCAAGCATAGAGTGACTATTTGCATGTTGACTAGCATAATGCTTTTGATGTTCAAGTTCCACGACCTTATATTTGAATTGAAAATCTTGGGTAAGAAGAAATTATTTTCTCATACATAGATTTGACCAATTCAAAAGCTTGATTTGATCTGGGACTTCACTTTCACCAACACCAGAAAGATGTTGAGGCCAAAAATTTATTTGATATTTTCTAGTAAATATCATACTATATGAAGTATTTAAACTTGGGATTAACACAAGGATAGAAGATTGTTCAACAGGTGTGGTAATTTCTTGTTCTTGTTCAGTTTTGATGTCAGGCTCAAGGAACATGACCAATTTGGAAAAGATAATCATAGTTGTCACATTTCATTAACCCATTTTCTAGTTCAAAGAAATGTACATGTGAGCAAGATGAGGAATCCAATCCTAATCGAGGATGCTTAAGAATTACATATTGAACAGGAGGCAAACTCAAATGACTTTTGCATACTTGACAAAAATTATCTCCCTTAGGATTAAGAACATAAGATCCATGGCTACATAGAGGTTGGTTCCACCAGTATAGGCTATATAGACAAAGATTTTCTAGGAGGAATCAAAGGCTTTAAATCAAAATAAAATATTGTAAGATTCCTTGCTAATGTGTTGCATCTGAAGGAAGTTGAAAATTTGATAATTGCTTGGTCTGATGTTTCAGTTATATCAATTCCTTATAACTGGGTTGGCTTTGTAGTTGCTTCATTATCTTAGAGCTCTAATGTCCATACTATAGGAAGTTGTATATCTTTATGTTTCATAGAATATGAAGCTCTTAACTGAGTAGTAGGGCTTGTATATTTCCAAACAATTGACAAGGCTTCATCATGAGTCATGGTCAGTCTAGGGTTTATCATCAAGGGTAAAAACTTATTAAAAAGTCTATAATGGATAATGAAAGTAAAAGTATGATCTACTGAATGGTTTTTCATGTATAAATTAATTATCTTGAAATCATAGGTAAGGACATCATTAAGATTAGCATCTTTTAGACTTATAGAGTATAATCTAGGGAACAATCAATATAAATTGGTCCATTACTCATTGAATCCCATGCAACTCCTAGGATTGCATGAGAATTCTTATTAATCCAAGTTCCATCTTTTAGTAACATCAGTACTATGATGGGTAAGCCTCTTCTATAATGTCCAAGAATACCTATTCGGACATAAGACAAATTAATGTATTTAAAATCCTTAGGACTTTGTCGAGCCTTTCCCTGTCATTCTCCTATTTTAGTTCTGGTAAATAACTAAATATTTCCTTTAGACCCATTTCCTACAGTGTGTAATAATTCAACAACTTTACAATGACTTAAAATTTTATAAGCAAAGACCTCTTTAAGACCCTTAAGAATATCTTTATAGATATCATGAAAATCTATTTTAGGAACCTTAAATTCTTTATCAACAAAACGTTGTTCATCTAGAATATTTGCAAATGTACTAGCTAAACTGAAAATTTGTTCATTCTGAGCAAGAAAGTTTAAAAATATGCCTCTTGGTTTTGCTCAATTGTGTGATCCTGCTGATTAACCTCTGCATCTTCCTTTGATTTATTTCCCATTCTGATCTCAAATTTGCACTCAAATCTCCACTCGAATCACAAGTCTTACTACCTTAATTTTCCCTAATAATGCTTAGACACGACTGAACAATGGGTCTTATGAGTTCAGGTCTTACAATAGGTTTTACGAGGATATGTGAGAGACTATAGATAGAGAAATAGATCTAGAAGACTTAAAATTCAACAAACATAAAGTAATAAACAAGATTAACATAATAATTGAAACTTCAAAAAAAGATAAGATATTCATTAATGTTCATATGTTTACAAAGATAAACCTATTGGCATATAGGATCTTATACCATATTTTGACACTAAGTTGCGAGACATAAGGGACCGACTTTTGTGACTTAAATCATGCACTTTTCTATAGACAAATCAAGACAGTTAGACTTATGATCCCATATGATGGTGTTATTGGAAGTAAGACAATGGAACAATGGGAACCAATCATACTCACAAGAAATACAATTACTGTCAATAATCATCAAGTAGAAACAAAGAGTTAAAGTTTTAAGATCTAAAGTATCCACTGTTGTTAAAATAGCCCACCAAATTGATGTAATGACTCAACAAATTAGTTAGTTCATAGCCTAGCTTGAACAGACTGTTATATCAAAAAAAATTGGTATCAATTCTCATGTTTTGAACATGACATCATCTGCTCAACAATCAATGCCATCTAAAAAATTGAATTTTCCACATAGTTCTATGGGCTACTTATCAGCACAACATGAAGGCAAAAGCCTAAAACTTGAAATCCCTAGTCCCACAATTGAGAAAGCCTGGGATATTGCTACAGGAACAATGCAGGATGCAACTCCCAAAGAAAAAAATAAGGGAAGAGTTCAGATGGCTAGTGGAGCCAATGGAAATAATTATCCATATAGGAATCTTCAAAATTATAAGGTAGAAACTCTTCCTTTAGTTAACTTTGATAAATTTGATGAAACAAAAAACTCGAGGAGTATAGATTCCATAAGATCATGGGTAACCAATTATATGGCCACCAACACAAGAGTGTCAGAAATAGTTATTATTAAAAAAACTCTCAATTCCATTACAAGAATGGCCCGAAGGGCTTGGGATAGGCTTGATGAATCCTATAAGGATGATTTGATTGGTAAAGGAATCAATCAATTATGTTCTCAGTTAATCAGATTCTTTTTAGGCTGCACATATACTCTTGAGAGAATGAGCTATAATAAATTTGTAACCAATAGATTGCAACATAAGAGCATTGACATCAAAATCATCTATAAGAGTTTCTTGAATGGAGACTAGCAACCTGCTCATAGATATGAAGCAGGACATCATTATCCACATGGTTACTTAGTCAGATACATTGCAAGAAAGAAAGAATAGAGGTTGTTCTGATTGATTATTGCCTCCATTGTCATTTTAAGAGAAGGGAAAACAAAAGTAAGAGGATTGCAAGCATAAAAGACAAATTTGATTTCAAGGCTTTAGAAGATGAAGATGACCAATTTTTCTACCTAGCCCTACAAAATCCATGGAACCAAAGATAAGGTATGCCTTGGGATTTTATATCCTATAATAACTCTTATGGTAATTATAATCAATGGCAATATCGACCCCCTCCTAGTTGCATGATCTATGGTCCTGCACCTTAGAATAATCCTCTTGGGGGTTGGCAACCTTTTCAAGCTCATAATCAATATCCTCATTGACAACTACCTTAGTCAAATTGGCAGCAACAACAACAATGCAGGGGTAAGTATCCATGGGGGAATCCTAATACAAGATATCTATAGGAGCTACAAGCCCCACCTATACAACTTTCCATAATGCCTAGTCCTACAAATTTTGATTCACCGCCTCCAAAATCCACACAATTACTAGAACAACCTACACCTAACCCCAATAAATATCTTATGTAGTAGACCTATATTAATGATATACAAACATTCCCTACCTATGTGTTGGACATTAACAATGTGCACCTTCACTTTGGTAAGCCTATAGCTGCTCCAACACAACCAATCATTACCAAAAAAAATTCAAATGAGTCTTAAACTAACGTGAATCCTCCATTAAGCAACAAAAGTTCTTTACTTGAACAAGAACCCAGTAAGATTCCTACACCACCATTTCTAGAGAGCCTTAGTATGCGAAAACTAGACTTTGAACCTGTCTTTGATTTCCTGGACCAACTCAATAATGTTAGTGTGAAAATCCCATTATTCCAAGAAATCTATGATGTTCTTATCTACAATAAAATAATTAAGGAGTTATGCCTCAAGAAGCCAGGTATAAAGAGAAAGGATCCAACAATTGTTCATGTGGTGGGACAACTAGCACATGTTATGCTAGGAAGGGTAATTGTTCTTAAGTATATTGATCCCGGTAGTCCTGCAGTCAATGTCACAACTAATGGTACCTAGGTGCAACCATTAATGTAATGAATAGAAACAATACAAAATTTGTAGCTATTAGACTTAAGGCCTACACCCATAGTCCTACAACTAGCTAATAGTTCAACAGTAAAACCATAAGGGATTGTGGAGGATCTAGTCATAAAATTGGATTCTTTGGATTATCCTACAAATTTTATAATCCTCTAGCCAAAATCTAACTTGGGAGGGAACCCACTCATCTTAGGAAGACTTTGCCTTATAACAACAAATGCCTTCATAGGATGTCAATCAGGTGAAATGATCATTTTAAATGGCAATGTTACCAAGCAACTTGTTTTATATCCATTAGCTCAACATCACTAGGAGATTGATCAGACAATATGGCCTAACCTTGGGGATACCAGGGAAAATACTCCACAAAATCTCATGCTGATAGAAATAGATCTAATTCTACAAATGCAAGATGAAGATGCAGTCCTAAGCCATATAATTCAAAATGACTAGAACAGAGATGAGGAAACTCTAGCATGCTTGACCTTCTCTTCTTGTCCATTGTATTCCTTCTTGCAAAATCTTATGAAAACTATTTATCTATTGTACAATTGATGATCCATTAATTGCTTCCTCATATTGGTGATCCAAGAATCACACGTATCGGTATTGCATCAATGAGTCTTCTCTCCACCTGGGTGGAGGTCACTCCTAGTAAGCATCTCCACATAAATAGCAACCTTGATCAACAACAAAAGACACAATTAATTTCTCTACTGTAGGAACACATGCCAACCTTTTCTTGGGATTATAACGATACAAAGGGTCTTGATTCAAAACTTTACACTTGTTAGCAAAAGTTAGGGGGAAACTACAGTCCAAAGATCTATACCCCTTATAGATCTTAATGTAGTCTTTATACCCAAGACAACACAATTAAGGAAACCAATGGAGATAACAATGAAACAAAATAAAACAACATTCATACCTCAATAACACATAAACCTATCATAACACAAACATTCAAACCAACAAAAGCATTATTATATATCATATGATCAATCTCCAAGTACATCAAGAGTTCTTGATCACAATCTATCATATTTCATGTATCCTATCTCATACTCATTCTACTCTATACTATCCTAGATGTACAATACAATGATATTATATACATTTCTCATGTTAAGATACTACTCTACAAGTTAGCCTAAAGGTCTATTTCTATATTGCGGACCCAAAGTGATAGATTAAGTTGGCTCTGTTCTAGTCTAATCTACCAACATCATCCCTCGTTTTGAAACAATGTCTTGTTCTCAAGACATAAGGCTTATAGTAGGAGTTTCAGATATGCTATCTTCAATTTCTTCAAACTCCTCTTCTAGTTGCTCTTGTTCAGTTGCATCATTGACATATGGCCTTCTATCTTGATTATCATTATTTACACCTCTGTCATTATTGTTAAGATCTAGAGTTGTTGTTTCAGTCCTTGTGTAGTAGCCAATGTCCCTTGTAGGTGATGTAAATGTGTGTGTATGATTCTTGAGAGCTCCTTAATCTAGCTCTTTAATTGCTCCCTTTGTATGTGTACTTGTTGCAACTTTCCATTCAATTCCTCTATTCTCATCTTCTCTGACCCATTCATATATATTAGAGAATTGTATGCAATGTCAGCCTAGGTAATCTAGTACTCTAATTGTAGAATCTCTTCTTCAAATCTCTTTGTTTTTCTCGACCATTGTGCATAAAATTGATAAATCACTTCAACCTCTAACACTCCTTGTAGATTCTGGATCTTTGAATTAAGCTTTGATTGTGATACATTCATTTGTCTTCTATTTTAGGATCTATTCTTAGGCTTCCTTCTGGATGGTCTCTTTTTCTAGTTTTGTCTCTCCTATCAAGATGTCGGCCAAAAATTTCAACTGTTGTGCTAAGGGGAATGTTGTGTCCCTCTATATATGTGGAATATCACTTTGTAAACTTGATAACACTTCTCCTATTTTCTCTATATTATGTACATTTTCTTTCAAAATTTATTCTCTGGCTATAACATGGAAGTATTCTCCCAACTTAATCTTTTATAATGGGGATATGCTAGACATATTGACCTATTACCCAACCATTGGCAATTGTAGGAGATGAGGTATCACTTGTAGCTACTGATTATTTACTAAAAATTTCTTAATCATATTCGCTTGCTCCTTTGTTATAGATAGGTCTTCTTCTTTCCAACCCACCTCTCCTTTTGTTTGTTATTATGTAAACTTGTCCTTTGTAATGCCCGCCAAAATATCCTAGAGAAATAAAGCAAAACTAACCTTCTAATGGAGATAATTTTTTAAAAAAAAATTACAACTAATGTAACACATATCAACAACTATGCAATATATATTAATCATCCATTAACACGTAATCTTTATGAACAAGAAACATATCACATACACTCATAAACAAGTTACGCAAGTGACATTAAACATAACTAACCATTAATACCATCTCCCTAGGGTATCTCAACATCACTACTTACTACCATCATAAGCAATAACAATCTAACCACATTCATTACGAAACTTAACATCCTTAATCATAAATCATGCACATATGCAATACACTTAGTTCCTATCCTTCATGATATGCAATCTACTTGATTGTTTAACCATTATGAGATGTTCTCAACTCTATCATCTAATTAACATGATATGCTTACTCTTTTCATGCAAGATAATTCCTTTCTTAAGTTCATTTTATAAAACAAATCCAAATGTGCTTAAACCCTTAACTTTTCTTCTACTAGCATGATCATCATACATCTACCATGATTATCCATTACATAATGCATAAACATAATTTCCTTCCTTAACTAGCATTCCCTTTACTACACATGAATCCGTATTACTCAGGAGATCATATTCCCTAAACATGATTCCTAAATGCATATTACAATAACCATAATATCCTTCATTAAACAACTTCTTAAATGCTATATAAGGTACCTTTTTCTTTCCAACACAACCATGAATATAAATTCCATTATCGCTTATGTAATATAATTTATCAACTTCAATTCCCACACTACAACAATCCTACTTATGTAGGTTCTTTTCCACTTTTAATCTACAATCTCGTCTACCAATCATAACATACATGCAATGATAAACACATAACAACAGATTCAATTACATTGTTTCCAATAACTAAGCAATATTCAGATACTTTGAGATGCACCCATGTCTTATTCTACTACTAGAGTTGTAACCTCATTTCATATTAACTAAAACAATCTAAATCATTTCCTTAAGGTTAAATATTCATCTTACCAACTATCCATTCATTCTTACAATCTAGAAGTATCCATTTATCAAGAATATCAACCTTTCAATGAGAACATTCATTCAATATTTGCATATACATCCATACTCAAAGATCATCCTATTACAATCATAATTATTACAATCCATTATAGCATATAAATATTTCATCTTACTGAGAGCCACAAATACTTATATCTACTAAATTCAAGCTACATAGCTACATTTACCGTATCATCTTAGTAACCATATCTGATTTCCTATCCTTTTCTATCTTAAACAAGAACTTAAATTCCTATTACATGAAATTGATATCAAACTCATGAATCTCTTTTACAACCCATTACAAGATAACCTACAACATATCCATTAATATGAATTTCATTCCATTTTAAAGATAATTACATTTCAATACATCTCAATATCCATCATACAAATTATGTGTCAATACCTAAGGCAACATCTACAATACAATTACAATTACATGTATATCACATCACGCACGTAGCTCTTTCAATATATGATTTCATCTACAACTACTACAGGGTAATTATATTACATGAACCAGGAATTTCACTACATTCATCTGCTACAATAAACATCCATAAGCTGCAATGAAGAAGAATCCACATCCACGCATAAGAATCCGATGAGAACATCCCAATGGTAGAAAGGCACCAACCACCCAGCCATGTGGAACCAAAGGAACCACCCCCCATGCTAAGAGATGACACAAGGTCCCAACACACACTCTAGACCTAAGATGAGACCAAACTACCAAGGAAACTCACAACCCAACTATCACAGCCACATAACACAACAACCAATCACATGGAAACCACACATAGAAACTCCTAGAGGCGTAACAATAAACAAGGCATTAGCATAACAAACAAGGACACATGTAGGAGTGGAGTGTCATCACATTGTATCCTCCTCAAAATAGACACACAACCCTTCAAGTCATAACCTCGATAGACATGTGGAGCCATCTCAACCTATGAGAGAATCAAGGGAGATTGACTTACCACCGCAGTGGCCTTCCCAAGCTTATCCTAAAACATCCTCCCTAGGAATAATTCTTGGGGCTCAACTATTAATTATTTTGATTGCGTGAGTCCTAATTACCAAATCCATCTAATTTCATGTTAATGTTATCACTTGTTTATAATAAGGAAAACTTCCAATGTAACCTAGCGATCTAGACGAGAGGCTTATCAACTCACTGCCTATCTCTCAGGACCCTGATCATCACATGGAAGCCCACTCCCCCTAACATGTTCAGAACAACAATAATAACAAGGAGGCTCTAATTCAACATGTAAAACTGAAAACCATGAGCATCATCATGCAACCATACACATACATATACTTCCAATGACCACAATATCAAATAAAGCCACAAAGAGCCTCATAGCACAATTATACATGAAGGCCATATAAAGGCCATCAAATTTGTCCAATCATGAAATGAACACTAGAAGCAAGACACATCAATTTTCTGATTCAACAACAATAGAACAACACTCATAATCATGACTCATCAAGAGAGTACAAAACCTCAATAAGAAAGCATAACAACAAATAAAAGCAAAAACCACAAAAGATCATCAAATCTGATCAAACTCAAAACTGGAAAATATCAACAGACCTCTGTAATACCCTAAAAATGGTCATCTAAACGATGGGCCCCTAATCTCGATAACGTCACCAAGGTCCTAACCAAAGGCAATTAAATAAATCCTGAGCACACAATTAATTTCTAAAATCATCAATGTCACATGACAAAATTAATCACTCAATATTAATTAAATATTTATTTAATTAATTAAATCATTCCAAGTAAATCATTTTAAAGAATTATCTTATTTATTTTAGTAAACATCCTAGCATATTTAATTAAATAAATCAATTTGCCATTAAATCATCAAAAAGAGGAATTAATTTGAAAAAAAAATAAAAATTGCCATAAATCTTCAAAAAAGGAAACAAATCAAGAAAGAGGAATTGGAAATTATGAGCACAAATCTTCAAAAAAGGAAACAAATAAAAAAAAGAAATTAATTGGCAAAAAAGAATTAAAAATCGAGAAAAGAAATCAATTGGAGATAATCTTGAAAAACAAATTAAAAATTGATAAATAATCTCAAAGAAAGCAATTAAAACATTTAAATATTAAAATTGAATGAAATAGAGAATAAATCAGTTTTTCCTGATTTTATCTTAATTTTAGGTCAATTTCCTTTAAAACTGAGAAAAGCATCTAATCACATCAATTCACCTGGATTGTGCTTCCTCTTGGAAAATCTTGACCGCTCATCATCATTTGATCTCAGCCGTTGGTTTCTTTCTGAATTTTCTATAAATTCAGGCTCTCATTTCTCATTCAAAGATCCTGAAGAATATATTGTTATTATGTTGTTTTTGCTCTAGGTTCATTGAGAATTTGCATTGAGATATTGCATATTAGTTATTTCATATTGCATAAATCATTTAGCTTAAATATTCATATATTACTTAAATCATGTTAGATTAATCTTGCATATCTAGCTTAAATCTTGCATCCATTTAGCTCATATTCATGCTCATATAGATTAAAAATCCTTCGTTTAGGTGTTGTCTAGTCACTTGATAGCTTAGCAATCTGAGAGAAATCTAAATTCACATCTACTAGAAGGCAATGGGTCACTTTGTAATGGTTTATTATTAATTGATTATTGATTTACTAACCATGCATCTAATGAATTAATTGGAGTGTTGTGTATTCCAGATACAAATACAGGTCCACTTTTCACACACACATTTTTAGCACCCACCGAGGGGCTCGAACCCATGACTACAAGATTTATAATGTTTCTTGAACAAATTTAATGTTTGGTTTTTATAACTAATAAACATGTGTTAAATTTGCAAATAAAAATCTTTCTTTTTGTTTGTTCTTCTGTGACAGTAAAAAATGGTCTCTTTTGGGAGGGCATAAATTTTTATTGAACCATTGGATTTAAACTAAGTTTTGATATGTTGTTGAAAACCAAGTTTTCTACAGTTTCACCAAAGCGATTTTTGTAAGAATTTCTGGTTTGAAAGTTAGGAATGACAGAGTGCAGTGCTATCATTTTACTTATTCTTCTGTGACAGTAAAAAATGGTCTCTGTTCGGAGGGCATAACTTTTTATTGAACTATTGGATCTAAATTTGTTTTTAAAAAGTTTTGTAAAACCAAATTGTCCACATTTACACCGAAGAGATTTTCCGAATTAGCTCTGGTTGAAAAGTTATAAACAACAGAGTGCAATACTATCAAAACTGTCATAACTAGGATAGTCATAAAAAATGGAAATTCTTGTTAGATTAGTTTAATTTACAGTTTGCATGCTAGGATTTTCTTTTGATGATTTTTTTAATGTTATTTTGGCAACTAATTTTGGGCTTTTAATGTTTGCAGGTCCGCTTGACAAAGAATTTATCAATCAAACATACGCCCGTCAAAGAATAAAAAACAACATGACTACTGATGTGTTGGTTTTGCAGGTTGCCTAAAGAGAATCGACCAAACATTGTGTATTCTTTAAATTAATTTTTAGGCACTTAAAATGCTATCTGGTTAAAGAAAAAATCTGTCTTTTGTGTTTTCAGAAAAATCTGAGAGGTAGGAGAGTATGCTCTTGTCTTTTACAGATAATAAAAAATCTAGACCCTCAAAGCTTTTTTCTGAGTTTTGAGATTTGTGTACCTTTAGCGGGCCTATCACAGTGGGAAAAACTAATCACCCTGTGAGAACGACCCAAGTGAGTACAACTAGACCTGAGCATTCCAACTCACTATAATAAATAGGCCTATGGTGATTAAAGTCTCAGAGGATGGGATTATTTGAGTTTTCTGTTTAGATCTCTCATATCAAGCATTTTGTAGGGCCTCGCAGTCTCAATCACGTTTACGTGACTACAACTTGTTTCGGTACCTTGTTGGGCTATAGGCCTCAATCATGCTTGCGTGACTTCAAGGGGTAATTTCAAATGGAATTCTTGACTAAGAACTATAAGATAGAAGCTACCCGGTTCACCTCCGAAAGGAGGATAATCTTTGTGCAAGAGAGATAGTAACTCTCCCAAGACACTTTCCATATCGTTCCCCCATTAGCATTTGGAGGCGGCTAATACGGTGTTGAGAATCCATTGCGTGAGACTCATCGGCCATATTCTGATTAGCTATTGGGTGTGTACCTAAGTCAACAAGCAAAGATTTTATTCTCTAAGCCAACTTCTGTAGGGTTAGCATGCTGTGATTGAATTATTATATATCTTGCGTGTTTTCTGTGTTTTTCATCCCTGAAACTGAAAATAAAATACTAAAACTGGAGAAAACAAATCAAACAATATCAAACCATTCAGTGATAAACTTTGTCTGTGTCCAAACTGGTCTCTGTCAGTCATCAAAACATCAATCCTTATCAAAAACTGGTAGTCATCAGTCATTGAAACTCTGTCTCTCAAAATCTCGTCTCTGTCCAATCCTTTGTCATACAAATTCCTGATCTTGTCAGTCAAAATAGTCAAAATTGCCCAAATCAGTCTATAACAAGCATAAAACTGGTCATCATCCTCCTGAGCATAAACAACCTTGATAGTGTACCCCTGTCATTGCGTTGCACGATTTTGTCGATCATGTCTAAGCTAGTTCAAACAACATCTTATCAAACCTAAGTTAACTTAGATAACGTCTTACACGGGATAGATCATTCCTGAAACCAGACCAGATCTTAGTTACTTCTCTCAAATCACTACGTTAAATGAACGACTAGCTCCAATTTGATCTTGACTTCTGCAACACATCTAGCTCTCGGTCCCGTTGGTTGTAAATGCCTGTTCAAACCAGAAGCTCTTCTAAATTTTTTGACAAAACTAAGAATCCCATGGCTACCTTGGCTCAAATGCTTCAAGATATCAAGATAGAAATATATGACATGAAAATCCAACAAAATAAATCAATGAATCCATTTGAAAAACAATTGCATGATATCAAGAGTGAGAAAATTCAAGGAATGCTAAAACAATTATATGATTTGACAATCAAAAGCCAAATCTCAAACAAGCTCACAAGATACCTTCACCAAGACATAAAGACATTTCCTCCAAATATCCTCTAGATAGATAGTTTACACCTTTGGGGCAATCTATCGAGTCGAGTTTGAAAGAGCTTCTTGAGCATAATCTTATCATATTGCCTAAAAAGGCCACATGGGGATGTGAATTTTTGAGTAATTACTGTGCATATCATAGGCATAACAAACATAAGACTTCAATGTGTATGGAATTAAAACATAAGTTTCAAGATCTCATTGATAATACTGTCATTGAAATTGAAGATCCTAATGAATCACCTATGGAAAAAGAAGGAAATACTTCTAAGCATGATCAAAATCATGAACCTATGTCTAGCAAGGCTCCATATGTGGCCTTCATCCCTTTCATGATGCCTTCATCTCTTAAGACTTCTCAGCAACAATCCATACCATCTCCTTCAAACAATGAAACTTCTCATGTTTACCTTCAAGGGATATCTCCTATGTAAATCCAAGTTAATGCCAATATTGATACAAGTTCCTCACATGATTTAAAAATCCCAGATCCTATGCCATCATGCACTCCAATTCCAATCATACCCACTCCAGAAGGCCCTTTCCAAAATGATTCCCCATCATGTCAAAATATGGAGACCTTCCAAGAATCCCCTACGCCTATGAAAAATCATATCCCTTCCTTAGAAGTGACTCCATGCCAAGAGGATAATCTGAAAAAATGAAGAAACAAGTCCTATCATAAATCAAGATCAAGACACCAAAACTCTCTAATCCCATCTAATGATTGAAAAAGATCCTATTTCACTAGATTCCCATGATGATCCCCTTATACCTTTTCATTTCTTTCGAGATGACTCACTTCTATCTCAAGAGCAAAGCACCCTTCCAAATCCCATTCCTAATCCACTTCCTAAGCAAGATCGTGATGCCTCTTCCACCTTTTGAAACGATCCTATTCAAAATGAAGAGTCAAACACCCTTCCTACTCTATCCAATGGTCCTCTTCCACGTCAAGATCAAATTATCCCTTCATCTCCTTGTCATAATCCTCCATGTTCACTTCATGATCCTATCATACCTTGCAAGCCACCTCCACCTCAAAATGGACTTGCCTCTAGCATTAAAAGTAAGAAGAACCCTTTGTTAAAAAGATCTTTCAAAGCATGCATTATCAAAGAAAAGGGTTAGACATTCATGAACAGGGTATATTAGAACCCCCTGCTATAAAACAAAATCTTGATTATATTGGCTACATTTCTCACTCTCAAGATGTTGGTATCTCTCATAAACCCTACATTTCTCTAGTTAAATCCAAATACATGCCTTCTCCTTCTCCACTTCCATCCCTTATGCAGGATCAACAAAGGCACACATCTTCGAGTACCTTCCATCCATCTAAAAGACCTCCATATCATTCCTATCTATCCACACATTCTTTTCTCCCTCCAAGAAATTTGGATGCCAAGCATAAAAGTCATAAATCAATGAATCCACATGTATTCAAGGATCAACATGTCCCATCTAATTGACATGTCAAAACAAAGAAAAAGAAAAATTAAAAACGCCACAAAGGCCCACAAAGAAAGAAGAAAATTCAAAAGCTATATGGGTTCCTAAGGCACTTGTACAAGCAATGTGCTCTAAGGAACTACAAAAGCATGAAAAATAAAAAACCATGTGGATCCCTAAGCGACTGCTTGAAGCACAATAGTCTAAAGAAAAATCAAAATTGGCATCCAAAATTTTTGTTCCTCCATCCAAACCTTCCGAGTCTATTCCTCCATCACCTCCTTCATCCATTTTGGGTTCTTATGCCCCAAAATTTGTAACCTTTCCTCCATCCAAATCTCAAAATCTAAGATTCACTTCTCTTCCATATGTCCACCATCCCTCAAGATGTGTGCCAATGTTGATCTTTCCAACATTTCTATCTAGCCATACACAATTCTTCCAACGTCCCATCCATTATCTAACACCCCTTTTTTACCCTTCCATCCCTCTTATCTAATCCTTTACATAAATCCTTGCCCTAGTTTCATTTCATTATCCTGCCAACATCTTTGAGCATACCTTCATAGCCATGGTCTATTGCAACTCATATTCTAAGGGTACCATCCAAAGAAGCGAGACATTGGGGTCCTTCTTCCATCCCCTATCATGCCTCCAATATCTTTCAAAAAGAAAAAAAAATAATGATGAAAAAGTGAAAAAAAAAATCAGAAAAAAAAGTAAAGAGAAATAAATTTGTCCTTGTGTGAAAACCACTTCTTGTGGCGCCTTGGGCAAGTATCATGATGAAAACCTGGCAAACAGTTGTCATGCATAATCCATTATCCTTTTGCAGTTTACACTGGGGGCAAGTTCCATCCATGCACATCCATCTATTATCCTTCTTCCTCCATTATCCTTCTGTAGCGTCCTAAAATTGCGACACTTGCAATTTCAACCGCATTTGGGTCTTCACGATGGCGACGCAACACGCAACCTAAATGGAGACCCCGAAACCTGATTATGACACTGAAAACTGCATTTTCTTGCACCCTGCTGTCTCGGGAGGTGGGACCAGAACGCCCAGCGCCCTAGTCCCCCAGGACCATGGCGCCCAGCGCCCTGGTCCCTGGGTCCTATTTTGGGCCCGATCTCTTTTGGACTTCGGGTTTTTATGTTTGCAAATTGGAAAATTATCTTTCCTGGTCGACCTAAGGTCGGGAAAATCAGTCTATCAGCCCTAATTGACAAGTATATAAACTACATTTTCCTCTTTCATTCGATAGGATGGAAAAAGCGTGGAAACTATACTCAAGCATTCAAGCATTCAAGCATTCCTTCAAGCAATTGATCATTTCAAGTCTCCATTCAAGGCTAAGTGTTGCATTCAAGACAAGGATTCAACCATTGAAGAGGAGATCACTTACAACATACTACTACAACATACAACATACAACATCTATACCTTTGCACATAAGGATACAAACATCCTTACAACAAGGTATTAGTACTTGTTTTACATTACAGACATTTACATTTACAGCATTGCTCATTTCTTGGTTAATTCCAAAACCGGGGTTTGACCTAAAGGCAAACCCCTAATCCCTAACCCCCCAATCGTCTTCGCTTTTATGTGTGTAGGTTGCAGGTACGCGGCTGAAATTGAAGATCTGGAATCCTTGTGCAGAGACGAACAGATCCCCCTTCGTTTCGCGGATTTTTCGGAGGACCGTGGCGCTCGGGCGCCATCGTCCTGACAACTTTCGCTCAAATTTGCAGGACAGCGCCGTATCGACATTTTACTACTAATTCCAGGTCTGCAGCTTCATACTGTATTCCTATCTCAGTTTATAAACGAATCTTTCTCACTTTCTATGCATTCCTAGCTTAATTCTTCTATCAACATTCTTTACAAAAGAGGGTAGCCTTGCTGTCATAACCCTTGAAACTCATTTAGCATCCAATCTTGCATTGCGTGGGATTGGATCTTGTGGGTTTCAACCCCTCTTTTGAATGTAAAGTCTCTCCCCTAAGTGAAAACCATCAACCCTAGAGTGACTCTCCCTTCTCTCTCCTCGGAGTTGGGGAGGGGAGAGCAACTAGGGTTCGATCGCGATTTTCCGCTTTACACCTTCATCCTCCATTATCCCTCAACCGCTCTATCTACGTTCATATCCCTTTTCCACCTTTGATCTTGACAAGGTTAAGGATCTTTGTAGGCTTCATGTGTCCTATCTATTACACTTGATCTAGACCCTTTAGCTCCTCTCCATTACTCGCTTACATCCTTCATTACTCCCTTTTGATCTTGCTTATCATATCTGCCTCCTATCCAAATCTATCCCTTGATCTTGATCAACACTATGGACAAAATGCAAAAACATGCTTTCCACAAAGCTCTTGACATGGCCACTTCTTTGGACCATATGGCTTTGTTACGCTATATCCTTGCTTTACATCGCTAAAATCCTTGCTTTACATCGCTAAAATCCTTGGTTTACATTGCTATATCTGGACCCTATGCTTGGATTAACGTTGTGAGATAGTCCTTGAAAGCGTCCACCATCATTCACTTATCCATTCATGTACTCAAAATCCCTTTTGCCTTGCTAGACAATAGGGGTAAACATTAAAAAATCATAAAAATCATAAAAAGTCTTGACAAAATCCTAAAAATCATAAAAAGTCTTGAAGAAATCCTAAAAATCAGAAAAAGTCCTAAAGAAATCCTAAAAATCAGAAAAAGTCCTTTAAAAAAAAAGGGATCTTTGCCAAGCAGGTGAAAACTTGGCAAACAGGTGCCTCTTGTACTCAAGCGCTCCATCTATCAATGCAACATTGGCATTCCTGCTTTCATGCAATTCTTAGATTTAATTTGTACATAACTTTTAGTCACTTTTGTGACATCCTGGTTCTTTTAAAACCCTCATGGCTTGAAACCAATCACTGACCTAGTCTTAAGGTAATCGATTGATCAATTTACGTGTCCTAAGTAGTATCAACCAAGTCATATTTACGTCAGTGATACCTGGTCGTCGACTCCGAGTCAGTCACCTATCTCCTAACTACTGAAGAGTTTTATCATTGAGTACACAAACAAAACAACACTACTGAAAACAATCACTAAATTGTTTGAGATATGCATGATATTTTCTTTGTGTGCTGCCTTTTATATTGGCTTTCGCTTATTATTCCCTCTGAGTAACTTGAGGAAGTCTATCTTCACTAAGAGGAGCAAGGATTGGGGGCATAATATTTTCTTTGTTTTCTAGCTTGTAGGAATGATTTTGATGGTCTGAAAATATCTAATCAGTTGGGTGTCTGTGATAAGTGCCATCACTTTAAGGTGAAATCACCACACATACCTCAACTCCACTTATTTGAATGCTACAGGGAGGTTCCCATCATTTCTTTATCTATTTTGAGGGAATTTCTTTATCATGCAATCCAGATCCCTATGAAATCTATCCAAGGATATGAACGAAAAAAGGGTCATTGAGGACAAGATAATTAATATTGCACATGAAAAGAAAGGAACTCTAATCTACCTGCCGTGGTTGTAAAACGCTCAGTGATGAAACTTAAGCATTTCAAATCCAGTGACTAGGCTTAGGTTGCATTTCATTGTGCATCTCATTTTGCATTTCATTTTGCATTTTGTGAATTTAGAGTGATTTCGGTATAATAAGAATGCTCTCTTTATCTTCTGAATGAGAGTTGGAAGCTTCATCATTTCTCAGCTAAGTGTCTCTTTTCCATCATCATTTCTCCGATCGAGTACTTGTGTATTGAGATGTTAGCTGCATACATGAGCATCTTATATAGACCCATACATTTCATTTTATACTTATTTGCATTCATATTATTGCATGAAGAAAAATAAACATTTGCATTACTAGTTACTCATTCTCCTCATTTATTTGCATAAAAAGAAACAAAAATAAACACCCATATTCCATTTGCATTCGTTCATCTATATTGAAAAGATGTGCATACATATAGAATAAAGCATATAGAACAACATCTCATAATCAATCAACACAAGTACGATGAAATCAAATCAAGAACTCCTAAATCAACTGTCTTGAGTCCATTTTCGGGATCAAAATCGAAATCTGACGTCAATTCTCTCATCGAAATTTCACGATGTTGACCACTTAGTGCTTTCATCAACTACTCATTCTCTTCTTCAATTTGTGCTCGATTTCTCACTAATCAACGCTAAATCTCAATTTAATTCTCACATTAACTCTTATTTTAATCTTCAACATTAATCTTTGTGCTTAAATAACTTATAATCGCTCAAAAAAATTGCTTAAAATCACTGCACAATCCTCACCATCTTTCAATTCCGCTCCCGAGGGGGCATACTCATGACCTTATGACCTCACATCTTCAAATGTCAAGAAAAATTTCAAATCTTTAAGCAACTAAGCTTCATCAAATCAATCTCTAGGGGCATATCAATTTTATCACTTCATATCAAGTTGATATTGTCTTTGTTTGAATCAGTCTCTTAACATTAATCAGTTTCATCGCTTTTCATCAAGATGATTATTCATTTAAACTCAATCAAGGGTTTAAAGAGTATCTTCGATCACACTCAATCTAAGCAGGTGTTCAGTTTCATCGCGTTGAATCAAGCTGGATAGTTTATCTTTTCTCATCGTGTCTTGATCAATCAAGTTCAAGATCGATTTTATCTTCACTCACTGTGTCTAGTTCAATCAAGTTCTAGATCAGTAAGATCTGCTTCTTGATCAATCAAGTTCAAGTTTGGTATCTTTGCTCTCTATCGTTCCTAGTTCAATCAAGTTCGGGATCGGTATCGCTTTAATCAACTCTATTCAGCTTCATTGCTTCAAATCAAGCTAAACACCTTGCTCTTCATCTGGTTCGTGATCAATCAAGTTTAGAACTGGTATCTCCTAGACATCAACTATTCTTTGAACCAACGCGCTGCTCGTACATTAATTCAAAGAGAGGCAAATGTAATACCCTAAAAACGGTCATCTAAACCATGGGCTCCTAATCTCGACAACGTCACCAAGGTCCTAACCAAAGGCAATTAAATAAATCTTGAGCACACAATTAATTAAATCATTCCAAGTAAATCATTTGAAACAATTATCTTATTTATTTTATTAAATATCCTAGCATATTTAATTAAATAAATCAATTTGCCATTAAATCATCAAAAAGAGGAATTAATTTGAAAAATAAATTAAAATTGCCATAAATCTTCAAAAAAGGACACAAATCAAGAAAGAGGAATTGGAAATTATGAGCACAAATCTTCAAAAAAGGAAACAAATAAAAAAAAGAAATTAATTGGCAAAAAAGAATTAAAATTTGAGAAAAGAAATCAATTGGAGATAATCTTGAAAAACAAATTAAAAATTGATAAATAATCTCAAAGAAAGCAATTAAAACAATTAAATATTAAAATTGAATGAAATAGAGAATAAATCAGTTTTTCCTGATTTAATCTTAATTTTAGTTCAATTTCCTTTAAAACTGAGAAAAGCATCCAATCACATCAATTCACCTGGATTGTGCTTCCTCTTAGAAAATCTTGACTACTCATCATCATTTGATCTCAGCCATTGGTTTCTTTCTGAATTTTCTATAAATTCAGGCTCTCATCTCTCATTCAAAGATCCTAGAGAATATATTGTTATTATGTTGTTTTTGCTCTAGGTTCATTGAGAATTTGCATTGAGATATTGTATATTAGTTATTTCATATTGCTTAAATCATTTAGCTTAAATATTCATATATTATTTAAATCATGTTAGATTAATCTTGCATATCTAGCTTAAATCTTGCATCCATTTAGCTCATATTCATGCTCATATAGATTAAAAATCCTTCGTTTAGGTGTTGTCTAGTCACTGGATAACTTAGCAATCTGAGAGCAATCTAAACTCGCATCTACTAGAAGGCAATGGGTCACTTTGTAATGGTTTATTATTCATTGATTATTGATTTACTAACCATGCATCTAATGACTTAATTGAAGCGTTGTGTATTCCAGATACAGATACAGGTCCACTTTTCACACACACAACCTCCATAAATGCCCCTGGTACGACACCAAACTTAGAAAACCAAGACAAACTGAGAAAATTGATCAAAATACTAAATATAGGCAGTTTAGCGCATATACTACGCAATACAACGTATTCACCTAGTTAAATAGCCCATTTGCATATCCATGCGCCTTCATAAAACATAAAATCGCATACATAAAACTAACCAATGCATTCATTATAAAATGGTGCATTTGCCAGTTCTGGGCATGCATATACAATATTGGTTAGTTCATTTGAAAAAGGTTTCAGTGCATACACATGGGGTTTTAGCACATTTGTAAGTTCTAGCGCATTTGTCAAAATCCAGTCACAACAACAGTAAATTTACGACTTAGAAATAAAATCCAATACAACATGAAAACTAACAAATATGGTCTCAAATGAGATGCCTTGACAATACCAATGAAATGAACTAAATCGGAAACAAAACCATAGTTTATAGCAAGAGCAAATTCAAAACATAGATTTCACGACTATGGCACAAAATACACACAAAAGACTCACAGAGCTCTCAACATAGTCCGACATCATATTTGATAAAATCACAGACCCAAGTGAAACACAAGGGGGGCAATCACTAAGATCAAATACTTCAACTTCTACCACAAATAGGAAGCCAAATCACAGACTCAAAAATTCTCATGCCGACCGCTCACGACGAAACCCAAAACTCAGAGCAAACATAATAAATTTCCCCCCAATGGCTAAGGTAGAACTATATCATAAAACTTATGCAAATAAATATTTCTCTTCAAACTATAGCCTAACTATATAAGATATTATTTTCCCCAAAATATACCTGCACATAGACATTACAGACACAGAGAAAACACAAAAGTTGAAAATGAAACTTCAAGGAAAGACCTCCAACCTAGATTAAAAGTGATGGAAGAAAGTTGTAGAAGCACCCAACAAAATCCAGCAAACTCCCCAAAGCCAAATTCAAGCTCGAAAATAAAATTGCAGAAAAGATTCAAAGCGGTAACCTAGCAACAAGCTTAGACTGCCGAATAAAAAGAATACCAAACCAACACCCTAGCCTCCAAGCCAAAACCTTAGCCTCAAAATCAACCAATAAAAATATTCCAAAAGGCAATATATCTTACCTACCCACTTTAGGTTATATTTTTTTTTCTCATTTCAAATTCATCCAATGAGAATAAATGGTAGGTGAGGGAAATATAAAAACATATTTATAATTATAGGTGGGATGTATAAAGATATAATATAAGATAATTTTCTATGCCCAAATAATTAATAATTAAATCATACAAATAACTATAGGTTAAGATTAAATAAATAAATATAAAATAACCAAGGCTCAATAAATAAATTAAAAGCCACCAATAAATATTAATCAACATTCAAATATAAAAGTACTATTAAACAATAAATAATAAATAAATAAATAGATAGATGATTAAACAATAAATTCCAATAACCAATAAATCGATAATAAATAAAGAAACACTAAAATCTCTAATAATAAAATAACCAAATTAAACAATAATCAGCTACTAATTGAATTAAATATTAATAAACCATAAAACCACACATTAATTAATTAATAATTTAAATAACCAAATACTCACAATCACCAAGAGACCATACTCACTGACTGACATGGCGAATTACGCCAAGACATTGACGACTCAAGGTAGACATCTCAAGCCTAGAGTATGTGAAGGGAACTCATGCCATCTTCGACAACTTCCCATTGGGATTTAAAGACATGCTCAAACTTGTGGAGCCAGGTGGAGTCGGTGTCTGGTACCTGCAATCCTGCAACCACAAAGCCACGATACAATGTATACCATATTTCATAGACAAGAAAGTGATAGAGAGCCGCAACAACACATGTCACTCACAATGAGTGATGTGACATCATCCCTATCACAAAGACAATCATACAACAATCAAACACATCATATCGTCAACTCATCATAATTAACCCTGAAGTAGGGTTAGTATATCCACAATGACATCAAATCCATGATTAATATAATTCAACAACATAGAAATGCATATAAGATCCATCAAACATATATCTATCATATCTCATAATCAATAATAAGAAGTGTCATTATCATAATAATCCAAGATATTCCAGTCATCCATAAGAGCCATCATATAACACGCGTCCATATAAAATATCTAACATCATAAACATAGCATCTATGATATTAATAGAGTCATAAGAAATCATCAAGGTATCAACAATATGTCTCAATAAGTCTATCGACACATAGATCAAGAGATTAAATGAGGAGGGACACTATATCCTTCTCCTCCTTCTCTTTGTTTCCAAAATTGTTTGTTCTGGTATTAGTGATTTTTTCATTCCACTCTTGTGTCTTCTCCTTCTCCTTCAAAATTTTCTTTGTATTATCCTTATTTTCTCCTCTACTCTAGAGGGTGACTTTTCTTCTTTAGTTCCCCTATCGTCTCTCTAGTTTTGCTCTCCCAAAACATCATGTCTTTGTTTGCTCCTCAGTATCATATTTCCTTATTTCTCCATCCTTTTTAGACAAATCAATGATATATGATGGTTGTTTAGTGGTGTTATATCCTAGTGGTGGTTGGGCTTCTTCATTGCGTATATCTTCAATCTATATCGTCTCCTAATAATATTTTTGAGTGACTTGTAATTCTTCCTCTTGGAGTCTTTCTTCCTTTTCTAGTTCTCCTTTCATTAACTTACCTACACACTATTTTGATTTTAGCTTTTGTGATTGAAATTCTAAAAGTTCCTACTTTTGTTCCTTTGTCATATCCTAACTAATCACTGTCAAAAGTTCATTCCTTATCTCTCCGTCCCTTTCCAACACATGAGACCTTTTTAGCTTGATTGTTGTTTACACCTCCGATGAAAAATCCTTTATCGCATCATTAATTCATTTACCCAAGAAATTCATATATCTCACTAGGTATTGTATCACCCTATCTTTTTTTAGCTTGTTCATGTCCTAGTATGATGACAACAGTGGCCTTAGCATTCCACTCGTTACAATGGTGTTGAAACTTACCATTATATCAATCGAGTCCTATGTTGGATCTAGTCTTGTCTCCTCTTCACTATAAGCTATTTTATTCATTTTTCATCTCTTGGACCTTCTCTTTAATTATGTCTTTTCTTCCTACTCATCTTCTTCTTCTTTTAGACTGCATATTTTAGTCTTTATGGTTGTGGATTGTGGTGATCTTTGTGCTTGCTACTTCATCCTTTGAGGCTTTGGTGGTGTCTTGTCCCTCTTTGATGTTGTCATTGGCGGCATTGAAGATGTTCCACCTTGTGTTGGTGTGGCTGGGGTGGTGTAAAACCTTCTATATCTTCTTACCAAAGTGGTAGTTGTGGTGGAAGTGGTGACAAACAAAGTGGTGGATGGATTTGTGGAGGTGGATGGTGTGGGTGGTGGAATTCCTTCTTGCCTTAATTCTTCGAATTATTGTACAAATCCCTGGGAAGGGATGCTAGTTTTAGCAAAAATTTTGTCCCTATTTATTTGTACCTTCTTGTGTGACTCGTTTATTTTCTCATTCAAAATTTAATGAGTTGTGCCAAATCGAGGTGCGTTCAGATCCTTCTAACTCTTCAACAATATTGTGGCATATGCAACTATATCTTGTTTAGGAACTTCATATGAAAGTTGTGATACCCATTGTATCAATGAATCTACTCCTTCCATATATATGAAATCAATGTCTACCATGAATGTTATGTGGTTTATGTACTGTTAAATGTATTCATGTGGAATTCACTCTCTATTTAGCATGTCCTCCTAAAAAGTTTTGAAAAACCCCCATTATGTATTCTTATATTCTTTATCATTAGGGAACCTCCAGATTTGTCTCTTAATCTCTTTTGGCACTTTTAGGTCTTGCATCCAAGTTATCCCTTTCCTTTGTGTCAATTCTCTTAGGAAATAGAACAACAAACATATGATCAAGGTACCATACTAAATGGATATTTGCCTTTATTTACTTTGCCCAAATTCACCATCAATTGTGTCTTTAATAGCTAGAACAAGTCAAAACATAGTATGTTGATATTTGATGTGCAATATGTATGGCCATTGTCATGGCTAAGTCTTCCCTATTCTTATAATAAAATTTGTAAGTGATACCCATGGTGGTGTATTATACCCCCTTGTTTGTTATTGTCTTTACTCTCATGCACCTCCCATCTAGGGTAGCTCCAGTCATCTCCTTGACCTCATTATTTGTGATGGCCTTCTTTACTAGTATGCTTCCCATTATTAGAAAACTTATTACTATGTGAATTTCCTCCATTATTTGATAGGACTATTCCAAGTAGATGAACTCATCAAATACCCTGCTAAGAGCTATCCTTATCTATTCATGTTTTAATTCAAAATTTGGCATGTCCTTCCAGTATTCTAGTTTATTGGATGGGATGTTCTAGTATTCTTTCTTGTAGCATATTTCATCATCTTCGAGAAATTCTTACCTCAGCTCTTCAAACCTCATGTGGTCAATCTTTGATATTTGTTCATGGATATACATTTGAACATCATCTAGGTACACAACATTGATTGGAAGTAATGGAAATGCTCCACTTTTGTCCTACAACATTGCTCTAAAAGGTTATTTGTGGTACTTCAGATGAGGATTGTCTACAACATGCATAACTATTGGGGTGGCCATGGTGGCGTATGGAGCAAGGTGGAATGGAATAATATTCTCATATTGAAAACAAATAGGGCTTGCTAGGGTTCACAATGGTATGCAATTGCATGCTAGGGTTTGGAGTTCAGAAATCAATTAGGAATGTGGAATGCACAAGAATATAAGTGAGGTGGAGTGAGTGTAGGTGGCCTATTAGATAGAAAAGTGTATTGATGGGAGTTAAATATAGTGTACATTGGCAGGGAATACTTGTCGTTAATTTGTTTACTATTTTTTCTTTTTGTGGTTTTATGATTTTTGGAGTTGTTTTAATATGTAGTTCATAATTTACTATGATAAATATGGTGCAAGATTTAATTTACTTTATGACTTCTGTTTGAGTTGGAAATAACTAGTAATGCTTGATTCTTGCACCATTAATGTGTCCTGGTATCAAACTACCATCCAGTTGTCTCAATTTGACTACTCTAGAATCATTGATCTCATGGATGTAATAAGGTCTCACCCATCACATTTTCAAATTTCCTTGTTTCTTGAATTTTTTATTATACACCAACACTAGATCTTATGTTCTAAATGTCTTCAATCTCAAGTATTGGTCATGTAATGCCTTTTGTCTCTTATAGAGGAGGGGATTTGCTTCTCTTGAAGTGATGAAACCTCAAGGAGCAAATCTTCCTTCGTTACCTCAAGGAGCATTAATTACTAGATAGAAGAAGTAATAAGATTATTTAACAATTAAACCTAGAAAAACAAGTTGCAAAGACCCTCTAATGACCTCTACTCACTCTCTACTCGAGGATGCGTGTGTCAGTCATGGATGACAGTGCAATACGCTGGCATCTTATACGGACATAATACAAAGTATTACATAGAGAATACAAAATGACTAGACTTTGCGTTTCTCTTATATTCTTAATGATGTGATATTAAATGAAATGATAGTACTAGCAAGGAATGAAAGGAAGCAAGAATCTCACAATATCTCATACTTGAAGCTTCCAGCTAGTTCACAAACTTGCTTTGATGGCTTGCAAACAAGACGAATGAAGATGAAAATGTTGGGACTGTATTTTAGAGGTTTGCTACAATCAGACCCCCGCTTGGTGTTTCCATCTCTATAGAAAGCTAGATAGATAGATTGAATTTGATAATGGAATACAAAGTAAATGTAACAAACAATATGGTAATGAAGATAATAAAGAGATAGAGAGAGAGAGGAGAAGAGAACTCCCCTTCCACACCGAAAGCAGAGAGCTTGCTAGAAGAAGAAGAAGAAGTGTAGAATTTTCCATAGCAATGCCCAGAATGTGAGAGAGTAAAGAGGTTGGAGATGCAACCCAAGAGCTTCAATTGAGTGAGTAGTGAACTTGTAGAGAGCCTAATCCAAACAAATAGAGAATGCCTAGCCTCCCAAAATGAGGCCAAAGAGGGAAGATATGCATGTTGGGAGTGAAATCAGTGTTAGTGGTCACTGAGAGGGGAATTACAAAATTTGATAGTCATAAGTGTAATTATCAAACAACCACCTATAGATTGTAGATTCTTAGTATGCCAATGCAGTGCACAAATGTCTCTATGATGTGTGGGTATCCTCGAGTTATACAGTCAACAAACCCAAGAAAAAAGACAACATAGCAAGTGATGGAGAAAACCATGTAGACAAAGGGACACAAAGGTGAAGAAGATCTCTAATAAATGTAAAGTGAAGGCACTCATGTAGCATGGAACTGCATGGGGCGTTATTTATGACACTACATCTCTATCATTCCAACTAGTGATTGCATTTTGCAATTTGTCAAAATTCATCCATTTTGCTCAAATTTTCCAACCTTTGTGTCAAAGATTGATCATCTCCTATTGTAAGGTTTGTGTAATCTACAAATTGGGTACAACGAAGTTCATTGGGATTGTAGCATCCAAGACATATATCAATTGAAATGGGGTGTATTCATTAATTCTCTTATACGCAATGTAGCAAGCCTAGAATAATGTCGATACTTTTAAATCCCAATATGTTTTTCTACCATCACACATATTGGTCAATGCCTTCTCTATTATTTTGTCTAGTGCCTCATTTGCTCCATTATCTTGGGGATGATATGGTGATTTTTTTTGTGTATAATCATGAAATTTTGTAGTAGCTCCTTTATCATATTATCAATGAAATTCTTACCTTGATCACTGGCAATTTTTAAAGGAAAACCATACCTTGTGATGATATTAGCATATAGAAACCTTTCACTAGTTTTTGTTGTGCAATCCCTTGCCAATTCTAGCTCCGCCCATTTTGTTAGATACTCTACTATGGCAATGATGAATATGGCCTTGAAATGTCTTCTTGATGGATCAATTCATTCAATGAAATCTATGGCCCATTTTTGAAATAGGTTTTGTGCTTGTACTGGTCTTAATAGCATTTCATCCCTCGTGGTATGTCTTCCAACCCTTTGGAAAATACCACATCCATTGACACACTCCTTGGCATCTTTGTTCAGTGTTGACCACCATAATCTGGCAAGTAGTATTCTCCTAGTTGTTGTTTCTCCACCATTATGTCCTCTAACAACGCCTTCATGTTCCTCCTACAAGACAAATTATCTTTCATGCTTATAAACTACTCTCCTCAACACATCATCCCTCCCCAAGCAATGCAAATATCTTGCAACCAATGTGCATGGTGTTGCCCTTGTCACAAGTGACTTCCTATCCTTTGTTGAAACATCTTTAGGAAATTTCCTTGTATCCAACAATAGTGCAATATCTTCTAGTTCCTTCAATACTTCCTTGATATGGAACAAATGGGCCCCCAATAACTCTTCTCCTTGGGATTTGGTTCCTCCCCTAATTCTATCTTAGACAAATAGTCTAGACCTTGGTTTTTCTTCCCCGACTTTACTTGATTTTAAAATCAAATTCTTGGAATAGTAGTAGGTATTTGCATATTTGGTCATGTGTTACCAGTTTGTTTAGTAAGTACTTCAGTGGTTCATGATCAGTGAAAAAGAGGAATGGAATAGACAAAAGGTAGTGTGTGTACTTTTGTAGTTCATAAACCATAGCCAATGCTTTCGTCTCTATGGTTGTATAGTTCTTCTCTGTCATTGATAACTTCAAACTGGCAAAAGGAATTAGATCTTTGTTTGTTGAGCCAAAACTATGACTATCCTAGAAGCATCAACATGTACATGAAATGGTATATTTGAGTTTGGGAATGTTAGTATAAGTGCTTCAACAATCTTCTACTTTAGGATATTAGTAACTTTTGTGCCTCCTCACTCCAAGTGATTCCCTTTCCATTCTTCTTCTTGAAATTTTTTTTCAGTGGTGCAGTAATGCTAACATACCCTTTGATGAGTTTCCAATAATATATGGTATATCCCCCCAAAAATTTCACCTTTGGTGCAATTTTTGGCATTGGTAGATTGAGAATCAAAGTGACCTTCATAGGATCTACCATTTGTCCCTCTTTGCATATGATGTGTCTCAACAGTGTTCCAAATGGTACCACAAATACACATTTCTTTGTCATAAGTGATATCTACATGCTTCTACATCTGTCTAACATCATCCAAAGTACCTGAATATGGCCTTTCACCAGTGCATATATTATCCAATCATCCAGGTAGACCTCCAAGAAATTGTGTATGAAGTCTCTAAAAGTATTGATCATAATCTAACAAAATATGATCGGTGCATTCTTTAACCCAAAGGGATTAATGATATACATGTAGGATCCCCATTTTGTAGCAAAGGTTGTCTTTGGTTGATCTCCCTCCTTTATCTTTACTTGGTGGTAGCTACAAAACCCATGTATAAATGAATATATTGCCCTCCTGAGAACTAATTCTAAGATCTCTTCTATGAATGGATTAGGGAAAGAGTCATGAATGCAGGCTTTGTTCAAATATCATAAATCCATACAAATCCTTATTTCTCTCATCTTATTGTTTATAATCTCCATATAGTTTTTCCATTCTGCATCTTCCACTAGTTTAATGGTTCAAAGCATCTTATCTAGATTTTGTTCAAATATCATAAATCCATACAAATCCTTATTTCTCTCATCTTATTGTTTATAATCTCCATATAGTTTTTCCATTCTGCATCTTCAATGCAGGCTTTGTTCAAATATCATAAATCCATACAAATCCTTATTTCTCTCATCTTATTGTTTATAATCTCCATATAGTTTTTCCATTCTGCATCTTCCACTAGTTTAATGGTTCAAAGCATCTTATCCAAATTTGTCTTCACTTTCTTCTTCATATTGGGGTCTAGGCGATATGGTCTTTTTCATATTGTTTTGGCTCCATCTTTCAATTGTATTTTAATTGTCCCTACTTCTTCTCTATTTCCTTTCATCTCTATGAATCTTCTAGAAAATAAGTTCTGATATTTAGAGAGAGTTTCTTTTACTTTCACTATTGTCTTTTCATCCAAAGAATCCCCTATTTTAATGAGTTTAGGATCTCCTTCTGGTTCAATGTTTGTCTCCCTTAACTTTACCAGATTGTTATAGCATTTTTCTTTATGCTCTGTGTATTCATCTATCTCTCTTTCACCTTTCTCAATTTGGATCTCTAGATATTTTCTTTCCTCATCATCTTTTCGAGTTGTGCAACATTTTCTACTTGTAAATGTTTGAGCTTCCAATCATTCTACATATTTCCAAATTCCTTCTGTATTGGGGGTGGATATGGTAATTCAAGAAGTAATAACTTCTCATTCTTTACCAAACTAAATATAATATCATTCATCTTTTGTAATGCATTATATGCATTTATATCTTTACTATAAAAATAAAATGCATGGATAAAATTGGAAGTTACCTCTTCCCATGTTCTATTTTCTCTTCTCCACTTATGATTGATATACTATATTTCAATGGCTACCGGTGTTAGCATCCAATAGAATAACTTAATGCAAAGTTTATTATCATATTTGTACCTTTCTTCCCAAAATTGAATGCATATGTCCAAATGGTCTTGTGGTTGTATGTACTTGTCATACTTAGGGATGTTCTTGAAGTCTCCCTTTTTTGATAGGTATCTAAGTTTGATTAGGATCTTGAATGCCTCCCAACACCTAATGGTCTTCTTATGTGTATTGAACCAACATGCAACATTGTAAATTAGTGTATATCTCTAAATCTCCAATTGGTGGCCTTCATTTATGAAAGTTCCTTCAGTTTGATCAATGTATGCTCCTGAATCACCAATTCTGAAATATTTTGGTAGTGTGAAATGTGATACTCCTCTTGTGAGTGGTTCAACTAGGTGAGATACTTCCTCCTGATCACTTTGAGTGTTACTATAGATATCTTCTAGTATCTCCTCCTCATTGGTATCTTCATCCATGGAATATTCCTCAGATGTGTTACCAGAACTAGATTATTCTCCCGATTACTCATCCCAACTAACCTTTGGATCATGAACACCCTCCAAGATCTAAAGATCATGTTGAAATATGCCTTTGAATCTTCATTCATACAAGCCTCCAATATTGTATCATTTTCTATTGTCCTATACGTGTCATTAAGCTTAATTTACCCTTTAGAGTTAGGTTCTTATTTGCTTCTGGCAGTGAATATTTTGGCAATGATGTTAATATTTTTATCATCATCCTCATAGTATGTTGCATTCATTTCCTCTACATAAGTTTCTTCTAGACTCTTTCCCAAGGGATGTATCCTATCCTCCTATTGTCTGCAAATGATATTTCCTTCTTTCAGGTGTCCATTATTTCTTTTGTGTTAACGAACCACCTTAGTCCTAGTAATGCATCAAATGAATCAAAGGTTTCTTTTACTTTTACTACCTCAAAATCCACCAATTGTTTGATACCATGAAAATTTACCTCAACATGTCTCCAAGTTCCCAAAGTTATCATTCCTATCCAATCTACCATATAGATGGTGTAAGTTGTAGGCTCAAGTGCCAACCTTTACAAGTACTCCCATATTCTTTTTGGTAGCAAAATGACATCTTCTCTAAGGTCCACCATCACTTTATTGATCTTCTTATGATGGATCCATAAATCAATCATAATAGGCCTTGTCTTCTGATGCTTCCCTACTGACTTGACTTGCAGTATTGTTTGTTTGTTTTAATATTTGTTAAACTATTTTAATTTTGCTAGTAAATCATGTTGCCCCATCATTTAGACCATTTGCTTTAAAATATTTACCTTTTGGCTAATGAAGTAGCCATTTTGCTCCCTTTCTTTGGCTTGTTCTTGTTACACTATCTTCCAATTTTGTTTGATGATTTGAGCATGTTGTTTCTTAGATGGCTATAATTTCTCCTCCTCCTCTGAGCTATCTTCCTCAATTATGGCTATGGGTTGCTTTCTGGTATTTGTTCCCCATCTAGTGAGTATTGTTGCCTTTCTACTTTTGAGTCCTCACAATATTGTTCAATGTTACTTTCATCATATGTATATCTAACATCTCTCTTAGCCATGCAACGCCTCTTTGTCTCTTCTTGTTGTATCTTTGGTCTTTTTTTGGAGAAGCCTAGCCCCCCTAGTTGCATTTGAGCTCTATGGGTCCTCACCTTGTGCTCTTGGCACCAAATTCTTATAATGTTGTCTTGCCTTTTCACAACTAAACATGTTGTAATCCTCTTGACCATGAAATCCACATGTGTTACTCTTCTCCCCCCCCAACATTTGGCTTCATAATGGCCTATCTTGCCACAATTGAAGTAGGCAACGATAGACCTTTCTCCTCTTGCTCTACCTCAACCTTCTACCTCCTCGGTATGATCCATTATTGAAAGTTTTCAGATTTTGGACTATGTTGGTATTCCTTTGATTTTGCTTCCATGGTTGTATTATATATCCAACCTATTGCACACATAGCTTGCTTTCTTCCAATGCATTTATGTATGCTATATCTCTATCATAAATGGGTTCCTCCTTTACCCAAAGTCAAAGGGAAGGAAATTTCACCATCTCATGATCATCCTATTGTCCACAAGTACCACTATATACATTATTAGGCTTAAATGCACCATTTGGAAGTCAAATTTTAGTGTATTCATCTTCTTCTCCTTGATTTCCTTAGGACATTCATTTCGCACTTGATTGTGTCTATCACAATATGATTTCACTAGATGTTTGGCCTCTAAGGATGTATGTCTTGCTTCATGATCTCCCACTACAACTATTATTATTCTATTTCTAATTGTAATTGCTCAATATTATGGCTTTCTCTATCATTTTTGGCCTTCTACCATGATTGAATTTTGATACTGCAGGCTAGGGTTATGAATTCAGAGTATGCAACAAAATACCTTCCTTCTAGTGTCATCCACAATTTTCGTGTTAGTGCTAAAATGAACCATTCCATATTTTGTTTGTCATTGAGAGGTTCTTCTAGTCTTCTCACAACTTCCTTAAATCTTCTATCAAATTTAGTGATTGACTCACCTTCACTTCGAGATAGCTCTTGCAATTTGGCTACTCCTTCAATTGGTAGTTCTAAGCTATCAAAGTTCACCAAAAGTGCTTGTTTTACTTCACTCTATTCCTTACCATTCAATGGACATGTCCCGCGATACCACTTCATGCTTCATCCTTCAATGATATGAAAAACTCAAATAGCTTGATTTGTTATCTAAGGTTTCATTTTGGGCTTGCCACATTGTATCCAATAAGAAAATGTGCTCTGCAACATTTCTTGTATCCTTCTCAAAGATGGGCATCTTTTGCATGCTAGCCATGGTGTCCTCTTTATTAGAGGTATTGTCTCCTTAGTTTTAACAGTGATTTGTATTTTTAGGTGTGATACCTCCTAGGTTAGAACCCCAAACAAATGCCTGATTGTCTCTTTCGATATTGTCCCAATCTACTCTGTATATTGTTGAAAATTTGTGTATGTATTCACTTCTTCCAATTCCTTCTTTTCTTGTTGTATTTCTATCTGTAGACGTATAAATCTGACAATCTAGTTAAATAAATATCCAGTATTTATTTAATTCATCAAAAGCACATTCCTCTATTAATTAAATTATATTTAATTAATTCCCCTACTTTCATCTATTTGGTTAAATAAATTATTCAATTTTTTTAATTAAGTCCATCTAGCCACTTTCTAGCTTTTAATTAAATAAATCACTTTATTTATTTAAAACCCCTTTCTCATTTAATTAAATTCGCATTTAATTAAAAAATCTCCTTTCAATTTAAATAAATCAAGTTAATTTAAATATCCCCCAAATTGAAAGTTATCACCCATCTTTTTGGAATCCATCACTTTATTTCAAAAATAAATCAGAAAATACTTCCCACTTGCATCCTAAGCATTCTTCTAGAACCCCTCTAATCCCACTTAACTAGCCTTAATCCTTCTATGACGTCACATCCCTAAATTTGGGGAAGTCACTTCTCCAAATTTGGAAGGAAGTCTTCTAAATGCATTAAAGACTTTATCTCTTCAACAAGTTAACTTGTTGAGCTCCCCAAATTTGTAAGGCTCTTACATATTTGTCTCCAAAGTCTCCCTAACCATTAACGGTTAATCCAACTTTCACCCATGGTTAGAGACTTTCCCTCTAACTCAACCCTCATCTAACTCAGAGGTCTCATCAAGCACTCATTGCTTTGACCCTAGTTATATTATTAACCCTTGCACAAGAGTTTACCCTTTGGGTAAAAGCTTTATCCATTGGTTATCCATTAACTCAACCATGACCTTACCTCCTAAGGTAACCACCATGTCTTCTGAGGCATTTAATGCCTCTTACATCTCCTCTCAAGCCTCCTCAGGGTGACATTTGTCAACCTAGGATTGGATTGAAAACCTCATAAGGATTGAATAACTTTCAATCCTGACCCTTGTTAAGATTACATAATCTTGACCATCCATTTGATCATTTCTTCTATAAATAGAGCTCCATTTCCTCCATTTTACATAATCCAAGTTTTTATGCATCTACATTATAGTCACATAGCATTTACCATTATAGCCTGTATTTGAGATCATTGTAGTAAGCATCATAGCATAGATTTCATATCATGTTTTGCATATCATATCTTGGTATTCAATGCTAGCTTAATACCATCTTCATCTCATGTTCATGCTAACTTAATCTCACACTAATCTTATCATTTTGCACCATATCATAGTTTCATATCCATATCATATCATTAAGATCTTAGTTGCATCCATTTAGATCTTAGATCATACAATATCTCTAGTTCTTTGAGTAGTCATCACAAGATCAAGTGTTCTTCCAAGCTGAGAGCCACCTTGAATCTGAAGAAACCTTGGAGATAGAGGACAATGAGAAGATTTTGAGAGTTTTTTATTAACTAACTTATTTTGTTGATTTTAATCTCTAATGCAATGTCCCATTGGTGTGTTTGTGTCTCTTTTGCAGGTACCACAATCTGAGCATACATTTCTAGCACCCACCATGGGGCACGTCCCCAAATATAACTTCATTTTTCACGCAGGTTGAAGACAACAATGACGTCAGAACACCAAAATAGCGCATCTAAGACCTTTTATAACACATCTACAGATTACTTTAGTGCATTTACTACACTGTTTAGCGCATAGAAATCATTTTGTAGCGCATAGGAACTTCATTTTAGTGCTTAGTTTTGACAGATACTTCAACGCGTAGGAGGATCAATATAGCACATACAGATTTCAAAGTGGCACATAGGTTTCATCTTTTAGGGCTTTGGCACCATTCTCTAACGCATTAGTTCCATATTTTAACGCATGGACCAGATAGAGAGCAGAAAATTTTGTAACATAATCGGAAATTAGGTTTGTGAATCCCACCATCAAAATTGGATTTTGCTAACTAATTGTTTGCAAGTTCTAACAGTTGTTTGTAGGGTCAAAACGAGCTAGATTAGTTTTATTTGCTTTACTTTTTTTCAAAAAGGCTTAAAAATGAACTTCATATTCATTTTGGAGCTTAAAACAAACTTCACGCTTTTTTTTAGTGCTTAAAACGAACTTCATTTTGCTTTCTTGCAAGGATAAAACGAACAACAAATTGAACTTCTTTTTTTGCAAGAATAGGTCTTACTTCTTTTTGGGCTCTTAAAAAGAACAAAACAAACTTTCATTTCTGCAAGGTAAAAAGAACAAGCCATTTGTGATTTCGGCAACAAAAGAACAAACCACTTCAATGTTAATGTTTTCCTTTCCAAGTTGAAACCATTATCAATTTGAAGATTTCTTTTTGTTGACAAAGATTTACTTTCAAAAGTTCAAAGTTTTATTATCTTTTCACACATTTCTATCTTGGTTTAAAAAGAACTGCATGTCTTTTGGAGCAACATCTCCAAGGTAGCTTTTAGAAAACAATTGCGATATTGGATAAAAAGAAAGTGTTTATTCCATGTTTAGAAGCTGTTAGGTATATGCTCTCCCATTAATTGGGTGATAATAAATATAAACACACCATTTTCAAAGCTTTCTTTTACTTTAGCATTAAGATAAATCCTTTAGCGGGCCTGCCCTCCCAAGGTGCCTATAAGGCCAGTGTGAGGGTAATGACTTTTAGCCAAGTATTCCAACCCACTATAATCAAATGTGGAGGCTGATGAAAATTCCCTCCAATGATTTTTCTCAACGATTAGACTTTCCCTAGTATCCTTGAAATATGTAAAGCCTTTGTTCTAAAGGTTGGGAAGCCTCCCGAGGGAGTTTATCACTGAAGATTGAACAAAAGCCTGATTACGAACTTTAGAGCTAGAAGCCTCACCATGTCAATTTTACCAAACATTTCTAATATCATAGTGAAAGGGTGGGGAATAATCCACCACAAAGACACTCACCATAAATCTCCCTAGAAAACAATCCAATTGAGGAGCAATTGCTTTGGTTCAACTTCTGGCAAAAGGAAAAAAACTGTGCGCATCTTAGGGTGTGACAGGGTTGTTTGAGCTGACGGAGTATCAAGTGTGGGCTATTGATATTTTAAATGACCCTTGAGAATAGAGAGGTCTATCTAATGTGTATTTCTTGTGCAAACCCATGAAAATAAACAAGGATTTGAAAATATCCTATTGAACATATACTATCTGTTTAGAATAGACAAACTATTTTGCTTCTATCTACTATGTTTTCAAATCATCTTTTAGAGGATCATCCATCAAAAACACCATAATCATTTCAAAAAAAATACAAAATCATGAAACTGAGAAACCCAGGGCAACTTAGTGCATATAAACATCAGTGTAGCGCATAACTGTCATTCAGTAGCATGTACCATCCAAACGTTAGTGCTTCAGAAGACCAAATTAGCGCATAGTAAAAACAACATTTTTATTGATAGACAAACACAAGATAATGAATACCAAGGGTAGCATAGATTTGAACATCTTTTTGGTGCATTGAATTCATACTTTAGCACATATTTAAATTTGCCCAAAATAAAGAGCATACTATCTGCTTTTTGAAAATTTCATCACCAGTTTTAGAGTCCCTTTTGGGTCTTTTGTCAAATCCAACACAGACAGAGGAAATTTTATCAACACAGTATTAGTTAGTGATCACAAGTTTCAAATCAACCCATCTCAAACATCAAAATACCAAGTTAGCTTTCTAAGTTAGTAAAATTTGTTTAGTTTTTAATATCAAGAAGCTTTATCATTTGACGTGCTTGGTCAAATCAATAGAGGCATATCGAACCCTCTATTCGACTGAGTGTACTTAGAGATCAAAACAAAGTATTCATCCAATCGATCTCACAACTAAGACTTTGATCACTCACATGAACATTCTTCAACACATCAATAAGAAGCATCCTTGTCTGAAAACTGATCTAAAAAGGAGACAACCTTGTCAAAAGAAGGTCTAGAGGAGAAACAAGTTACTCTATATCAACTGCAAACTCCTTCTAAAACATAAGACATTTTTACATCATTTTCGCAATTATCTCCATGATAAAAATACTGATTTTGACAAAGAACCTTTAAAAGCACGTACTTTCATGCAAAGGTCAACACTATCACAAGATATCAAATTTAGTGGAAGGATCAACTTGGCATATCTTCCTGAAGATCCCATCACATATTAAATCAATTTGAGTCATGCCAATTTTTTCACGATCCCATAAAAACGTCGAGTGGGATGAAGAAGCTGAATCAAGTATGAGACACCAAGAAGTTAACACTTGGAAAAACTACATGAATCTATACAAAGAAGAAATAATAAATGAAGTTATTGAGGAGGCACAAGAAGACCTTGACCTACACAAACTTCTTGAGAAACTCATCGTGACAGACAAACATAAATACTTCCTCCTGCTATCTAGAAAAGGCATTAAAATCCCTGAGGATTTTGACACAAAACAACCAAAACATATTGAAGGTATCAAAAATACAAAATCAAGAACACACACCTCTAACACTAATCATGACAATACGCATGATCATAGCAATACCAATGATCAAGGCGACACTAATAATCAAGGTGACACCAACCATCAAGATACCAACACTGGAAACAATCTCCCCACTACACTCATGCAACAACTACAAGCACTTCAACAACAAATGGAAGACATGCAACAAGGAACTACAACATGATATTCCTTAGAGGATATTTGTCCTTATCCTTTTGATTGAAGTTTTAACATGGCACCATTCCCACCTAACTCTAAAATACCAAAGTATGACAAATACAATGGTAAAAATGATCCTCGTGATCACGTAAGGGAATTTTGCATGATGAGCTTGGAGTTTGCCCATAATGATACTTACATGATGAGGATATTTCCAATAAGCTTAGGGGGACAAACAATGGAATGGCTTTCAAAATCACACCTCCCATCAGATCATTTGAGGTTACCATGCTTGATCTTTGCAATACGAAATAAAAGAAAAATGAATCATTCATGATGTTCTTGCAAAGATGGAGAATATTTATCTCTAGATATCCCCACACCATACTTGAAAAGGAGAAAATATAAATCTTCATAGACAATCTTAATGACGAGATGAGCTATCAACTGAAACTACAATGTCTACCTAGTTTTAAAAAGTTGATCAAAAATGGCATCTAGATAGAAGAAGCCACAATCAATAGAGGAACTTTTAAGTTCTTTAAAGAAAGTGCTATTTCATGAAACAACAATTATAACAACAACTACAACAACTCAGACAAGTCCAAATTTTGGATGAGAAACAAAAATGTTGTCAATGATGGTGTAGTGGACAATGTTAAATCAAAACAACTTGTGTTAAACTTATCTAGAGCTACTCCAACAAAAAACACTCAAGGAATACCAATCAAAGAACTAATAATCCAGGAATGAACAATCAAGGAAACATCAACCAAGTGAACAACAATTAGGAAAACAACGCTAACACGAAACTAGCACCATATCGACGAAAGTTCGCACCTTTAGGACAAACCCTTGAATCGATATTTTGAGAACTATTGGCAAATAAAATCATTACATTTCCAAACACAAGGGATTTTGAACCATAGGTCAAACCATCATGGTGGAATGACACACACTATTGTGACTATCATAGAAACAAAGGGCATCACACAAATGATTGCCTAAGGTTGAAGAACTTGGTTCAAGATTTAATAGATAATGGTGACATAATGGTAGGCGGTCACAAAACCAGCGATGATCATGAAGCCTTTAAGAATCTACTTCCAAATTATGACAAATGCAAATCATCATCCTCAAACATCAAAGGATCCCATATCAATCATGTATACAACAATCACATATCAGCATCTGATAATCAAGTCAACGTCATAAAGATTAAAGACAAACAAGAACATGTTCCGGTCAATGTGACTACATGAGGCCAATCTAGATATGTCTTGAAAGGGAGTGCCTCCAAAATGACAACATCTCCAAACACTCAATACAATCTGGTAGATCAATTGAAGAAGACACCAACACACATATCCATATTAGATTTTCTCAAGATCTCACCCACTCACAAGGATATCTTAGAAAGAACTCTCGTTAGCACTACTGTTCCAAATAACTTGGATATTAAGCGATTCCAAGCCATGGTGGGACACTTAACCATGACTCACAATCTATCATTTTCAGAGCATGGTGATGTCTCTCTAAATCATCCACATAATACTCCACTCCATATAGAAGTTATAGTTTATAAATATCGAGTGAAAAGGGTACTAATAGATGGAGGAGCCGGTCTAAATATTTGCACTCTAAAACTTATCCTAAGAAAAATATAACAATTAAGGCATATGATGATGAGGAAAGATCATCAAAAGGACTCATGGTGTTACCTATTCAAGTAGGACCAGTTCAAAGAGAACTTCTTGTTGGCATTATGGATGAATTGATTGTGTGTTACATTGATGTTTTGTCATTGATGTCAACACTAGTTGTTATGGTTGGTTACCGACAGAAGACCTAGTGTTACTGGTAGAAGGGACTATCTATTGGACACTTCCGACATGTTTGGATCAATGGAGTATGTTTGATTTTATGTGTTACATGTTCTTGGAGTATGTTTTGGTAAGTTGGTATTGACTTGGTGATCGATGCTATCATACACTCTTGTAAACCCTTATTGGCATGGGTTTAAGGTTTTACCGACATAGATTTTACTGAGAATATTGGACAAGATACATAAGTGGTGTTGGTGCGGCTTCCAGATGGATTTCAAGATGCTAAAGATGTTCTTTGATCATGCCTCAATTGATTTAAGACATCACTTTGGCAAGGTGGACCTGGATTAGGTTCGATACCTATCTAGGTTATGGACCGGTATCATGTTAATGTGTTCTCTACACGTTACCGAGATGATTTATGGATTGGTTATTGTTGTTTTGGTCTCAAGCCGACATGGAATATCATTGTAATATGGATGTATGTAATGATCTTATTGTAATATCTTTTAGGCGGCTGACCTAATTGGTTTAGGCCTTAGGGTTGGTATAAATTGATGTAAGATCTCATTGTAGATCATGATATGGGAATGGAAATGTAATAACATATGCGAAGGAGTTATGGTCGATCATTGAGGATCAAATTGGGTTTAAAGAAGAGGTCAAAGGCCTCTGGTATTGAGCTTAACCGGGACCATAATCACGCATGGTAGATGTTATCTCTGCCAGTTCATTCTTTTGGATTATTGTCCAATTATCTCGAGGTGGTTATAACCTCTCTGTAGTCAGTGAGACTCTTTTGTAATGAGCAGTATGCTCTAGGCAGTGTGCCTTCCTGCATGTGTAGGCCCCTCATTGTATTACATACTTTCTGTAGGAAGTATCATCTGATTGTGGGTAGGCTTCCCATCGTGGTTTTTCGCTTTCCAGGTTTTCCATGTATAAATCATGGTGTTATGTGGTATGGTTGCATTATGTTGATTATATGTTTTATTGTTAAGCTGTATTGTTTATCGGTATTTGTTTCTACCAGTATCTATTTCTGCTATTCGGGTACTTAATATTTATATGCTCTGGTTAAAGGTTATTAAGTGGTTTGATTGATATAATCTATTAACAACTGATTCACCCCCCCCTCTCAGTTGTTCACAGGTTATCCTAACAACTCTATGTCAAGTCTTGGACATAGAATTATCTTATATTATACTTTTGGGTCGTCCTTGGATCCATGAAATACAAGCAATGCCATTCACATATCATTAGTGCCTAAAATTCCCATAAGAGAACAAAGAAATTTCCATCACAACAAACACTAATCCTTTCCAATATTGCAATAGTCTCAAAGAAGTTTAGGATGTTCTTATACCACATAACAGGGAAGCCCTCGCTTCCACATCATCCAACAGTCAGGATCAACTCAAAAATCTATCTTTAAATTTTGAGAAAAATATGAAGTTGAAAGACAAAGGCATGGGATAATACTCTTTTGAATCCCTATGTCTATCAAAATTCCCAATTTTGCCAAAATATCATGGGCAACCATCAACTTCAAGATAACAATCCTCACAACCTATCAAAAAGTTTGATGGTATGTTCATTCAAGAAGGAACACTAGTAGATGAAACAAAGGACAAGGATGTCCTAGATTGGTTATACAAAGATGATGAAGACACACAAGCAATAATGTTAAGTGTCACTCTCCCTATAGAACAATATGGCAATGGTTTCAGAATCATGCAGAGGATGGGATATTCAGGAAATGGTCCTATCGGCAAACAAAAAGAAGGTATCATAGAACCAATCCAACCATACTCACAACTTGCCAAAGACAAATTTGGATTAGGGTATGGATAACATCAACAACCAAATCAACATAATCGACAACAAGATGCCACATGATGACAACACAAGAAACATACATCACCACAACAACAAGCAGTTAATGAGGCGGTTTGCAAACACCAGTAAGAGATATATGAAAAACAACAAGAAGAGCTTGCCATACAAAGAGAAGAAGCTTCTCATAACCAAATCCATAGATTGCAGCCTAGTACAGAGTTTGATTCAAATTAGATACAAGTAAATCCAGGGTATCAGAAAGAACTATACCGGCTATTAGTAAACCTTTCAACCCTGACGACATCCCTATAAGGTACAGTAACATAATCCTACCAAGTGATTTTGAGATAGATTCAAATGAATATGAATGGAATACTTGCTCTGATGTCACTAAAGACATTGAGGTAGATATAATTCATACATATACACCCATACCTTATGATGGACAAGGTTCAGGGGCTAGACCTGTTGAAGTTGGATCATAACATATTGACGACTCTAGTGAGGATGAGTAGGTTCCAAGTGAAATAGATTTTGAAGAGGGTATCATCATAGACTTTGGCCTCACTAATGCCAACTTTGATAATATATCCATCATGACCCTCACTTTTGTAGACCTTAACCCGCTAGATGATCCCTTACCATTAATACATCCTGAACTCATAGACTGGGAACAACCTAAACAACTTAACATACCTATCTTCCCAGATGATGACACTATTATCCAATACCTTTGTTCTGTGAACACAAAAATATGTTCCACTAGTGAATCTCATAACGAAGTTCTCAATTAGGAGATTTCCAAGTCTCTTAGTCGCAAAATGAATAAACTAAAAAAATGATCTAATGGTGAAAACAAGGACAAGTCATTAACAAAACAAGATAGACCCGATTTCACCAAGTTCTTTAAAGAAAAGTGGATCGATTTTGCTTGGTCTTATGCAGATATGCCAGGGATATATCCATATTTGATCATGCATCACTTATTTATAGCTCTAGGAGCTAAACCAGTCAAGCAAAAACTACAAAAAATGAACCCGCATGTCGCCATATTGGTTAGGGCAGAGCTGAAGAAACTACTTGATGTAGGGTTTATCTGACCCATAGATTATGTGTAATGGATCTCTAACATTGTACCTATATCCAAACCAGATAAAAGCATTAGGATTTGTACAGACTTCAGGGATCTCAACAAGGCTTGTTTGAATGATGACTTTCCTTTACCCAACATCGACATAATTGTAGATTTAACAAGAGGACATGCTATGTTATCACTCATGGATGGTTTCTCAGGCTACAATAAAATAAAATTGCACCAGAGGACCAAGATAAAACAACATTTACTTGTCCATGGGGTACTTACTACTGGAATGTTATGATTTTCAGTTTGAAGAATGCAGGAGTAACCTATCAAAGGGCAATGACCACAATCTTTCATGACATGATGCACACATTCATGAAGTACTATGTAGATGATCTATTGGCTAAATAATTCACAAGAGAAGGAAATCTGGAGATTTTGGATAAATTTTTTCAAAGGCCAGAACAATTCAATGTATGTCTGAATCCTAAAAAGTGTGTCTTCGGTGTAACATCTGGAAAACTCTTGGGATACATAGTATCAGAAAAAGGAATAGAGGTGGACCCCAAAAAGGTACAAGAAATCATGGAGATGCCACCTCTTAGAAATATCAGCCAATTAAGATCTCTACAAGGACAACTGTAATCCATAAGAAGATTCATTTGTCAACTAGTCGACAAGTGCCTTCCGTTCACTCATCTACTCCACAAGAATGTTCCTTTTAGATGGGAAGATCTATGTGCAGAATCATTCCACCAACTCAAGTAATATTTGATGAATCTACCTATTTTGGTACCACCAATAGCGGGCAAGCCTCTCATTCTTTACATATCAGCTACAAAGGTATCACTAGGAGCATTTTTAGCACAAGAGGATTCAACAGGCAAGGAAAGGGCAATATACTACATCAACAGGACATTAAATGGATTGGAGCTCAACTACACATTCATTGAAAAAGCTTGTTTAGCCGTGGTATTCGCTTCTCAAAAGTTTTGCCACTATATGCTAGCTCACACGGTCAAACTGGTAGCAAATATTGATCCACTAAAATATATACTCAACAAAGCTGCTCTCACAGGAAGGTTAGCTAAATGGGTCATGATTCTAAGTGAGTTTGATATTCACTACACAGATAGAATGGCTATCAAAGGTCAAGCTATCGTTGATCAATTAGTAGAAGCACCATTGCAAGACAATCATCCAATATATGTTGAATTTCCAGATATAGATATTCTCACAATATCGACAACACCATGGGTCTTGTACTTTGATGGATCATATACACAACATGGATCAGGAGCCGGTGTTCTATTCATCACACTGGAAGAACACATTATTCCTAAATCTTACAGATTAATATTTCCTTGCACAAATAACATTGCTGAGTACAAAGCTCTAGTCACAGGCATCAAGATGGTTGTAGAGTGGAAGATCACAGAGTTCAAAGTCTTTGGAGACTCACAATTGGTCATTAATCAGGTTAATGATGACTATCAACCAAAGGACAATGAGCTGATGCCCTACAAGTGCATAGTGGATGATTTCAAGAAATACTTTATGGACATCAAATTTGAATAGATTCCAAGGTTGAGAAACAAAGCTGCATACGCCATGGAAACCATTGCCTCACTCCTGCAAATACCAGACCAACAAATTCATTATGAGTTCCTAGTGGAACAACTATTTTCTCCTGCCTATAACAATTATGAATCCCAAGTCATATACCACATAGTCGGTTCCAACTCACCCCTTTATTGAAAGATCTACAAATACCTAAAAGATAATATCCTTCTACTAGATCTATCTCAAAACTAGAAACACAACTTTATTCGTCAAGCAACCTGTTATACGCTAACCACTGACACACTTTACCGCTGAGGTCTTGATGGTACTCTTCCTCGGTGTCTTGATCGTAACGAATCTGAAACCACCTTCATGAACTTCACAGAGGTATTTGTGGCACACATTCAAGTGGTCCTACTCTCACCAAAAAACTTCTAAGGATGGGTTATTATTTGCTGACCATGGAAAATGAATCATATCAGTTTGTCCAAAATGCGAAATTCATGGTAATCTTATACATGCACCAACACAAGAACTACAACCATTCACCACATCATGACTATTTTGTCAATGGGGACTTGACCTAGTGGGCAAGATTCATCCTTCCTCCTCAAATGAACATAAGTTTATCATCATAGCCACTGAGTATTTACAAAGTGGATAGAGGTCATCCCATTGACTACTATTACCAGAAAGAAAATATCTTCTTTTATCCTGAATTATCTCATTTGTCGGTATAGTATTCCTAGTTCCATTATCACAAACAATGGAAGACCTTTCAAGAATCAAGAAGTGAAAGAGTTGTGTGAACGATTCCATATCCAACATCGTTTCTCCACACCATATTATCTACAAGGGAATGACCAAGCAGAGGCCTCAAACAAAACCATCTTGAAAATCCTCAAAAAGACAATGAACGAGGCTGGTCGTGACTGGCATGTTCAACTCAACCCAACATTATGGGCCTATAGAACTAGCATCCACACACCTATAAGAGAAACACCATACTCACTTGTGTATGAATCAGAAGCTATTCTACCTATTGAGGTTGAAATTCCATCACTCAAAGTATCACTAAAGGGACTCATTCTAGATGAGGAGTATCGGCTAAACTGACTGCAAGAGTTAGTGCTACTAGATGAACATCGACAACATAATTTTGCTCATCTCAAAGCATATAAAAAATTCATGTGTAGGAGCTACAATCACAAAGTAAAACCAAGAGCATTTCAAATCGGTGATTTGGTACTAAAAGAAAATCTCCGCAATCAACAGTATCGGGAAAAGAAGGGCAAATTTGAACCAAATTGGCTAGGTCCTTTTGTCATCATATCCACTTATGGACCGGGGGCATATCAGTTATATACATTAGAAGGGAACCTATTTGATGAACCTATCAACAATGCTGCATCTTAAAAAGTTCTACACTTGAGTTATCCAATGCATGGATAAGGGAAACAATAAAAAAAAAAAAAAAGTGCAATAAAAACAAGTAGTGAAAACTTGGCAACATGCGCTATTTGTGATAGATCAACTCTTCCATCTATATGTACCCATATCATATCTTTTTGCATCCATTCACACTAAGCCTATGGCCATCACAAAGCTTTTGTAAACACATAGCAAAATCTTGGACACACTTAGTGTAGTCACTGTCCTTGATTATTCGAAGAGTTACCCTCATAAATATCTCACCATGGCTTGGTGATCAATGTATATATACACATCAAAAGAGGTGTCCATAGATGGGGGCAAAATACCGATCTCAGTGGGGGCATTCCGCTTTGTTTTCATTACACAGACAAAAGTAAAACAATAAAGAATCAAGGCATACCATGATGACAAATGTCAAAACTAACCGTCTGACTTAAAAACAAAATCATTGTCAGAATCAACATGAAAACAAAACATGATGAATGATCTATTCTAAATCATGATTTGTTTACTCTTAGCATTAAGTTTGACTTTTTGTATCTTGATTTTTTTGAATTATTAGATCTCCTGAGCAACTCAAGGATGCACTGAGCTAGAGAAGCAAAGAAGGAGTCTGATATTTTATTTGGTTTTCTATCTGTGAGGTGATCATTCATATGATGAAAATTTGTCTCAAGACGTGATTGGAAACATATCATTGAAGACATTTCACATTTTTGCACATAAAAATGGTTAACTCTTGTCTGTTTTACACAAACAACACTCAGGCCGTCTCAATTCAATTATACCTCGACGCTTGTGTCATTTTGCAATATAAAAAATCATGGTTCAATTATACCATTGATGTTTGCATTAACTGACAACATTTCAAAAGCTCAATGATGACAAAAATGGCGCAAACAATTGGCTAAAAGGAATGACAACGAGACACAATTAAACTGATCATTAGTGCATTTAGTTGCATTCATTCATACATTTAGTTGCATTAATCATCATTATCATAATTATTATCATCATATCCTATGTATATCATATGTACATCACATAAATGCATTTATCATTATCACATCATATCCACATTTTTTTATCAGGTAATCATATATCACCTTCAAAACATATAGATAACCATCATCATATAAATAACATCCATTACATCCATACATACAAACATGCATGTACATCCACAACCACCATCATAAATCATCATAAAGCATCATAAGATAGTACTCATCACATCAATCATCATCATAGAACATCACAATGTGGATCAAGGGAAAATCACTGTCATATCTCATATAATCTCAAAACAGGGTCAAAATATACAAATAAATATCATGTCTGTATATGAGTACATCAAAGATGATCTATATCACAAAATGGGACAATCAAGTATGACTATCTCTAGAGGCAAAAGGTCTCACGACAGATGTTTCGGCTCCTAGGTCCCCACTAGGAGGATCATGTCGTACTGGTCTTGTCATGCCTCTGCTCTCCATCCTGGTATGACTACATCCAAATCGGGTGGATGCAACTGTAGCATAGCTAGGTGCTCTCCGCTCTCAAGGGACCAAATCCTCATATAAATGCCACTAATACTCAACCTCCTTGGTCGAGTACTACATCTCCCTAAGTGTATCTTAGAGAGGGGAACCTACAACTGCTCTATCTAATCTATCAGCAAGGGCCTCCGCTCATCCCTGTCGCTCTACCATAGTATCTCTCTCGGTCTGAAACTGAATTTGTCACTGCTGCACCAAAATCTATGCCTGCAGTTCTGCTGCATGGAGATCTGTAGATCCCTAATCTGTGCATCTTACTGATGAGAAGGTACCCTTATCTAAATAGGAACCTGAGAGGAAGTCCCTACTATACCTGTCCCTATCTAGGAGCTGGTGGAGGGAGAACATCTGATCTCCTCCTCTGTGTAGCCCGCCTACCCCCCACCGTACCTCCATCGCACCTCTACCAACACCCCTCATCGCACCTCCCACTACACCTCCAACTCCACCTAACACAAGACCATCACCTCTACCACCACCACCCTCATCATCATCCTCATCATCGTCATCCTCCTCATCATCCTCTCTGCACCTTTGTCCTCCTCGACCCTGTGGACGCTCATCCTCCTCATCATAAAAAATCGACATTAGCTCTACGGGATCGGATAAACGAGCCACAACATGTGCAATATAGTATGCAAAGTTCTCCTTAGTCATACTTGCATCTACCACTTTGGCTCTGTAATCCTAGATTTGGCCGGCTAGACTCATATAATCGGCCACCACTGCAACACTATCAATGGTAGCCCCCACTCAAGTATGTCCTACTGATGACGAGCATATAAATAGGCTCCTTGTGGTATCCCCTATTGTCGTCCATACTGTCTATAAACCTGATTGTGCAAAATTTCTCAATGATAAAGGGCGTCTACCTGATCAAGTACCTAGACATATATACATAGGGCATCTCTAGCCCATCCTCCCCCCATACCTCACAATCCATATACGGCCTCCAGATGACCGTGTCTATATCATCCAACACTCTCCACTAGTACTCTAGTTTTCCCAGCTTTCTCTGGACAACTACACTTGTGTATCCATATGCATAAGGTCGGCCTATTGGTTTATCCCTATCTGCAAGCGGCTGTGTCACCGCTATATTCTCCCAGGCCTACACCTGTAGCAATGCGACCCCTGCTGATAAACTCATGTATCCTTGATACACAACCTGGTGTAGCTCCCTGTATAAGTAGGCCAACATGCATGACCCCCACACAAACTTCCTACCCTATGTCACCATATCCTCTAACACCAAACTCCATCCAATGACCAGTCCCTTTGACCTACGGTCAGGACATAAGAAACCACCAATGAAACCTGCCAGTATAGATGGTAGAGGAGCATAAGTGTCTGTTATCTCCTGCCATGCAATCTCATATCCGCTGATATCCTCATCTTGAAACACTCGATGTAGAGCCTCTCTACCACCCTCCTCAGTCTACTCATATGGCAATAAATCTCCTACCATCGGAATCCGTAGGATCCTATAGTAATCCTCAGGTGTCACCATCATCTCCCCCATCGCCAGATGGAAGGTGTTGGTGTCATTTTGCCACCTCTCTGCCAAAGCTGTCAATAAACCCTGGTTAATAGTACCCTGAGGCATGTCCAAAAGAGATGATAATCCACATCTCTCAATAATATCTCTCTCAGCCTGTGTAAGTTGAGGGATCAATCTCCATGTCTTCGGGAATCTCTCCCAACAATGTAGCACACCTAGTTTCACCTGCAAATCAAAACAGATCCATCATCAATCATCAATCAAATTAATTCTATCAAAATTAGTATCATATCGACAAAATCAGAAACATATCAGTGAATCATATCAAATCAACAAAATCAGAAATATATCAGTGAATCAAAATCAACATCATATTGACAAAATCAGAAACATATCAGTGAATCATATAACATCATATCAGCAATAATCCATATTAGAGAGCATCATATCAATAACATATGAGGAAACTCAAACAAATCAGAGAGCATCATATCTAGATTAAGCAAGCAACATATCAGTGATTCCATATCAACACAACATATCAGAGAACAACATATTAGTATCCCATATCAGTGCCCCATATCAGTAACACATAAGATATCAGTATCCTATATCAGTATCTCATATCCAGGATTCCATATCAGAGAGAAAAATATCAAAACAACAACCCATATCAGTAATCCATATTGTGACTCATATAAGTGCACCATATCAGTGCAACATATCAGAAAATTTCAATCCAAAGACCCATATTAGGAAAAACCGCTCAATTAGACCCATATCAACATCAAAACAATCTACACACACCCATCACATCATATTTAAATTCATTCACAATAAAAAATCATCTCAAGAAACAAACATTTTGCATTTTTCAACCTTACGCGCTAAAACAGACCATAAATGCGCTAATCTGCCCTATATGTGCTAATCTTTCCAATCCATGCACTATAAAACATAGTGTATATGCTAGAATCCTCATATGCATGAAATCAGGCATCCATTATGCTAAACTAGGTGACCTAAGCGCTAAACTATCCTACACGCTAAATTCCAGATCGAATGCGCTATTATGTTTTGCGTAAGTGCTAAAATTCATCTATGCGCTAACCTATCATTCCCATGTGCTAAATCCTAACCCTAGGTTCTACATGCGCTATTTTGCATTGCGTATGCACTAAATCCCAAGTTCTACGTGCTAAAACTTAAAATCTGACCCTCAAAATTGAAAAACGTGACAAAAATTCACAAAAATCACACGAAAAGATAGGGATTTTTTGACACTTACTAGTGGTCCATACGCGACGGGTCTTCGGTATCACCTGACGCACTTGAAACGATGAGAATGGTAGGGAATCAACATTGTCATCAGAGCTCCAAATGCACAAATCACAAGAAGACAAGTGTACAATGAATTTCCTTTTTCACTTTTTTACCTTTTAAGAGGGTAAAATGGAGGGTTAATAAGTGGGCATGTAATATTTTCCACTTTTTCATTTATTAACCTTATCAACATCATTTTTTGGGAGATGAATCAAATTGTGCATATCGGAAATTCAATATCATCAACATTATCATATCCAAAACAAAAAAAAAAGTCAACACAATTTGAAAATTTTCGCAAATTTTTTTCAAAAAAAATAAAAAATAAAAAACCCTCGATTCATCTCTCGAGGGGGCATCATTATCATATTAACATCCAAATCAATATATGGGGCATCATAACAAAAAATTTGGCGACGACAAAAAAATCAAAAACTTTGACAACATATCAAGCAATTTTTCTTTGAATCAACATGTGCACACACGTCACTTCAAAGAGGGGCAAAATGTAGACGTATAAATCTAACTATCTAGTTAAATAAATATTTAGTATTTATTTAATTCATCAAAAACACATTCCTCTATTAATTAAATTATATTTAATTAATTCCCCCACTTTCATCTATTTGGTTAAATAAATTATTTAATTTATTTAATTAAAACCCCTTTCTCCTTTAATTAAATTCGCATTTAACTAAAAAATCTCCTTCCAATTTAAATATCCCCCAAATTGCAAGTTATCACCCATCTTTTTGGAATACATCACTTTATTTCAAAAATAAATCAAAAAATACTTCCCACTTGCATCCCAAGCATTCTTCTAGAACCCCTCTAATCCCACTTAACTAGCCTTAATCCTTCTATTATGTCACATCCCTAAATTTGGGGAAGTCACTTCTCCAAATTTGGAAGGAAGTCTTCTAAATGCATTAAAGACTTTATCTCTTCAATAAATTAACTTGTTGAGTTCCCCAAATTTGTAAGGCTCTTACATATTTGTCTCCAAAGTCTCCCTAACCATTAATGGTTAATCCAACTTTCACCCATGGTTAGAGACTTTCCCTCTAACTGAACCCTCATCCAACTCAGAGGTCTCATCAAGCACTCATTGCTTTGACCCTAGTTATCCTATTAACCCTTGCACAAGAGTTTACCCTTTGGGTAAAAGCTTTATCCATTGGTTATCCATTAACTCAACCATGAACTTACCTCCTAAGGTAACCACCATGTCTTCTGAGGTATTTAATGCCTCTTACATCTCCTCTCAAGCCTCCTCAGGGTGACATTTATCAACCTAGGATTGGATTTAAAACCTCACAAGGATTGAATAAATTTCAATCCCGACCCTTGTTAAGATTACACAATATTGACCATCCATTTGATCATTTCTTCTATAAATAGAGCTCCATTTCCTCCATTTTACATAATCCAATTTTTTATGCATCTACATTATAGTCACATAGCATTTAACATTCTAGCCTCTCTTTGAGATCATTGTAGTAAGCATCATAGCATATATTTCATATCATGTTTTGCATATCATATCTTAGTATTCCATGCTAGCTTAATATCATCTTCATATCATGTTCATGCTAACTTAATCTCACAATAATCTTATCATTTTGCACCATATCATATCACTAAGATCTTAGTTGCATCCATTTAGATCTTAGATCATAGAATATCTCTAGTTCTTTGAGTAGTCATCCCAAGATCAAGTGCTCTTCCAAGCTGAGAGCGACCTTGAATCTGAGGAACCTTGGAGATAGAGGACAATGAGAAGATTTTGAGAGTTTTTTATTAACTAACTTGTTTTGTTGATTTTAATCTCTAATGCAATGTCCCATTGGTGTGTTTGTGCTTTTTTTGCAGGTACCGCAATCTGATCATACACTATCAATTGTAATTGGCACAAGGGATGACTCCTGGTCTGAGGGTGGCGACTGTTCATAATACCTTTCTAATTCTATAGTTGACACTTGATTAATGTTTGACATTAGTTCATAAATCTCTAATATTTCCTCAAGATTAAGACTACTCGCTTCCACAATTCCATTTTCTTCCTCAATAACTCCCTGCTTCCAATATCTTTTCTTTTTCTTTTCTCATGGTATTTGGTTTTAGTTTTCTTCACGACTTGATGTATATCTCTCTATCCTTGGGAATATGAACAATCATTCCTTTTTAGGGATATTTTCGGACCCCATCCCCCTTTCCATTCACCATCCCTTAATTGCCTACCCCTTCTCACAAAGGTCAACCCTTAAGATTTGGTAGGGATCAATTTCTAGCTAGCTTGAGTCTCTTTTTGCTAAAAAAGTTTCTTCACTATTCACTCAAGGGTCCTAACAATAGAACCAAAATGTTAGCAAGAGTTAAAGGGAAACTATAGTTCAAAGATTTGTACCCCAGATAGATCTTAATGTGGTCTTTATACCCTAGAGGATACAATAAAGGAAACCAAAAGAGATAGAAATGAATTAGAATAAAACAACATTCATATCTCAATAATACATAAACATATCATAACATAGATCTTCAAACCAACAACATCAATCTCCAACTACATCAAGAGTTCTAGATCACAATCTATCATTTCTCATGCATATTGTCTCATACTAATTCTATTCTACTGTCTCAAATGTATAATATAATATTATTATGCATATTTCTCATGTCAAGATACTACTCTACAAGTCATCCTAAAGGTCTAGTTCTATTTTGCAGACCCAAAGCAATAACCTAAGTTAGCTCTATTTGTGGTCTTCGCTGCCAAGAGTACTCACAAAATATATATAAAGGATGATTGAAAATTGATCAAGAAACCTCAGAGAAGGATGAATCTAGATACCAAGGAAATAGTTAAAAGAAAATTGTAGAAACTTTTGAATCTTGCATTCATATATCCCATTTGTTACAGCTAGTGGGTTTCACCTCTAGTCATTATTCCCAAGAAGCATGGAAAATGGAGAGTCTACATGGACTATAGAGAGATTAAATTTACAACAAGGAATGATCATTTCCCTCTTCCTTTTATCAACTGGGTATTGGACTCTCTAGCACGAAAAAAGTATTTCTCATTGTTGGATGGTTTCAATGGTTACAGTTAGATAAGGATTGTACTGAAGGACCAGGACAAGACAACATTCACTTGTCCTTGGGGTACATATGCTTATGCAATCCTTCCATTTGGCCTTTGCAATGGCCTTGATACTTTCCAAATGGCAGTCCTTAGTATCTTCTCAGACATGACCCATAACTAAATGGAAGTATACATGGATGAATTCACAACATATGGTGATACTTATGAGGAAGCTTTATAAAATTTGACTAAGATAATTCAAAGATGCAAAGATCATAATTTCTCATTGAGTAATGAAAAGTGCTATATGATGATGCAAGAAGGCGTAGTTCTTGACCATCATGTTTCTCAACAAGGTATACAAGTTGATCATATGAAAATTGAGGTAAGCAAAAGTCTACTTGTTCCTTCCAAGCAAAAAGATGTTATAATTTTTCTAGGACATGTTGGTTACTATAGAAGATTCATTAAATATTTTACCAAGATATCATCACCACTATTTATTCTACTCACCAAAGATGAAAAATTTGAATGGACCATGCTTCTCAGAAATCTTTGCAAGCATTGAAGGATGTATCAATGAAAGCACATATTCTTAGGTGTCCAAACTGGAACCTTCCCTTCCATATAAATATGGATGTGTCAAACCACATGCTATGAGAGTAGTTCTAGGATAGAAAGAAGGAGTCATTGAATATATTATATATTATATCAACAAAAATTGAAATTAGTAGAACTTAATTGTACAATCACATCAAAGGAGGTGCTAATAGTCATCTATTCTATCAATAAGTTTAGACACTACATAAGAGAGTATCAAGTTTTTGTGCATATAGAACATGCAACAATAAGGTACTCAGTGAATAAACTATTTATTACCTATAGGTTAGTTAGATGATTAGTTATGTTGCATGAATTTGATATTACAATAGTGGATAATCCCGACAAAGGAAATTTATTTTTTGTCTAGACTAACAAATGCAAACTCATAGCTAGTCATAGATGAATCCTTTTCTAATGAACATCTCTTTTCTATACAAGTTCATGACCCATGGTATGCAGGTATTGTAAATTACCTTGTTTCAAGTAAGATGCCTCATTATTTCTCTCTAGGGAAAAAGCATCAACTTGTAGAAAATAGTTTTCTCTACTCATGGATATCAAGGTACCTCTTTTATACTAGACTAGATGATGTCACAAGAAGATAGATAAAAGAAGATGAGGTACATGATATTCTTCATGCATTTCATGATGAGCCCTATGGGGGGAATTTTATAGAAAAAAGAACAACCATAAAAGTGCTCAACACAAGTTATTATCGACCATCCTTGCACAAAGATATAGTCAATTACACAAGGCATTGTGATAGGTTCCAGAGAATGGGCAAATGTGCAAAATCATATGAGATTCCTTCACATCCTTGAGTGGTCGTGACACCATTTGATAAATGGGGACTAGAATTCATTGGGCTAATCAACCCACCTTCAAACAATAAAGAGTAAATTTTAGTTTACATAAACTACTCGACAAAGTAGGTTGAAGTCAGGGTAATGAAATATGCCAAGGACAACAAGGTTGTATAATTCGTTTATGAAGATATTTTTACATGATATGAGGATTCAAAGGGAAATTGTGATAGATCAGGAACCCCAGTTCAAATCAATGTTGATTCAAACACTCATGAATGAATACAATCTTAGACAGAAAAGAAACATCATAACACCTTCAATCTAATGGGAAAGTGGAGGTAACTAATAAGGAACTAGAAGCCATCCTCACAAAAATAGTTTCTATTCATAAAAAGGATTAGGCTTAGAGGTTTCAAGAAGCATTTTGGGCATACAAGACTACATGGAAGACCACCACAAGTTTTACAACATTTGAATTACTGCATGGAATGAAAGTTATCCTCTCTATCAGATTTGAGCATAGACCCTTATAGACAACAGTTGAACCTGGCATAGACTTGTTACAAGCCCAACAAGAACATAAAACCCTAAATTCTTTGGATGAATTTAGGTAGGAGGTCCTTAAACATATGAAAATAATGCAAAATCAGAGAAATATAATGGCTTGATTGATTTATAAAAAGAAGTCAGTTTGAGTAGGGTGATTGGGCTCTACTCTATGATTCCAAAAATAAAGATCATCAAGGGAAGCTCCAAACTACGTGGTTAGGCTCTTATGAAATAGTGGAGCTATTCACTATTGGTGTCATCAGAATACAAACTATTGACCTAGTGATATTTTGACTATTGATCGATGGTTATAGAATCTAACTATATAAGAAACATATTAATAAAGACTATTTATTTCAACAACGTGATACAACACTGCCACATGATTCTCTTGTAGCCTCTAACCCTAGTATTTCACATTTAGGGGCAAATAATTTTTCAACATAGATAAATGATGGGAGCACCATAATAAAGTCCCCACTTTGTGCGAACATATCACCACCATAATAAAATTCATTTTCACCATTTATTAGTTAGGCAGATGAATAACCATGCTTAAGGGACTCGTTTTATGTAGCCATGCAGTCAATACTTGTTAGAACTTGCACACTTTAGCCAGTTCGACATTCAAGTCAACTTCAACACTCACTTCAAATCCAACTCACTATATATTTACTTTCCATGTCATACATCTACCATCAACCAAGTTTAAAAATCAACTTTTTGTTGGCTCATCATCACAAAAAGTGACTTGAATTGATCTTTGCATGCATCACCAATTGACAACAAAGTTGAGATCACATCAAATGACATTTCTAATAACTTGGTAATTAATACTCTAAATTCAACCTCGTCCCACAATCTAAACTATTTTCCAATTTCACATGTTGCATAGTTGTAATTGCATTTATTGTATCTTACTCAATTTATTTAAGCATATTTTTGCGCTCATAATGAAATCAATTCCTCTACTCGATGCTTTTGCACATGAGGACAAATTTCTCATTTTAAGTTGGGGGTTTATCATTCTAACTTTTTGGAAAGATAGTTTTTATAGTTTAAAACTTGTAACATAGTAATCAAATCTTTTCTGAATCATTATCTCACCTCATTAATGTGATTAAATTCTCTCTAAATTTTTATAGGTTGTTTTCATGTCTTATCATTTATTTTTTTCTTTTTCCTACCTTTTACCATGTTCCATTACCTTTCCTTAGTAATTTCTCAAAAGAAACTTAGATTACTGCGAGGAATTAGGTTATGTAGTCAAAATTTTCACAAAAAAAAGGTTTAAATTGATAAAAGTGTTGAATTTGGGGGTTTTAGAAACTTATATTTAGAGGAATTTTGAGGTGATACAAAGAAATGGGAGGAATCCCCATTAGAAAAGAGGCTTAGTACACACTTTGGTTGATAATTCCCATGAATGTAGAGGTAAGATGGTAAACGCAAGAAGGATGGAATATTTTCATAAGCTGGGAAATTATGACAATGATGTAGCACTACAATTTCAATGGACTTTATAGGACAATGTAGCAACTGTCAATGGATTGTGGGTAGATGCTACCATGATGGTGATTGTGCAAGTTACTTGCCTTTCAATAGAAGGGGATGACTACCTAAAACACCATGACACTATCTTAGCTAGAGAATAATTTAGCTTACTTGAGGATCCACCACTGGAAGTTTCTAACCAAGGGACCACAAGGGTTTCTCTTTCACTTAAATGGGTGGTAGCAGTAGAAATTATTATCATATATATTTTTCATGTGAAGGAATAATTCCATTTATGTACTCATATCATTTCAAACTTCTTATCCATTTATACCATGGGAGATTGATAAACATCCCCGACTATCTAACCCACTTTCTCACAAGAATGGTGGTAGAGGTGCAGAAAGGTAAGAACACATTGTTGTCTCACCACTACTTAATTCCTCTTCTGATTAAAAGAAGTTTGGGCATATTTTTTTTTAGATGAGTTAGGAGAAGTTTTTGAAATTAAAGAGGGTTAAGCATCTAAATTTGAGCACTAGGAATAGAAAATTTATGGTTTAGGGAAAAGATTATGGAAAAAGGGGAGAGTATTGAGTAATTGAGTGATTCAAAGCAAGAAAGTATATATCCCCAAAGGAGGAAGATAATTCAACTCTTTTGAAAAATTTAAATATGAACCATCTAAGGATGAAGAAGAGGAGGCTCAGATGACTCCTCCTGCATCCAAGATCAGAGCTCGGAAGTTAGCCCAAAAAGTCATGTCTGTAACTAAAACTAAGGAGAATGAGGAACAACAAAAAAGGAAATAGAGTAAAGATAAGGGAAAGGCTCAAAAAAAATGAAAGAAACAAAAAACTAAGGATAAAATCCTCATTGCTACACATAGCAAGTGGGAAGAAATATTTTCCTCTATGAAGAGGAAGGAACTTGAAGAAAAACTTGTTCCTTCATCAAAAAAATCAAAAGCTTCAGGGATCAAAAATATTAGAATAAACAACGGTTTTGTAGCCAAACAAAAGGAACAAGAGAAATAACCTATTTATGCTAAGAAGAAGAAAAGACTAGAGTCTACCCATGCATATAAGAAATAACATTTTTTTGGTGTAAAAAACTAATTAACATTGCAAAAATAAAAAAAGCCATTCCACCATTGTTGTTTTAGAGAAGCCACCATCTATTGATTTCAAATTTATTGAGCAAGAAGTATCTACTACCATGAAGGCAAAAAATAAAGGGAGAAAGTAGAAAAATTCAGCCAAAGCACCTGGAAAATCCGATAGATTGAAAGAAAAAGGAGATTATAAGAAGGTGTAAGAATTGGCTATGGAGGTAGTCACCCAACATGCAGAGACCAAATGGAAAGCACAACGACAAGAGATAAATAATATGTGACAAGCCTAAACTATATTATTATCAATGATGTAATACAATATGATCAATAGATGATCATTACATAGGAGACCCCTTGGTTATGTAGCCAAGGTGAGAAAATATGAGTGCATAAGATTATGACAAGTGTCATAATATTATGAAATGAAAACAAAAAGTGAAAATCTATCATCCCACCTAAAGTGAAAAAGTGATAATGGGATAACACCACTAAAGGTGGATTAACCACCAAATGTAGAAAAGTGCAACCACGAAAGGTGGATATGCTAAATTAATAACATGATAAGTCCACCTAAAGTGGATATGCTCCAACTACTCCTATGCAATTCCCTAAGTAAGCATAAGTAGAGTATAATTAGGACCTAGCTGAGAAATACCAAGGTAAAATACCTTAATTACACCAACACCCCGCCTTAAGTGCAACGTAGGAAGAATATACACAAAATATAACAATGTAAGATGGGTCCTGACTACTAGGCCATGTTAGGTATCCATGAAAAAATGCAATCTCTCACAAATGGAGAAAGGGAGAAAACCTAGTGGGAAAGAATCCCCCCCAAAAGAGGGATGGAAATACAAAATAATTCTCAAAGAAGAATGAGAAGGAAAAAACCCCATGTGAGGAAAAATTCCCCCACACAAGAGAGAAGAAGAGAAACCAAGTAGCCTCCCCTCAATGTAGAATATGCACCAATGGTAGATCCTCCAAGTTGGATGTAGAAGTTTCTCCATGATTTTCGAACAACGTTCTTCCCCTTAGGAAGAAAAAAAACCAAAGGTCTATATATGAAGTCTCCCCAATCCCAAAAGGAATATGTAGGAAGGAAACTCAAGATGTATAGAGTCTTTGAAAGATGCTCAAGTGTTCCCATGTCAATGCTGAAATTTTCCCCTTCTAAATCAGGTGTACTAGGCCACACTACTGCAAAAGACAATCCATGATCTAGTGAAGATGAATGTAGAGCATGATCCAAATACTCAAGTGTCTCCTCTAAGGATAAAGAGAGCTCCTCCAAATGTTGTACATAAGTATCCGCAATAATATCAAACTCAAAATAATGATCATGTAGAGAATGAACAAGATGGTCAAAGTACTCCCTCGCAACAACTAAAGAAGGATCATCTCCATCAAAGAGAAGATGAATATCATAAATTATGTCTACCAAATATGTAATGTAGGCATCCACAAACAAACCCTGCAATGTCTGTCAAGTAATCATCCTAGGGAATTGGAGTTGGAAGACAATGTATATCCTACTGCATTGAATCATACAAACCCAAAAAATTAGTAACACAAGCATCATGAGGAGAAATAGTAGATGTGATATCAATAGGAGGAGATAAAATGTAAGGTTAAATAACTGGATCACATATGATAACAACTAAGTTCAAGTAACCATAGTTCTCCTCGATATCAAAATCCACATAAGAAGTATGATTATCATTGGAAGATTCAAAGTCATCAATAGGAACAAAGTTTGAAAAGGATTATAATTGAGATGCATGATCCACCACCCCAGTAACAATGATAGCTCTACTCTCCAAGTCTCTAATGATAACTAAATTAGGTGTGAACTCCATAGTCTTCCTTGATGCACCATGAGTGATTTGATAGATGGAAAGAAGGTCATTTATCAAGTGAGGTAAAAACAATAAATCATTGAAGGTTTCATCCCCAATATAAATATATCCCTTCCCAATTACATCATATATCTATGATTTCCCATTAAAATTGGTGACATGTTGCGAGGCTCAAATGAAGAGAACATAGACTACAAAGATGCCATATAATGAGAAGCTCTTGAATCTAGAAGCCATCTCCATGAATCATGACTTCTAGTAGCACAAAGAGCTTTTCCTTTACTTGTCCCAAAAGTTTGACTATTTTCCTTATCAAATTCTACTTGTTTTGAAGAAGAAGTTGAATTAGACATTCTAGAAGGTGATGAGCACTTGAAAATGACACTTTTAATCTTAATTTATGTATAAAAACTCTATGTACTTTGTTAATTAATGTGCCTAGTGGTAGACTATATGCATGCATATTTATTTCTTTTTCTCTTATACTCTGCTAATCAGAGAATATATTAGAAATAGTATTTTGTATTAAATGTATTACTTTTATGATTGATTAATGAAGAAACAACCGATCTTTAATATTTTTGCTGTTAAATTTCCTCCTATCTTTCTTGGATATTTTTCAAATATATTTAGAAGTTATTGCAAGATGTGGAGTTACAAAATTTTTGTTCAACAACAAGGAATGCTTGGTCACTCTTGATCGCTCCAACTGGATGAAACCTCTGTTTTCATCAAGTTTGCTTTCATCGGCTGTTCTATGAAACTTTGAGTTTCATTTAATAATAAATGCATTTGTAAAGTTTTATGCAGTATAAGGTTAGTAGCTATTACTCATCTAGGTGGGTAACATTGTATTTGAATTCAAATAAGGATATATGTATATATATTCCATAACTTTCAGCAGAAAGCTAGTTAGCTAGTCTATAAGTTAGTAATCGGTTTTAGAGTCTCACCTTTTGTAATCTTAAAACTTGTTTAACTCCCTCCTTGGAGCCAATTGCCATGAAAATTCAAAGTTTATTTGAAATCTTTGTGTTCACAAATCCCACCAGTGGAAGAGAAGGGATCTCTCAACCGAAGGGATGTGATCCTAATTTAATTCTTTGTTTTTTTAATTTTAGATCTTGCATGTTTGATTTCATCATGTTCTTTTTTGTATGTTCATGTTGACGCTGGAAACTCAAAATCATTTGTAATTTGTAATCTTTATTCCTAAGTTAATTCAGTAGTTTCCTGAGATATATTAGTTTGTTCACATAGGTTCATATTCATGTTTTATTAACTTAGTTCAGATTGATCAATTGTTGCATTTTAGTTTTGATTAATCGTGTTAAAACAAATGATAATGGTGACTGAAATTGTGATTGAACAAAATATTTGTTAAAATTGTTCATGGGATTAAGTTTTCTTTAAATGTTCTATATAATAGATTTTTGATTTTCTGCAAGCGTAAAATAGATTTCATTTTCTAGTAAGTAGAATAAAATTTGAATTCATGTTATAGCTTAAATATGGTTTAGTTTTAGGTAAATAATTCCATTAATTAGTTCTAATCAAGTCCTATTTATATTGCACTAGAAGCACCAGAGTCGTTAGAACAGATTTAGTATCTTCAATTTTGGTTCTAGGGAAGTGTCATTAGCCTAGGATTTAGTTCTTAGAAAGAGATCCTGAGAGCTCCCGATGGAGTATGACTGAAGCATGTCACTGTTCTCAATGCAAACCCCCCAACTTAAACTTGTCCTTATCACATATATCTCTAAGACACACCCATTTTGATAATGAGATTAAATGATGCAATTTGTGACATCAACGACCTCACCCATTAGAAGGCAAATTGATTCTATCATTCTCAAGAAGATGCTTCAATTCATCAATATCCTTTTTATAACAATGGTGTTCTTCATGTCCTAACTTCTTGCAATATGCACAAGTAGGACTCTCCTTGTTAGATGATTTCCACTTAGGGGGGGATGTAGAATCTCTTTCTTGAGGGAAGGAAGATTATACTTTATTCTTCTATGGCATTGGCTTTGTTTGCTTATTCTTCTTGTTGGAACCTTTCTCAGGATTAACCACCAAAGAATGTGACTTGGATGACTTGAGAATAACCATTTTGTTTAACTTTTCTTGTTCAAGTATCAACATCTCAATGAATGAATCAAAGGATGGTGTAGTATAGGCACTCCCCATTGTCAGTTGATGAGTGTGGAAACTAGAAATAAAAGTTGCATATTCAAAAGAAAGCTTCCACAACAAATTGAAGATCGTATGTACATACTTCTTCTCAATGTTGCAATCCTTGATTTGTGCTCTTAGCTCATTTTCCTTAGTGACATAGTCTTAAATTGTATCAAAATCATTAGGATCCAAACTTGGGATATCACTTTCAAGTTTGTATCCTTTAAGCTCATCAACTTGACCATACAATTGAATAGGTTTATCCCAAGCTTCCTTGATTGTCTTACACTTTTTTAGTATGAAAGATAAGATCAGGAGATATATACTTTCTCAATACTCCAAGAGCCATTGAAATTTTAATACCAATTCCATTTTCATATTAGCATCAACATTAGGTCTGAGGGTTTTGAAATAGTACCATTAGCATAATGACTTAAACCATTTTCCATTAGTTTTCTCCATGCATTAAATTTTCAAGTTTCATAATTATGTGGAGTTAAAAGTGGAAATTTAGGAGAATCCATAACTGAAAATTAAAAAGAGCACCAAAGGGAGAGAGAGAGGCACATGCACACAAACACTCTCCAAATTCACTCAATCAAAGAACCCCCACCAAAATGATGACTTGGCACTTTATACTTAGTGCAATTACAATAGCCACTTGCAAAATAAGGTAAAGTGGACTTTTGATTTCATTGTTTACAACTACCTCAATTAGGCTATATCAGACTCAAATCAATAATGCAAAAAACCAAACTGAGATCTAAACATTACAATTGCCAAAAATAAGCCAAATAAGGTCATGTTATGAAAGTGAAATTTCTTATCATAGTGACTACAAATTGATAGTACCACTAAAAAATACATAAAAAATTATGCACTGAAAGAAAATTGCACATGAAAAGGAGTTCATGTGAACTTAAGCGATCCCCCAAAAGTTGCAAAAACAAGGATTTCATAATTTTTTGAAAAATTCATGTACGGAAATTAAAAAAAATCCCACACCAATGTGAAGAGCACAAAATTATAACCCTAATAAAAAAAATCCTCAAACAAGGGAGCCTGGATGACTGAGATATCCTTGTTTGAAAATTGTTTGCGTAATTATGACACCTGAATCACCACCACACCTCCAAACTTCAAATGGCTCTAGATTTGGCCTCCAAAGTTGGATTGGGACAAAAAAAAGGTGATTCTTACTTTCTCAAACCTTTTGAATCCAATGATGGCTTAATGTTTGACCCAACAAGCTTCAATTTTGGCTTGCAACAAAAAAACCACTAATGTAAAACTCTCCAATGGCAAATCAATGACACTCTATGAGCTCTGACACCATGTAAGAATTGGCTATGGAGGTAGCCACCCAAGATATAGAGACCAAATTGAAATTACAACAATAAGAGAGAAATAATATTTGACAAGAATAAATTGTATTCCTATCAATGATGCAATCCAATATGATCATCTGGATGATTATTACATAAGAGATCCCTTGGTTATATATGAAAGGTGAGAACATAGAAGTGCATTAGATTATGACAAGTGTCATAGCCTTATGACATGAGATAAAAAAGTGAAAATCTAAGTGATAGTGTGATAACACCACTAAAGGTGGATCACCCACCAAAGGTGGAAAAGTGCAACCATGAAAGGTGGATATAATAATGTAATAACATGATAAGTCCACTGAAAGTGGAGATGCTCCAACTACTCCTATGTAATTCAATAAGTAACCTTAAGGAAAGTGTAAGTAGGACCTGGTTGACAAATAACCAATGTAAAATACCTGAATTACACCAACATAAAGGAAAAACAAAAACTGATATAGTTCTTAATATTACTTTCAAAACTAGCAGTGAAGGGGAATACTTATTTTGTAGAAGACCACTCATCATAGATGATTAGGAAGTTCCTTTGAAATGAATCTTGAGACATTTAACAAATCCATAGAGTATTGGGAAGAGGAGAGTGATGAGGTTTAAGTGGAAATGACACAACCCCAAGGTGAGGAGCACAAGGTGAGAATGGAAGAAACAAAAGCACAAAATGTGGTAGAATGAGTGGAGGACATAAAAGAAGTTGAGATGCATATTATAGGAGAATAAGAAGAAGAAATGAAGATAACTAAGGAAGATGAAGTGACAACGTAGGAGGACACCAATTTGGATAGGCTAGTAGAAATGCCTACAAAAGAATAAACAATAATAATTGAACAAATTGTGAATGAAGAATCTGTAAGAGTAACTGAATAGGTAATAGAAATTGTTGATGGTATCAAAGTTCCTCATATTTCCTCCATAATATCTTGGCATACTATTGCATTAAAATTATGGAAGCAAGTCAAGCAACTATATTTGCATGAAAATAAACTGATGGATGAGAAAGCAAAATTGCAGTAGAAGTTTGAGGAGAAGATATAGGTGAAGGAAACTGAGATTGTCAGATTGAGAGGTGTAGACACCTAAAATTGTTCTTACTTAATTAAATAATTATTTATTATTATTTATTATTTTACATAATTTCCTCTCTTAATTAAATAAATATTTTTAATAATCTAATAATCTAATTAATATTTTTAATATTTTAAATATAGTTGAACCTTGATAGCAATATCATAATTTATTAGCTTTTTCCTCTATTGATTAAATAAATATTTTTATTTATTTAATTAATTCACTGGCCTTTTCTTTCTAAAAAATTAAATAAATATTTATTATTTATTTAATTATCCTAAACCCACCTTTTTCTTATATTAATTAATTAAATATTTTTATTTATTTAATTAATTCATTATCCTCTTCTTTCTAATCCCATGACCTCGATTTGTTCACATGGGATCATAATCTAAATTCATACGCATGTGACAAATGTCTCATTTCACTTCAATACCATTTTCCCTCTCTCCTCCTCTTCATGTGACAACATATCTACCTAACTCTCATCTACCACTCAGTCTTAGTCCTTCATTCAAATTAACCTTTAATCTTATTCATTCTCACTTACCACTGAATATCACCCCTTCATCTCTACCTACCACTCAATCCTATTAATTCTCTTCTAACTATGTGATCATGGGCATCCATCTTTTAACCTCTTAATCTAAACCCTTGATTCTCTTGGATATTTCTATAAAAGAGGCTTCTTCACTTTCATTTTCATTTATCTATAGCTTGAATGTACCTATATAATGCTAAAATATTTCTAGAGTTTCCATTATCACCACCATTGCATCATAGCTTTTATCATCATCAATCAACAATATTCCATCCCATTTATGTCATCTTGTGCCAGTGCTTAATGTTGAGAGAAAATTAATCTTTTTCACAAGATCTTGAAGGATAGGAGGACAAGTGAATCAAGTTGTTATTTGTATGAGGTATATTATTTTTATTTTATTTGCATTTCATGTTTTAGAGCTCTATTAATTGTCTGTTGGACAGGTATTGTAGATCTAGACTAGTGCTTGAGTTATTTAGGGTTTAAAAATAAATTTAATATTCAACATACACAAGAGGTAAGTTTGACACCATGGCCACCATGTTACCTCACATCCTTAACTGCAAACCTCTAATGAGAGTTTACACATTGTTTCTAAGGGATCAATTATCAAGTTTTCAACTTATGCAATTTTATCTATACCTACATTTCTCTCTAGTTATTCCTTGAGAATTATTTAGTGTTTTTCAATCATCTACCTCAGATTTACAAAATTTGTTATGTGAGTTCTATTTGTGAAATCTTGTCATGCCCTATAATGTTGTTTGGAATCCTATTTATATGTTGTGGATGTCAAAATAAGAGCCTTTTGTTCTTATATGAAATGTGAAGAGAGTAGGGGAAAGCAAATGGTTGGATATAAAGAGGTTGAAAAGACAACCACCTTATCCCTTCGAGCAGAGTCCAACAATGTAGATATTATTTTTAATGACTGGGTATTATTGACTAGAAAACCTGTTATCCAACAATTAGAAGGGAAGTTTATGCAACGCATGACCAAATGACTCACACGATGGGAAAGGATGTGTTAGAATTTGTAGCACAATGGTGGAAAGAACTCACTGATGAAATCATAAAGTAGGAGTCACATTCCCTATACAATTATCATGCAACCATCAAAAGAGCAAGAAAATACATAGAGGTGGCTAGAGGACAAGATCTAAAATGGATACCACTTATTTTCAGCCACCATTTTTTTTGACTGGTGCCAGATTGGAGGGGAGTGGAGAAATATAGTGATAAAGTTGAGGAACTTAGATGGTGTTGAATTGGTAGGGCCAACAAGTTTCATTGGAACCAAAATATGCAACATCTCGGTGTAACAACCCACTCCAACTTTAGGGAAATAGTATTGACACAAAATCAGTTACTTGGGCTTGCTTTGGATAAGTAGGAGAATAAGTTGGGGGGGATGATAGGCTTATAATTTGTCTACTTTTCATTACTTCAAATCATACCTTAGTAAAGTTTTTATGATATATGTGGTAGACTTTAGTGTAACTTGACTTCTTATGCTACCAATAATTTAAATGAACACCTTAATATGTTAATTCAAATGGATATGAATATGACACACACACACATATAAATGCTTAAAATTATCTTTGTGATGTGATTTGGTCTGATAATTGTTATGGTTTGCAATGTTGTTCATTGTAACATGTTATGCAACATTTTGTTCAAATTGGAGGAAGTTGTTCTTGTAGCTGATGCTGTGCAACTTCTTGCAATTGAAGGAAGAACTGACTTTGAATTAATCAGAGGTGGTTTGAGTACTCCAAGCTGTCAAAAAGTTTCACTCATGTATGTAAATTTTTAATGGCATGACCAACTGATTGAGGAAATTCTATTCAATAATCTATTATGCTATTTTAAAGTGAATATTTATATCGTGGAATGGTTATGAGTTTTTGTTCGATTAGGACACTTAAATAGTTTATTATTTCTTTACTTGTTTAATAAATCTTTTCCTATATTTGAGGAATGAGCACTAGTTAGTAGTACAATGAGTCAACATATTGGAGGTCTTGGCAATTGACACTCATCCGGTGACTTCCGATATCTTCTTATTGGTCTAGGGTTGTCATTGATGGCAAATATTCTTGTTGATTTGATTTGGCGATCATGATTCATCTTATCTAGAAGCAGGAGTTAACCGGTAGGAAGCTAACTGGTAAAATAGGACATCTCAGTATTGTTTTGGTCCGAAATGATTTTTGATGATTGTGGTGTTTTTGGTGATTGATTTTGTGATCTCGATGAATGGGAAGATCCTTAGGAAGCATGTGATTAAAATCTTTTGGTCCGGTGCTATTTTTTGTTCGAGATTGAAGCCGACATGTGACTATATGTTACACTTCTTGAAGCCGACTTGAAGGAGATTACTTTTATGTTAAGACCGGATATATAAGGTTGATTTGGCGATTGGTTTTTGGTGTACTACTATTGTGGTGATCCATTTTGGTGTGATTGAACGTAGTTTCACGTGCGCATTTGGTTGACATATAATCCAGTAGCTGACTGAGACGAAATAGAGTATTTGCAGAGTGAGGACAGTCAAAGATCTTGTGCTTAACTAGAACTCAATCATGCATTATCAGATGTTATTTCAGAGTTCATTTTACAATATTTTCTCATTGTAATCAAATTGTAAGTCAGTGAGACTTCCCTGAAGGTTGTAGCCTTCTGGGTCCTTGTAATTGAGCATTGAGCCTAAATGCAAGTGCATTCCCCATCTATGCAATATTTATGTACTCTTGGCCATAGTATATGAATATTGTGTGTTCTATCCCCACTGTGGTTTTTCCCTTTCTCGGTTTCCACGTAAAAAATCCGGTGTTATTTATGTTCTTTTTCTGTTACAAACAGTTAACTGGTGGATAAAGAATAAGTTTGTGGATTTTATTTGCGACGGACCACTAATTCACCCCCCTCTTAGTGATCTTTGATTCTAACAATTGGTATTAGAGCCTAGTTCCTCTAAGGAAGCTTAACCACTTGAGGAAGATTTAGGAGATTGAACCTACGGATTCTGGTTTTCAGAGACAACTCAATGTGGCACTTGAGGATCTTGATGCAGCTAGAAATGAGATCTGTACCCTAAAGAAGAACCTGAATGCTGTTGATGAATTCATTAGTGAGCTGTGTAATACCCTAAAAATGGACACCTAAACCATGTGCCCCTAATCGCGACAACATCACCAAGGTCCTAACCAAAGACAATTAAATCAACCTTGAGCACCTAATTAATTGATTCTTCAGTCATTAATGTTACATGACAAATTAATCACTCTATATTAATTAAATATTTATTTAATTAATTAAATAATTCCAAGTAAATCATTTTAATCAATTATCCTATTTATTTAATTAAATATCCTAGCATATTTAATTAATTAATAAATTTACCATTAATCATAAAAAAAGAATTAATTTACAAAAAGAGATTAATCACAAAAAGAGGAATTAATCTGCAAAAGAAAGAGTTAAATTGAAAACAAAAGAAAATAATTAAATTGAGAGAAGAAATCAAACTTAAGATATTTCTTCTTCTAAAATTGAGATAACTTGAAAAATTAGAAAAAAATAATTTAATTGAATTAATAATTTTCTCTAAAGTTATAACTCAAAGCTTTTGAAGAAAGAGGTTCAGTTATATTGAAAAGCCTTTTCTAAATAAAAATCTTGAGTAAATTAAAGAAAAGTGCATGGAATCACTTATTTTATCTCAAGTGCATGAAATCAACTAAATTTTATCTCCAATGCAAACCTAGACTTATAATCTGAATGCATTCAATCAAGCTATAATTGGAATCTCTCTCAAGATTAACTTAATCTGATCTCTCAATTATTTCAATTATCCTGAATTGTGCTTTTTCTTGAGGAATTTCAACCACTCATTGTTAATGAATCTTGACCGTTGGTCTCTCTTTTGAGTCTTTATAAATTCAACCTTCATCTCTCATTCGAAACACCCTAGAGATTTATTGTTATTGTGCAGTTTTTTCTTTGGAGTCATTAAAGATATTGTGCTTTGAGATTATTGCATCTTAGTTTATCTTTTTGCATATTTAGTTTAATCATGATTGCTTGAATTCATCTAGCTTATTATTCATTCATTTAGCTTAATATTCATTCATTTAGCTTAATATTCATTCATCTAGCTTATTATTCATTCATTTAGCTTAATATTCATTCATTTAGCTTAATATTCATTCATTTAGCTTAATATTCATTCATCTAGCTTAATCTTGCATACATTTAGCTTATTCTTGGGCTCATATAGATTAAATCCTTCATCTTGGTTTAGTCTAGTCACTGGTATTGCTTAGACAAATATGAGAGCAAGTCTTTACTCACATCTTTTAGAAGGCAATAGGTCGATTTGTTATGGTTTTTATATTCATGATTATATTTGTCTAACCATGCATGCAATGACTTAATTGAAGTGTTGTGTCTTACAACTTGCAAACTTTATCCACTTTTCACACACATATTTTTGGTTCCCACCATGGGGCAAAAGACTACATCTTTCAGCCTTGCAGATTAACTTCTATTTTTCAGATTTATTTTTTTGGATTTTTTTTCTGTACAGTCACTGCAAAAACTTGTACGAGTTTTCACAGAGGCCCGAATGACAAACTGCAAGTATTGTATGGTCCGTTGTGAATTATCGTACGACTGGGTGAGAATACTCGTATGATATTCTAGTTTTTGGTATTAAAACAAACTGCATTTTTAGGGTTTTTCTTGAATTAAATTTGGATGATACTGATGCTAACCCTGAATTGTCTTCTGTTTGCTTGATATTTTCACAGCCTAACCGGTTTCTTGCAGAACACTTGTCAAAGAATTTATCAATCAAACATACACCTGTCAAAGAATAAAAAACACATGACTACTGATGCGTTGGTTTTGCAGGTTTCCTAAAGAGAATCGACCAAACATCATGTATTCTTTAAATTAATTTTTAGGCACTTAAATTTCTATCTGGTTAATGAACAAATTGTCTTTTGTTTTTTAAAGAAAAATCTAAGACGTATGAGAGTATGCTCTTGTCTACACAGACAATCAGAAATCTAGACCATCAAAGCTTTTTCTAAGTTTGAGATTTGTGTACCTTAAGCGGGCCCGTCACAGTGGGAAAAAGTAATCACCCTATGAGAATGACCCAAGTGAGTATAGCTGGATCTGAGCATTCTAACTCACTATAATAAATAGGCCTCTGGTGATTAAAGTCTCTAAGGATGAGATTATTTGAGTTTTCTTTGTGAGATCTCTCATATCGAGCATTTTGAAGGGTCTCGTGGTCTCAATCACGTTTACGTGAGTACAACTTGTTTTAGTACCTTGTTAGGCTATAAGCCTCAATCATGCTTGCATGACTTCAAGGGGCAATTTCAAACGGAATTCTTGACTAAGAACTATAAGATAGAGGCTAACTGATTCACCTCCGAAAGGGGGATAATCTTTGTACAAGAGAGATAGTAACTCTCCCAAGATACTTGCCATTTCATGCCCCCATTAGAGTTTGGAGTCGGCTAATACAACCTTGAGAATCCATTGCATGGGACTCAACAGCCATATTCTGATTATCTATTGGGTGTGTACCTGAGTCTGCAAGCAAAGGTTTTCTTCTCTAAGCCAACTTCCGTAGGGTTAGCGTGTTGTGCTTGAAGTCATTATACATATTGCGTGTTTACTGTGTTTTCATCCCTGAAACTGTAATTGAAATAATGAAATTAGAGGAAACACTCAACAACGTAAAAAAAACTCAATGATCAAAACTCTGTCCTAGCCAAAATCTGGTCTTTGTCAGTCATCAAAACTCAGTTCATGTAAAAAACTAGTCCTTGTCTGTCACCAAAACACTGTCCATGTCAAAATATCATCTCTATCCAGTCCTCTGTTGTAGGAGTCTACTGAATTATTGTCTGGCTATATACCTGTTGTCATACAAGACTTACTTGGTCTTGTCATTTTATCGTTTGGTCCTGTCAGAATTGTCATTCTGGTCTTTAGAATTGTTGTTCTGGTCCTAGAGAATTATCGTCTGACCTTAATAGATTGTCATACGAGTAATCATTATCCTCATCAAATTTTCATTTGGAGAACACTAAACTGTCGTGTGAGTATAGGCATCAACTCGTACGAGAAACTATTTATGTCGTTTGGGAGTTGCTAAATTGTCGTCTGGGTCGTAAAACTCTCTCATACGAATTTCTGATTTTGTCAGTCTAGAAACTTGTCTGTCTACACACTTTTCTAGAATTGTTATACTTTCCTAATTGGTCTACAGTGCGCATATATCTGGTCATCATAATTCTAAGCATAAACAATCTTGATAGTGTACCCCTGCCATTGTGTTGCACGATTTTGTCGATCATCTTTCAGCTAGTTCAATCAATCAAACTTAAGTTACTCTGATCATGTCTTATACAAGATAGATCATTCTTGAAACTAGACCAAGTCTTAGTCACTTCTCTCAAATCAAATTAAGTTACTTAGATCACATTTTATACATGATAGATCATTCCTGAAACCAGACTGAGTCTTAGTCACTTTTCTCAATCACTACATTAAATGAACAAGTAGCTTCAATTTGATCTTGACTTCTGCATCACATATATCTCTTGGTCACATTAGTCATAAATGCCTATTCAAACCATAAGTTCTCACAAGAAAGATACCAAAGGTAAAGGATCATCGTTTTCATTACTGAATAATCCATTCTTCGTAGAAGACCCTGTCTCTAATAAACCTTCATCGTCAAATATACCAATTTTTGATCAACCCTTATCTCCTACCATGTCTGGAGAAAGGTGAGAAAGAGAAGCTACTAAACACGATACCCATGACAATATCAACACCCATGCTAATGACAATGATTCCTCATTTAGCGAGTTTGAATCTTCCGAACAATACCAATATGATGAATTATATGAATAATAACAATATGATGAATAATATGAATAATGTTCCTACCTTTACCGGTCAGTGTTTCATATGCAATAACTTTGGACACAAGTCAAATATGTGTAGAGTAGTAATAAATAACTGTCAGAACAAAATATGCTATGCTTGTGGAATGTTTGGAGATATCTCTAATCATTGTAGGACAAGACCAAATCAGATGAACTTCAAACCTATGAAGAATAATGTTGTTTGCAAAACATGCAACAAAACAGAACTCATTGTAAAGTACTACAAAAGCAAAAATAGTGCTTTGATAGACAAGAACAAGTTAGATGAAAAGGGAAAGGCAAAGGTAGATGAGATTAGAGATCAACATAAGAAAATGTGGGTAAAAAAGGATGAATCTATGGCAGATGGTGGATCTGTACTTGAATCCGGTGTAGAACCTTCATCGGTAACTAGGGATTTTGGCCTTGGGGGGAGGCAAATTCATGCAAATCTTATAGTACCCCTTGATGAGATCTATAGTCAGTGGATTATAGATGGTAGGAATTGAATTTTAGTTGATATCCGGGTTTAGATGGATGATTTCGACATCTGATAGTTAAATAGGGCATCTGATTAGATATCTGAGGCGCATTTATTTCAAAGTAAAATTAGGGTTTGCAAAGTTAAAAGGGAAAATACCAGTCATTATTCACTTTGTGAATATTGTTTTTGAGTTGTAGAACAAGGTGATTAAGGATTCCAGGTGATCAGAAAGCTAAAAGGCAATCCGATGAGTGATCTAGGGCATTCGATAGTCTGTTGAGGTATTTTTCGAAGAACGTTTTCTAAGTTTGGTTTTCTGAAAATTTGAAATGGCATCCTCATATTCCTTTGCTACTCCACTGGTTATTGAGGTTAAGGATAAACCTCACCCAGTGTTTAAGAAGAACCCTTACAAATCCATGGAGGTCGACCCGGTTGGAGCCTTCTCTTCTATTCTGCACAGAGTTTTACATATAAATGATGTACGAGCCTATATTCACTGTGAGATTGAGGAAACCGATACTGAGGATATCTTGGACCTATATACTGACAACATCATGGATGAAATTGGCAACCCCAAGCCAAAATTTGTGCAGTTGCAGAGAAAGGGTTTCACTCAGTTTCTGAACTTTTCGTCATTTGAAGAAAATGAATGGGTGAGGTATGTATTGAGCAAAATTCATGCAAAGTTTATATGGCTTGACCAACCTTACAAGATTACTCCAGAGACCATTAGGGCGGTAACTTATTTGAAACAAACCAGTGACAAGCCAGGGCTACACAAAGTCACAAACCCTACCGTCAACAAGCTAACCGGTGTAGAGTTTGATGGATGCTCAATGAAGATCAACACAATAATGGAAGACGATGTTAAGTTTGCTGTGATGATAATTGGTTACAAGGTACATAAATCTAACCGTCTGAATTCTGTATCCAATACTACCATCCATCTAGCCTACCAGATGGTCAAAGAAGATGCTCATTATGATTTGTGCGGTGTTTTGTTGGAGGAATTGAAGATAAATTTGAAGAAAATCAAGCAAGATAAAAAGAATGTCTTCAAATTTGGTTCCTTGGTTATCTGTCTGGCACTTTACTTCATGATCAGATCCTTGGAACTGATAGAGCATAATGGGATTTTGACAGAATGGTGGCCCAACAAATAAAATAGGGTCTAGACAAACTTGGTAATAGGGACAAGTGGAATGCTACATTGTGGGCATTCTTCAAAACTTTTCAGGACAATATGAAACAGAGAGGCAGAATCCCCAAGGAAATTGTAAAGAAATATGAGGGGACAATTTGTTTTAGCAAAGATGAATGTCTCATGGAGGTGGTTCAACCCCGAACAATGTGGATAATGCCTATGGGCTATGAGGTTGATGTAGGGACTTTTGATGCCTACACACAACACCTTCTTAATGCTCCGATAGACTCCAAAGAAGGAAGGTTCGAAACTTGCCAAGAAAAATCAATGGAATTACACACCAAGTTCACCAAATTGGAAAGGAAAAGAAAAGTTGATAAGATAGTAGAGGACATCCTTGTTGAGGAAGGTCACCCTCGTGAAAAGGTTAGAGCTACAAGAGCTTCTAGGTATGCAGTTGAAAAAGAAAAGAAACAAAAGACTACACCTGCTCTAGTCAAGGTGAAGGTGACATGATCTTCTCCCACTTTGGTGAAGACACATCCTACTGAATTAGAACCCTCCGATTCATCTGCAAAGGGGAAAGGTGTTCTGAGGAAGAAGCATAAACCCCAAAGAGAGTATGTGGTAGTTTCTCTGGTGCAATATGAAACTGAGTCAGATGCGGACATTCCTAAGGCTCCAAAGAAAGGACAGTTTGCTAGGGTTATCCGAAAACCCTAATCCAGTGCTGAGAAGAAAGAGCAGAAGGAGAAGAAGGTAAGGTTTGATCCTGTACCGACAAGCAAACCCAAGTGAGGAAAGAAGACAAAATTTGACTTGGATGAGGCAATTGAATTCGGTAAGATGAAGACCACCCAAATAGAGTATCATATTATCCCTCCTCTGTCTATGCATGAGTTAATTGATGAAATTATTAAAGATGGAAATTTGAAGAACATTTCTGTATATTATGAGAATATGGATGATAAGGATCAAAGGTAGATTGAAAAAGGTGTAGTTTTATACATGGATGTATTTAGTAAAGCATTGATTGAATTAGAAAAATATATTCCAAAAGATTTGCACAGTTTAATTGATGCTAGAAGAAAATCTGTTAGCCAAATGGATAGAGAAATAAAGGAGAGTGAATTGGTCAATCAGTGCACCAGTATCACTATTAAGGAAATTGATGTTGGAATCCAAGAACACTGAGAAGGGGGCGGGGGGGTGAATCACTGTTCTACCAATAATTAAGAATTTAATTCCTTTAGATACTTTTCCAATTAACAACTAGTATGAAAATAAACAAGATATAATAAAGAATAAAGCAACCACAAATATCAACACCATAACACCATAAATTTATACGTGGAAAACCTCAAAGAGGAAAAATAACTGTGGGATTTGTGACCCACAATATCTATCCATTGGCCAACTAAAATAATATTACATAAAAAGGGGGCCTGCACATGCAAGAAGGCACACTGCTTAGAGTGCACTGCTCATCACAAAAGAGACTCACTAACTACAGATAAAATACTAAATTACAAACAAAATTCTAAACTTTGAGTGTGCATCTGATATGTTAGATGATTTTTGGTTTAAGTACTGACTATATTGGTTATCACTATCTCCTTCCTTACTGGTAACCTTGTTCGCTTCCCAATCCACTTGACAAATAACCAAAACTGACAATAGATCATTACATTCACATTCTGTCGATCAATATCTTTCTCACATAATATCACATAACCTATCACATCTATATCCCAAAATGACCTAGCCGAACTGACTTATATACCCTTTACGTACATAAACATGAATGCCTTATGCCGACTTACAATAATATTACAAAAGATAAATAGATGTCGGCTTAGACAAAAATATAAACATTAATCTTCATGACCGTTTCCGCTAAAACTTTGCCGGATCAATCTTCTACGTCGACCTCCAAATACTAGTTCCTAGTTTGTCAGTTTGCCTTGCTTGTCGATTTCCCTGAATGTCAGATGTTAAAACTTCAATACTAGAGGATACCAGATAAGTATCCAACCCAAAATGATGTGTGTTGCCATCAATGACAACACCATGATCCCAGATGAGTGTCAATTGCTAACAATCTCTCTCTTTGGCATTGATGGCAACACTCATGTGAAAAATGGATCATTAAAGTTTTGTTCCGGTTCCTATCCAAACATTTCCAAAAACTGATCTCAGAAAGCTTCTCCCCTTGAGCTATACATTACTTCTTATGTCCATTAACATTTTTCACATCCAACCTCTCCCCCTTTGACAACAATGCCAAAGCCAGGGCAAATAAATGAAAGAATAAAAAATTGTGTTTACCAGATCTAGATGTACTTGAATATATCAAGGTAAGCACTCTTCAAAAATCCCAAGTATCCTATCTGAATTTCAATGTTTCAAAATTAATACAAACCCATTAAGAATGTATGCATGTTGTTCTTCTTCTGTTAATGTTACCGATGTGGGCTTACTCATCTATTATGTACATTCCCTTTTATGAAGCAACAAAGTGTTAAGCTGAGGATTGACCAAACCTCTCAATTCTTTGGCCCACTGGATTAATCTGTCCATATCCTTCTCCAAAGTAGAAATCTCTGATTTAAAAAGCAAAATTTGACCATCAACAAAGATGGTTAATGACTAAGTACCATCAAAATTATTTGCAAGATGCTCCAACCAAACCTTAGCCATCGTTATTTTAACTTCCAGGTTTGCTGTTAATTTGGCTGTGTTAGTACAAGACCAATATATATTGCTGCATTGATGAAGGGCTTCATCAATCCTTGTCAATTCCTCCATCAGCTTTGCCTTGTCTGATGTGATCATGTTATCACAAGTGACTTTCCTAGATGTATTGTACCTCTTCATCAATTGCTAGTTTGAGACTTGTTGAAGAGTTTGAAACTCCTTGGCAATGTGCTATGTCAAACCCTTAATCTTGCCGGAAGGGCTAGCTATCTGATTGAACTTATATTCTGAGACAAGCTACTGCAAAATAGGAATGGCTTGCTCAATCACTTGCTTGTCCTCTGTGTTGTCATTGTGTTGTCATTAGTGTCAACCGGTATGGGATGACCACTGGTAGAAGAGATGTATGTGCAACACTGTTGTGAAGGAGTATAGGATGTGATATCTTGGATATCACCTTGTGTTGCAGATTACCAAAAAAGGTAAAGAAGATGACCTCAAAGGTCATCAGTACACAAGTTAGTGCCTGAATTGTGTGATGAGATAGAGAGGTTTTTTGAGTGGTTGTTTGTGATGAAGAGGCAGAATGTTATCTGAATCACATCAACACTGGAAGAGAAGAATGAACCAATATGCTGTGAGGTTGTAGAATAGTAGGACTCCCATCGGATGAAGTTGCAACCATCATGAGAAGCAATGACTGACAGTGTGTGTACTCACACCGGTTCTCATGTGCCTTTTTGAAGATATGCTGCACAAATAGGGAACTCACATGAGAAGATGACAGGGTGTTACTCCACCAAGTAAGGGGGGCTTATCTCATATATGCATTGAGTGCATTATAGTTTGGAGAGATAAGAGTGAAGAGGTAAAGGAAAGAACTTGAAGGATCACACCAGAATCTACTGGTAAATTGAAGGAATACCCCAAGTGCTTAAGATCAAGGTTAAACACTAAACTAAAAAGAGAAGGCATGATTAAGATGCCAGTATAGAGGAAGTGTGAAGTGTTTGTCACCTTGACAAACCGGTAGATGAAGAAACAACATTAATGAGGAAGAAAGGTTGAGTAGATGTAAACATAGGACTCTAACCTCACTAAAAGAAGATAGGAGTCTTGTGAAGGTTGATGACATGGTGTCATCAAGAATGGTAACCGGTATATGAGTCCATCAGTTATATAAGCAAGGTGCAGTTGCAGAAGATTTCCCATTTGTGAGAATAAGTATACTTTGGATTTACCAGTCCGGAGACTGGTTTGAGAGTTCCGTCGACAGTTCAAGATGAGAGAAAATATGACAAGGTAACTGGTAGAATGGTTGAGACCGGAAGGGTTAGCAAACCGGCAGAAGCAAGGAACTGGTAGGGTGGTTGGTCAGTGATCCTACTAGGACCGACTTGAAGTGCCAAGTTGACAAATAGTTGGTATGGATGCCACAAGGAGTCAACGTGGCAAACCTGCGTTTGGATAAAGATGGAATGTACATCGAAAGGGTTGTTGCAGGGTTGGTCAGCTTTAATGAAAGGTCACACAAGTCATAGGAATTGCTGTAGAGATATTGCAGGGGTTTGAGGCTTGAGGTTTGGAAGACAACTATGAGTCAGCCTAGAGTGATTGAGAAGATCGAGGCGATAGAGAAAAACTGCACAACAGATCTTTCGTGATT